>NW_016818769.1:51049-54568 GCF_001698545.2 Rhinopithecus bieti
TTTTTTGAGACGGAGTCTCGCTCTGTCGCCCAGGCAGGAGTGCAGTGGCCGGATCTCAGCTCACTGCAAGCTCCCCCTCCTGGGTTTACGCCATTCTCCTGCCTCAGCCTCCCGAGTAGCTGGGACTACAGGCGCCTGCCACCTCGCCCGGCTAGTTTTTTTTTTTGTATTTTTTAGTAGAGACGGGGTTTCACCAGGTTAGCCAGGATGGTCTCCATCTCCTGACCTTGTGATCCGCCCGTCTCGGCCTCCCAAAGTGCTGGGATTACAGGCTTGAGCCACCGCGCCCGGCCTTCTTTTTTTATTTTTTGAGACAAGGTCTCACTCTCCACCCAGTCTGGAGTGCAGTGGCATGATCTTGACTCACTGTAACCTCTACCTCCCGGGATCAGGTGATACTCCCACTTCAGCCTCCCAAGTAGCTGGGACCACAGGCGCCCCACCACATCCAACTAATTTTATTTTATTTTTTTAAAGAGACTGGGCTTCGCCATCTTGCCCAGGTTGGTCTCAAACTTCTGAGCTCAAGCGAGTTGCCTGCCTTGGCCTCCCAAAGTGCTAGGATTACAGGCGTGAGCCACCGTGCCTGGCCTATTCATTTTTTAAAATTAAAATTTCTTGGCTGGGCTTGGTGACTCATGCTTGTAATCTCAGCACTTTGGGAGGCTGGGGAGGGTGGATCGCTTGAGGTCAGGAGTTTGAGACCAGCCTGGCTAACATGGTGAAACTCCGTCTCTACTAAAAATACAAAAAATTAGGCAGGTGTGGTGGCAGGCACTTGTGATCCCAACTACTCTGGAGGCTGAGGCAAGAGAATTGCTTGAACCTGGGAGGTGGAGGTTACAGTGAGCGGAAATTACATCACTGCACTCTAGTCAGGGCTACAGAGAGAGACTCTGTCTCAAAAATAATGATAATAAAATAAAATTTCTCTAACTAAAATATATTTTCCTTTACTCCCCCCTCTGCCTTTTTGTTTTTTTTGCATGTTTCTGGAAGAAGTGATACACCTGTTGATGCACAGAGGCCTATAGGCAGTGAAATCTTGGGCCAGAGTTCAGTTTCAGAAAAAGAGCCTGCAAATGGAGCACAGAATCCAGGACCAGCTAAACAAGAAAAAAATGAGGTAATATTTACTATACCTAGTGTTTTTCAGAGTTATTCTCTTTGTAAGAAGTAATAGAATTTACTTAGAACATAAAAAGAATTTTCTGATATTTGGGAGTAGGAAAGAATATACATAGATTTTCTTATTATTAGCTTACTTTCTCTCCTCTCTTCACCTAATATGTGACGTATTTTAGTTGCCATTGTGTATTCTGGAGCAATTTTAACAGGTGAATTTATTAACAATATAAAATATTACAGGTGACATTGCATGGTTTGCATGCTTTGTGACTCAAGTAATTGAGCTTACATTAAACATGGCTAGTTTACATTTTTAAGATATATGGCCTGTATTTTACTAATTATATTTAAGAATAAGAAATTAGACATTTTAAATATAGAATAAAACTTTTATCCAAGTCCAGGGTTCTAGATTATTTTTCTTTAGTGTTTTTGTGAGGAAATTTTATTGTGAAATAGGATATAAGTTTTATATAGGTTGGGTGTGGCAGCTCCTGCCTGTAGTCCTAGCATTTTGGGAGCCCGAGACAGGTGGATCACCTGAGCTCAGGAGTTCAAGACTGGCCTAAGCAACATGGTGAAATCCCATCTCTACTAGAAATACAAAACATTAGCAGGGCGTGGTGGCACAGCTACCTGTAGTCCCAGCTACTCGGGAGGCCGAGGCAGGAGAATCGCTTGAACCTGCGAGGCAGAGGTTGCAGTGAGCCAACATTGCACCACTGCACCCCATCCTGGGTGACAGAGTGAGACTCTGTCTCAAACAAACAAACAAACAAACAGGTTTATATAGCATGCCATTTCTAGGGGGTTAAGTGGTTTTAATAAGTTAAATATGTTTTTTGTTTTCAACTAAGTATTAAGAATGTATTTATAGCAATGCAGGAAAAAAATTAAAATTAGAAAAGAATGAAGTAGAAAATTACTATTAAAAGTACATTGATATGCACCAAACAACAGAGCTTTAAAATATGATGCAAATATTGAGAGAGCTGAAGGAAGAAATAGTTTTGCAATAATAGTTGGAGACTTCAATACCCTACTTACAATGATGGATGAAACATCTAAGTAGAAGTTCAATAAGGATATAGAGGACTTGAACAAGACTGTAAACCAACTAGACCTGACAGACATATATAAAACAGTCCACTCAATAACAGCAGAATACATACCCTTCTCAAGTGTACATGGAACATTTTTTAGTACTAATTTAGGGCTATTGGTAATTGTGCTGCAATAAACATACACTTGCAGGTATCTGTTTGATATCATGACTTATTTTCCTTTGAGTGGATACTCAGTGGGATTGCTGGATTTAATGGTAGATCTAGCTCTTTAAGAAATCACCATACTGTTTTTTTCCGTAGAGACTGTACTAATTTATATTCCCTCTAGCAATGTGTAAACATTCCCTTTTACCCTATTCATTCCAACATCTATTGTTTTTCAATGATGGCCATTCTGGCTGTGGTAAGTTGGTATCTCATTATGCTTATTAAATATTAATGCCATCCCGCAGTATGGATATTTTTAAAGAAATGCCAGGTTTGTATTAGTCTTTATCTACATTTATATTCTCTGATCATGGCCCCTTTGTAAGCATTATAATTTGTATTTTTATTTTGGGTTAGTCAGGGAACCAAGGCAACCATTCATTTCGGTCAGTCTGTTTCTGTGGAATAAAGCAAATTAACTGATCCACTTGAGTATTAAGACTCATACTGTTTTTCAAAGAGCAATAGATTAAGTATTTTGTGATTGTTAAATACAGCTAATTGTATATTTTATTCAGCATTTATAAAAAGTACTGTTGAGTGAAGACATGTTCTGTCGTAATTTGCTCAAATATGTATATTTTTTCTAATGTTTTTAAGCTTCGAGATTCAACAGAACAATTTCAAGAATATTATAGGCAAAGATTACGCTATCAACAGCATTTAGAACAGAAGGAGCAACAGCGGCAGATATACCAACAGATGTTGCTTGAAGGAGGCGTGAATCAGGAGGATGGTCCTGATCAGCAGCAGAATCTTACTGAACAGTTCCTTAATAGGTTGGTCTTCTAGTCACTTTTTAAAATATGGAGTTATTTGAAAGCTATTTAAAACATGCAATAACTGCTACTTTCTATGTATAGTTTGACATTTTAAGGCTTTTTAAGCATTTCAAGTAATGTGGAATTACATATTGCTTTCTAGTCACAGCATTCTGAGGGCTCATCTAGTTTTGTCCTTATTCCCTAAGCAACTAGAGCAGAAGAGTGCAGAGGTTCAGTGCACAGGCTGAACCTGTGCACAGCCAACAGCCAGGTGGATTCAGCTGTCCCAGCGTAACTGAGAATCTAGGGGAAGTTACTCTAGTTCTTTTTATCTCTTTATCTGCTGCCTTTTT
>NW_016818769.1:58263-61714 GCF_001698545.2 Rhinopithecus bieti
TTTTTGAGACCGAATCTCGCTGTCGCCCAGGCTGGAGTGCAGTGGCCAGATCTCAGCTCACTCTGCAAGCTCCGCCTCCCGGGTTTATGCCCTTCTCCTGCCTCAGCCTCCCGAGTGGCTGGGACTACAGGCGCCAGCCACCTTGCCCGGCTAGCTTTTGTATTTTTTAGTAGAGACAGGGTTTCACCGTGTTAGCCAGGATGGTCTCGAACTCCTGACCTCATGATCCGCCCATCTCGGCCTCCCAAAGTGCTGGGATTACAGGCTTGAGCCACCGCGCCCGGCAATAATATATATTTAAATAAGCAATGATTGTTGGAAGATTAAGTGAATTAATATATACAAATGTGCTTACAACAGTTCTGGCACATAGGAAGTGTTCTATAAATGTTGGCTATCATCATGGTTACAATTAGGTAACTGTAATGGTGACTGTTAGCTCTTCACTTGATTCAACAATATTGAAAGTAGTCTGCTTGACAGCTCTGAGTGTTATGTAAGTCAATGAGCCTGAAATTGATCCTGTCTTCAAACCTTCACAAAGGGAGTGGGTTTTTTTTTTTGTTTTTTTTGTTCTTTTTTGAGGTGGAGTCTCACTCTGTCACTCAGGCTGGAGTGCAGTAGCACGATCTAATCACGGCTTGCCGCAGCCTCTACTACCCTAGTTGAAGGGATTCTCCCATCTCAGCCTCCCAAAGTGCTGGGATTACAGGTGTGAGCCACCACACCTGGCCTTTTTTTTTTTTGAGACGGAGTCTCGCTCTGTTGCTCAGACTGATGGTGGTGCAATCTGGGCTCACTGCAACGTCCCCCTCCCAGGTTCAAGCAATTTTCCTGCCTCAGCCCCCTGAGTAGCTGGGATTACAGGTACGCACCACCACACCTGGCTAATTTTTGTATTTTTAGTAGAGGCATGATTTCACCATGTTGGTCAGGCTGGTCTCAATCTCCTGACCTGGTGATCTGCCCGCCTCAGCCTCCCAAAGTGCTGGGATTACAGGTGTAAGGCACTGCGCCCGCCCTTTTTGATTTTTAAATAGAGGTAGAGTCTTGCTGTGTCATCCCAGGCTGGAGTGCAGTGGTGTGATCATAGCTCACTATAACCGTGAACTCCTGGGCTCAAGCGCTCCTCTTGCCTTGGCCTCCCAAAGCTCTGAGATTACAGGCATGAGTCATTGTAGCCAGCTCACACAAGGATTGTTTAAACTGGTGGTCTCAAGAGTCTAAATAGGCCTCTGAACATCCAGTTTGGGTATCATTTTCTTATCACCTCTGATGAAGTCAGTGGCTTGTCAGAATTATTCTTATTTGATGAATTGCCATTTCTGATTTTTGGATGTTTTCTTCATAGCCATAAAAGTCATGGATGTAATTTTAATTTCTGACCAACTTCTTTTGCAGTAAGAGCAGATAATCTAGCAGTGAGAAGATGAAATGGCAAAGTTCTGTGACCCTCCTCCCCAATAGTGATTAGTGATATACGTCCTCAGAAAAAAAGCGAAATTATTCAGGAAGGTTCATCTTTCCTTTAAAGGCAATCATAAATATAATTTAAATTCTTTTTTTTTTTTTAATTTGAGACAGGGTCTCGCTCTGTTGCCCAGTCTGGAGTGCAGCAGTGTGGTCATGGCTCACTGCAGCCTCGACCTTCCACCTCCGGGGCTAAAGTGATCCTCCAGCCACCACAAACAGCTAATTTTTGTATTTTTTGTAGAGATAAAGTTTCTTCACCATGTTGCCCAGACTAATCTTGAACTCCTGAGCTCAGGCAATCCTCCTGCCTCGGCCTCCTAAAGTGCTGGGATTACAGGCGAGAACCACCATGTCTGGCCTAGAATTTAAATAATTTAAATTCTGTCTTGTAATTTAGGTTTATTTAGAGTATATTTATTGTTTTGATTTTGTTTTTGATACGGAGCCACTGTGCCCGGTCCATCCTAAATTTTTATATGTTAGTTTCCCATAAATTTTCTGTGTTCTCTTTTTCTTGAGACGGAGTCTCACTCTGTCGCCCAGACTGGAGTGCAGTGGCGCGATCTTGGCTCACTGCAAGTTCTGCTTCCCAGGTTCACGCCATTCTCCCACCTCAGCCTCCGGAGTAGCTGGGACTACAGGCGCCCGCCACCATGCCCAGCTAATTTCTTTTTTTTTGTATTTTTAGTAGAGACGGGGTTTCACCGTGTTAGCCAGGATGGTCTCGATCTCCTGACCTTGTGATCCACCCGCCTCGGCCTCCCAAAGTGCTGAGATTACAGGCTCATTCCTGGCCCGATATTTTTGTTTAATTATTTTTTCTAGACTTTTTAGTTTTATATATTTGAGCCTGTACTAGGACTTTAAGATACCTAATATCAAGGACAAATTGAATGGAGATAGGATCTGTAAATTAAAATGTGCTTTTTCCTCTTAATGTTTTATTCTTCCAAATCACTCTTGCTGCAGGTCATTATTTCTAGATTTAAGTTTTACTTCTTCTTTCTGAGGGGCATAGAAAGAAGAGAAATAAGTTGTGTTATACAATTAGATCTTACTGAAAAAATTATAGCATGATATGAATTTATTAATAGTGCTATATCATTACTTTATACCTCTTGATCTTTTGTTTTTATTAATACTAATAATTGGCACCATTGATTTGACAGTTAATAGGCATATTCAGCCTCTTCCCCATCCCACCCCATTTTAAGAGAGTTCAAATGCTATATTAACATTTTTTTTTTTTTTGAGGTGGAGTCTTGCTGTTTCCTAGGCTAGAGGACAGTGGCGCGACCTTGGCTCACTGCAACCTCTGCCTCTCAGGTTCTGGCGATTCACCACCTCAGCCTCCCAGGTAGCCGGGACTACAGGCGTCCACCACCATGCCTGGCTAATTTTTGTATTTTTAGTAAAGATGAGGTTTCACCATGCTGGCCAGGCTGGTCTCAAACTCCCTACCTCAGGTGATCTGCCCGCCTCGGCCTCCCAAAGTGCTGGGATTACAGACATGAGCCACTGTGCCCGGCCTGTATTAGCATTTTAAATGCTTTTTATACTTAGCATTTTTCCAAAGTATATTTGACCTCATATCCTTTTTTTATGGGGAGTATAAAAAAGGTATATGTACATTTCACGAGAAATGTGTTTCACAGAACACAATTTGAGAAATGCTACTTAATTACAATTTTTAACTGATACATATTTAGTAAAGGCTAACAGTTCCTCTAATAATATTGAGCTGCCTTATTGTAAGTATTTTTTAAGCCTTAAAAATATACATACACAATGTTTAATGTAGGAAAATTTAAAAATACCATGAGGCACAATACCTCTCAATAATTGTACTCCCCGTGTTAGTCGTTTCTTATATTGAATCTCAGCTGGAGAAAGTGATGCTGGGCTAGTTTTGGGTCTAAATCTTCGTTCCTCTCTCCCTCTCTTCTCTCCTCTCTTCTCTCCCCTCCCCTCCCCTCCT
>NW_016818769.1:61935-114774 GCF_001698545.2 Rhinopithecus bieti
TCCCCTCCCCTCCTCTCCCCTCCCCTCTTCCGCCCTCTCCTATCCTCTCCTTCTTCCTTTCCTTTCCCTTCCTTTCCTTTCCCTTCCTTTCCTTTCCTTCTTCCTTTCCTTTCCTTTTTTTTGTTTTCTCTTTTCTCTTTTCTTTTCTTTTCCCCTCCCTCCCTCCCTTCCTTCTTTCCTTTTCTTTCTTTTTCTTTCTTTCTTTCTTTTTTTTTTTCTGAGACAGGATCTTACTTTGTTGCCCAGGCAGGATCACGGCCCTTTGCAGCCTTGACCTCCTGGGCCCAGGCAATCCTTCCACCTCAGCTTTCCAAGTAGCTAGGACCATAGGCATGTACCACCATGTCTGGCTATGTTTTTCTTTTTCTTTTTTTTGGTAGAGACAGGGTCTCCCTCTGTTGCCCAGGCTAGTCTCAAATTCCTGGGCTCAAGCAATCCTTCTGCCGTGGCCTCCCAAAGTGCTGGGATTATAGGCTTGAGCCACTGCTCCTGCCCATGGGTCTAAATCCTTTTTTTTTTTTTTTTTTTTTTTTTTTTTTTTTTTTTTTTGGGAGATGGAGTCTTGCTCTTGTCACCCAGGCTGGAGTGCAATGGTGTGATCTCAGCTCACTGCAACCTTTGCTTCCTGGGTTCAAGTTACTCTCCTGCTTCAGCCTCCTGAGCAGCTGGGATTACAGGCGTCTGTCACCATGCTTGGCTAATTCTTGTATTTTTAGTAGAGATGGTGTTTCACCATGTTGACCAGGTTGGTCTCGAACCCGTGACTTCAAGTGATCCGCCCACCTCAGCCTCCCAAAGCGCTGGGATTACAACTGTGAGTCACTGCACCTGGCCCATGAGTCTGAATCTTAAAAGAGTAAAGTAGCGTCCTGTTTGTGCCCTTTGTGGCCCTGATCTCAACGTAAGGAGTCAGGCTACAGTAATGGAAAGACTATTTGTTGAGGGGAAGGCCCTGAGGCTAACTTGTTTTGCTCCCTGTTTTATCTCCCTGTTGTCTAGATCAGAGCCTGGCAAACAGTATTTGTAGAATGAATTAATGAGTGAATGAGTACATGTAGAGTATTAGGGATGCCATTTGACTTTTTACTCATCATGGCCTGCTCAAGTCATCCATTTCCTACTTGATACTACTCAAGACAGATGGAATGAAAATGTCTTGTTTTGTTGATGAGCAATTTTGGTAGTGGTGATATTGTTATTGACTCTTTTTGAAAGTTAAGTTTTAAATGGAAAATTAAACCAAAGTTATATTGGGAAGAAGCAGGTTTTTTTTTTTTTTTTTTTTTTTTTTTTTTAATAAAAGCTGCTTTCAAAAAGTCTGTGATACTGGCTGGGCACAGTGGTTCATGCCTATAATTCCAGCACTTTGGGAGGCCAAGGCGGGATGACAGCTTGAACCCAGGAGCTGAGGACCAGTCTAGGCCATATAGGGAGACTGTCTCCACAAAAAATTTGAATAGTTAACTAGTCATGATAGTGTGCACCTGTTGTCCCAGGTGTGTGTGGGAGGTGGAAGGATTGCTTGAGTCCCGCAGGTCAAGGCTGCGGTGAGCCATGATCATGCCGCTCTGCACTTCAGCCTGGGCAACAGAACAAGACCCTGACTCAAAAAAAAAAAAAGAAAAGTCTATAATGCCCATTATGCCTGTCTTCTTTAGTGTTTTACTATGGGAAAATGTGGATCTTCTTTCAGTATCTTGGTTATGTCTTAAGTTAATGGTGGTAATTTTTAACACTAAATTTGCCATAGATTATATATGTGCATATATTTACCTTTTCACACCTTTAATCTTGTATATATTAGGAATGCATTTAAGTTTTTATTTTAAAATGATTATATTGTTTAATTTTATAGGTCCATTCAAAAGCTTGGTGAATTAAATATTGGAATGGATGGCCTTGGTAATGAGGTATCAACACTCAGCCAGCAATGTAATGGGAGCAAAGGCAATGGATCTAATAGTTCTTCTGTGACAAGTTTTACTACGCCACCCCAAGACTCTAGTCAAAGATTAACACATGATACTTCAAATATTCATACAAGCACTCCTCGTAATCCTGGATCAACAAATCACATACCTTTTCTGGAGGAATCACCTTGTGGAAGCCAAATGTAAGTGCTTGACTTTGTAAAACTTGGAAATATTAGCTTACTACTAATGACTAGAAGGTTGAACTTGTCTTTGGAGCCTTAGAAATAAAAGTTTTTAGAGCTTACTGCCTACCAATATTTTTTCCCTAATCTGCCTTCATTCATCTATATTCTGTTCTACCAACGTCTAAGTCTCTTTATAGTTTTCATTTTCCTTCTATTTTTCTTTTTGCTTCCTCACTACCACCAAGGCAATTATATTTTTTATAAGCCATCCTACTCAAAGAACCTACAGTTTTAGGATCTCTAAATCTCCTTGATTTTCTTTTTTCTTCAATTGGCATCTTTGAACAAATAATGTTAAAATTCAGACTTTCAGGGCATAGAAAGATGTTTTACAATCTGGTGGAATGATTGCAGCTGCAGTGTTGGCCGCTTTGGCAATTACAGCAGTGGAAGACTGCATATTTACATTTTCACTATTCAGGGAAAATTTTTATCTTGCTATCATTAGTATACAAGTGTTAATTTATGCAATGGGAATAGTTCAGGAGCGTTTTCTTTATTCTTAGTATAAAACACTTTTCAGGGTGGTTCATTAAAAAATGTATAAGATGAGATTCCCAGCTTTTGGCTGAGATTAAGTACAAAATGCATAACTTGCTTTTGGCACTTGGATGCTTATAGGAATTCACTTTATAAATAATTAGTGTTAAAACCTAGTTTTATTTCAGAGCATACATTCAATTTTGCTTCTTTTCTGAATTTTATTTTTTTAATATTTGCTTTTATTACAGTTTTCATAATAGTTGTTTTGAGTACTTTCGAAACAAGAACTCAAATTTTAAAATTTAATTTTTGTTTTTGTCCATGTAATATACATATGTGGTTTCAAAAGACAATTAGTACTTCAAGGCTTAAAATAGAACCCATCTTTGTCCATGGTTTTATTTCTTATTGGCTGCATTTTCAACCCATTTGGCTATTTGTTCTGATATATATACATACAGTTTTTGTTTTTTTTTTTAAGATGGGATCTCACTGTGTTGCCTAGGCTGGTCTCGAACTCCTGGGCTTAAGTGATCCCCCTACCTCAGCCTACCAAAATCCTGGGATTATAGGAGTGAACCACCACACCCAGCCTTTTGCTATATATTTCCGCATTTCTCAATAATATACTTCTATTACTGTTTTGTTTTTTTGAGATGGAGTTTTGCTCTTGTTGCCCAGGCTGGAATGCAGTGGCAATTCTCTGGCCTCAGTCTCCTGAGTAGCTGGGATTACAGGCATGTGCCACCATGCCCAGCTAATGTTTTGTATTTTTGGTGGAGACAGGGTTTCACCATGTTGGCCAGGCTGGTCTCGAACTCCTGACCTCATGATTCGCTCACTTCAGCCTCCCAAAGTGCTGGGATTACAGGCATGAGCCACCACACCCGGGCTCTATTACTGTTTTTGCTATGTGTTGATTCCCTACCATACTCTTCATGCATGGCACCCTCAATTGGTCTATCCCTTATCTTCAGTATGTATCAATTTTTGTTTAAATCAGTATCAATGTTAACATTACTGTGACCTTGTAAATGTTATTTACAACTGGGTCATGTAGTGCCATATGATTATATTTCTTTTTCATATAGCTTCTTGTTTTTCCTGGAGACAATAATTATATCAAGTTGTTGTACATATGTCTGTACATGATTAGTTTTCTTAATATTTATCACTAAACTATCTGTAAGTGCTTTGACAGAATTATAAAATCATAAAACTTCTCTCATTAATTGTAAAAAGTATCAGAAATTTCTCTATTCCATTTTTTCTCCTTGGGAGATGTCCCTCCAGGATCACTCCTGCTTCACTTTATATTTATTGCTTTTTGATCACTTAGATAGAATCCTGGGACTTTCCTTACTGTTCTCCTGGGGTTTCCTTTACCTCATCTCTTTATTAAGTGCCCTGTTTTTAACATCTCACAGTTACCTGAAAAGGGATACATTAGAGGTGAAGTTTCTGAGACCTTGCATGTCTAAAAATGTGTTTGCTTTTTCACCTTTTTTGTTAGTATAGCTGGGTATAGAATTCTAGGATGAAAATCGTTCCTTAGTATTTCAATGGCATTGCTACTTGGTCTTCCAATTTTAGTGTTCTTCGTAAAAAGTCTGATGCTATTTTGATTCCTCATTGTCTTTTTTTCTTTTTTTTTTTTTTTGAGACGGGGTCTCGCTCTGGCTCCCAGACTGGAGTGCAGTGGTGCAGTCTTGGCTCACTGCAACCCCCACCTCCTGGGTTCAAGTGATTCTTGTGCCTCTGCTACCCTAGTAGCTGGTACTGCAGGTACACGCCACCACACCCAACTAATTTTTGTATTTTTGGTAGAGATGGGATTTCACCATGTTCACCATGTTGGCAAGGCTGGTTGATTCCTCATTCTTTGGGTGAGGCCTATTGCTCCTTCTACTCTGGAATTTTTCAGGTTCTTCACTTCCCTGATAGTCTGAAACTTCATGATGATATAGAAAATAGGCCTTAGAGTGATTCTGTTTTTCTTCATTCTTCTGGGTATTTCATGGGCCCTTTTAAGTTGGAAACTTAAGGTCTAGGAAATTAAAAAATTATTATTTAGCAATTTCCTCACCTCTGTTTTCTATGGATCTACTTTTTTCTACCATCATATTTTAATTTTCTAAGAGGTCTTTCTTATTATCTAATTTCTTTTCCTTTTTAAAAAATAGATCTTGCTCTTGTTTCCTTATTAATCCATTATTTCCTCTTATATCTAAGGATTTAAATTATATTTTGTAGCTTTTGTTCCCTAAATTGCTTCTCTTCTTCCAAGTTCATTTTCTGTTCATTTTAGTCTATACCTTTTTTTCTAGGCTTTTTTCAGGTATCTAGAAAGCTTTGGCTGGCTGTAAACAGTGAGGCATTAAAACAAAAACTGGCCGGGTGTGGTGGGTTACACCTGTAATCCCAGCAATCTGGGAGGTTGAGGTGGGAAGATTGCTTGAGCCCAGGAGTTCGAGACCAGCCTGGGCAACATTGTGAGACCCCATCTCTATTATATTTTATAATATTAAATAAAATAAAAAGCTGATTAGAAGGAAGGGCTACATATGTGGGTGGATCTGTCTGCCTGTTGGCCTCACAAAAAGTGATTAAGTGGAAACATAGTTTTACTAAGGGACCCTAAACTGTGAGTTTCTGATATTTTTTCTCTTGGGCCAGATACTTTTCCTGGAGCATTCTCCAGCGTCCTGTCTGGGGTTAGATTTAAGCATAGCAAACAGGATTCTGGTTAAGCATAGCAAACAGGATTCTGGAACGAAGCAAGAGAAGGGTACTTGACATCTCACTATAAAATACGTGGACTTTGACTTAATTTTCTTTCCAGAATAGCTTTTCATCTCCTTAAAACTGTCATTGGTGCTACTGAATCCAGAGGCTATTTTAATAAATGTCTCCAGAGAGCAACTTTGGAGTCAGCTAGGATTGTTTGCTAAAAAGAAAAATTAGTGTTTGAAAGGGTAAATTAATTTAGTTTCTATTTTGATACATGGAGTAAACTTTACTTGAATTTTTACTCCCACAGCTCATCAGAACATTCAGTCATTAAGCCACCTCTTGGAGATTCTTCAGGGAGTCTATCAAGGTCAAAAGGGGAAGAGGTAATACTTTGGGGAAGGAAGTTTTTTGTTTTCATATGCACTTGTAAATTTTGCTAAGGAATTCTCAATTCAAAGAAAGAACCGTTTTAGTCAGACGTGGTATATAGTACCCAGGAGGCTGAGGCAGGAGAATGTCTTCAGCCCGAAAGTTTGAGACTGTAGAGTACTAGATCGCACCTGTGGATAGCCGCTGTACCACTCCAACCTGGGCAACAGAGTGAGACCTTGTGTCTTTAAAAAAAGAAAAAAAAAAAAAAAAACTTTTAAAAAAGTAGTTATTACTGCTAATATTGGTATTTATTTCAAGGCTCAGGGCAGTTGAGCTCTCAGTGGTGTAACTGAAGAGGGAGCCTTAGAAAGCACAGTTGAACATGTGGGAGTGTTCATATTAATGGCCCAGTAGTGGCCTTGGGACATGAATTGAGGCTCTGTGTTATTCTTTGAACCCTGTGGTTAATTTCATTATTGGTATGTCTTTGGGCTTCTTATCAGAACACCTATTTTTTTTGCTTTGGAACCAAGCATCCTTTCCTAACTAGTATATATCTTCACTCTATCTTACTTTTCCTAGTTCAGATTTTAACCCCATAAACAAAGGTGTTAATTTGGGATGCTTTTGGGGATGAAGCAGATAAGCATAAAGGAACATTTGTCCCTTGTGAAAGAAATATGCAAGTCCAGTGTTTCTAGTTCCTTTGATTTTTAAAAAGAATATTAGGCCAGGCATGGTGGCTCACACCTGTAATCCCAGCACTTTGGGAGGTTGAGGCAGGCAGATCATCTGAGGTCGGGAGCTTGAGACCAATGTGGCCAACATGGCAAAACCCCGTCTCTACTAAAAATACAAAAAGTAGCCGGGCATAGTGGCTCACACCTGTAATGCCAGCCACTCGGAAGGCTGAGGCACTAGAATTGCTTTAACCCAGGAGGCAGAGGTTTCAATGAGCCAAGATTGTGCCTTTGCACTCCAGCCTGGGGGACAGAGCAAGACTCTGTCTCCAAAAAATATATGTATGTATATCTGTTAATAGAGACATGGTCTGACTACATTGCCCAGGCTGGTCTCGAATTCCTGGGCTCAAGCAAACCTCCCACCTCAGCCTCCCAAAATGCCAGGATTACAGGTGTGAGACACTGCACCTGACCTGATTTTCAAGAAAAGCTAGAAATCTAGATTTTTATGTGAAATATCCTAGTTTTTTAAATGACAACAAATTAAAAAAATTTTAAGGCTGGATGCAGTGACTCACTCCTGTAATCCCAACACTTTGGGAGGTCAAGGCAGGTGGATCACCTGAGGTCAGGAGTTTGAGACCAGCCTGGCCAAAATGGCAAAACCTCATCTCTTCTAAAAATACAAAAACTTAGCTGAGCGTAATGGGGGGTGCATGTAATCCCAGCTACTTGGGGGGCTGAGGCAGGAGAATCACTTGAACCTGGAAGGCAGAGGTTGCAATGAGCCGAGATTGCACCATTTTACTCCCTCCTAGGCAACAAGAGCAAAACTCTGTGTCAATTTAAAACACCGGAGGACAGCAAATAAAATCAGTGTGTGTGGCTTCTGCTATAAAGCAATGTTTAGTAATTATTGATGTGCTATAGGCCATTTAGTTAATTAGTCATTTTTCCTCCCTTTTTCTCTCATTTTTTTTTTTTTTTTTTGAGACGGAGTTTCGCTCTGTCGCCCAGGCTGGGGTGCAGTGGCCGGATCTCAGCTCACTGCAAGCTCCGCCTCCCGGATTTACGCCATTCTCCTGCCTCAGCCTCCCGAGTAGCTGGGACTACAGGCGCCCACCACCTCGCCCGGCTAGTTTTTTTTTTTTTGTATTTTTTTTTTAGTAGAGACAGGGTTTCACCGTGTTAGCCAGGATGGTCTCGATCTCCTGACCTCGTGATCCGCCCGTCTCGGCCTCCCAAAGTGCTGGGATTACAGGCTTGAGCCACCGCGCCCGGCCCCTTTTTCTCTTATCTACCCCATGCTATTATATAATTTTGCAGTCACATTCCCTTTGTATGGATTATTGGAAAATGCAACATTTCTAGCCAAATTCATATGAATAATACCAGAATTCAATTCACTTACATAGGATGTACATAGTGTAACACATTAGGTTTGCCCCCTACTCCTGCAAGGAGGATATATTGCATGAATAAAGGCTTAGGTAGAGAGAGGCATAGTCTTTTCATTGCTGTAGTCATTATGGGTCCTAGACCTCTCAGAATACATGCAGAGCTGAAGTGATTTTCCTTTGTCTGTGTACTTGACATTCATACTTCTCAAAAGACAGGGTTTGGTTGAGTCTATTGACCATACCTAGTGTAGAGGTTCCTGCACCATGTCCAGTCAGTCCTGGTCGGGATAACACGGTGGTTACAAATGACATCAGTAGTAGGAGTCACCAAAGCTTTTATACAGAACTGCTTCAGCTTCTCTCTTCAGAAGATAGATCTGGATAGACAGGTTGACAATTTAAAGTAAAAATGAGGCTAGGCACGGTGGCTCACACCTGTCATCCCAGCACTTTGGGTGGCTGAGGTGGGCAGATCACTTGAGTTCAGGGGTTCGAGACCAGTCTGGCCAATATGGTGAAACCCCATCACTACTAAGAATACAAAAATTAGACGAGTGTGGTGGCACATGTCTGTAACATCAGCTACTTGGGAGGCTGAGGCAGGAGAATCACTTGAACTTGGGAGGTGGAGGTTGCGGTGAACCAAGATCGTGCCACCGCACTCCAGCCTGAACAATAGAGTGAGAATCCATCTCAAAAAAAAAAAAAAAAGTAGAAATGAAACATTCAAATGTTTCAATTATTTTTCCATTTATTTTAAAGGGATGTTTGTTTATTTATTTAATTTGAGACAGAATCTTGCTCTGTTGCCTAGGCTGGAGTGCAGTGGTGCGATCTCAGCTCACTGCAGCCTTGACCTCCCAGCCTCAACTGATCCTCCCACCTCAGCGCCCTGAGTAGCTGTGACTACAGGCATGTGCCACCACACCCAGCTAATTTTTGTATTTTTTTTCTTTTTTCTTGGTAGAGATGGGTTTTCATCATGTTGCCCAGGCTGTTAAAGGGATATTTTATAACTTCAGCTTGAAATACTGAAATATTCATTGCTAGAGATAATGGTAAACATTTTTTCTTAAGCAGATTAATAATCCTTTGTACTTCCTTCATTTGGAAACACAAATGATACTCTATTATTTTTGTTAGAACTTCTAGTGGGCTTTTTTTCTCTTAATAGTTAAAGAGAACTTAATATAGGAATGCATACTTATTCTTTCCTTCCTTCTTCGTGCCCTAGCCCTCCCCACCTTCTACCTCCCCTCTCCCCACTTCCCTCTCCCCTCACTGACAGGTGTTGCCCAGGCTTACTATAGCCTCAACCTCCCAGACTCAATCGATTCTCCCACCTCAACCTCCCGAGTAGCTGAGACTACAGATGCACACCACCACACCCGGCTAATTTTTTTTTTTTCATTTTTATAGAGATGGGCTTTTGCCATGTTGCACAGCCTGGTTTCAAACTCCTGGGCTCAAGTGATCTGCCCAACTCGACCTCACAAAGTTCTGGGATTATAGGCATAAGCAAGCCACTGTGCCTGGCCCATATTTATTGCTATATTTTGTCTTAATAATTGAAGAAAAACTTGAGTGTTTATGAACTGAGCTTAGTTTAGCCATGAGTAATGAAAAATAGAAAAATTAGGGAATTTGAATTTGCTACTTAATATATGGAGACTGCTGTCAGAAAAACTTCGTGTAATCGTATGTATTTAAATACAATTGGCTGGAACCAGGTGCAGTGGCTCATGCCTGTAATCTCAGCACTTTGGGAGACTGAGACAAGCAGATCACTTCAGGAGTTCGAGACCAGCCTGGCCAACACAGTGAAACCCTGTCTCTACAAAAATTCAAAAATTAGTCTAGCATGGTGGTGGGCACCTGTAATCACAGCTGCTCAGCAGGCTGAGGCAGGAGAATCACTTGAACCTGGGAGGCAGAGGTTGCAGTGAGCCAAGATCATGCCACTGCACTCCAGCCTGGGCAACAGAGTAAGACTCTATCTCAAAAAAACCGAAACAAAACAAAACGAACAATTGGCTGGGTGCGGTGGCTCACACCTGTAATCCCAGCACTTTGAGAGGCCATGGTGGGCGAATTGCTTGAGCCCAGAAGTTCAAGACCAGCCTGGGCAACATGGCGAAATTCCATCTGTATTTTTTTTTTTAATTAAAAGAAGTAAAACTTTTTAAAAAAGGAAAGCAGTAATATTGCATTTTAAAAGGATCGTCTAAAGAATGCAGACATGGCCCATAGACATGGATGTGAACATGAACATAATAAAATGGAATTTCCAGATTATAAACAATGGAAGATAGAAGAAACACCATTAGAAACCATCCAGGAGAAGCTGGCTGCAGGAGGGCTAAGGATCTATGGGGCTGTAATGAAGCTTGGAGAAATATGGGTGACTTTGCAAATAGTGTTTCTTCTGATGGTGCATGATTAAAAGGATTCAAAGATTTGCTGCATTTGTGGTAGCTGTAGGTCCTTAATATTACATGGTGTCCCAGAGTAAAGATAAGAAGCATCACTGAAGATAACACCTGGAAGTATCTTAGTGGCTTCTTAACTCTCCAAAATAAGATTTCTTCACTGTAGCCTACTCGTGTGTGTGTTTGCCTCTTAAAGGATATTACTAAGATTTAATAAAGTAAGAAAAACATAGAGAAAAGAATATATGGTTATTGGTAGTAAACCTAACATGATCCAACAAGAATAATACAGTTCAAATGAATTTAAAATGGGAGAAAGATGAATTCTTTCAAATTCATGTTTTTAATAGACTTTAATATTCATTCTTTCCATAGGATGACAAATCAAAAAAGCAGTTTGTTTGTATTAATATCCTAGAAGACACACAAGCTGTTAGAGCAGTGGCTTTTCATCCAGCTGGAGGTTTATATGCTGTTGGTTCTAATTCAAAAACTCTGAGAGTATGTGCCTATCCAGACGTAATTGATCCAAGGTAAGGATCAATGACTTGTGCTACCATTCTTACCTTAGTTTTTAATTTAGCCTTATAGGTTCCTTTTCCAGAATTGCCATTCAGTAGTGTTTCAGATCTTTCTTTCCTTTGATTAAACTTTATTTTCTGTTACAAAATAACTTTTTACTTTCAGTGCTTAGGAAATATACTTAAGTCATTGATTAACTTTATAATTTTTTCATAAAATGTTTTTGATTACAACATTGCTCATTTATTGCTTTAGACTTCTTTATTTCCATGGCTTTTGTATTTTGTTTTTTATCTGAAAAGTCTTTATATAGTAGTCCCTCCTTATATGCAAGGGATACATTTTAAGAACCCCAGTGGATTCTTGAAACCTTGGGTGGTACTGAACCCTATATATACTGTGTTTTTTCCTATTATTCATACACACCTATTTATAAATTATGTATGTAATTTACATACAACTTTTACTCTTTTACACTTCTTAAGACTTTTTAATTATAACCCTAGTTTGAGAAACAGAGGGGTGGGATTTTTCATTTGTTTGTATTTTTTTGCTATCTCTATGTCTGAAACCAATAATTTAGGCTTTTGGACTGTTGGCAGCGTTTAATGATTGGGAAAGGGAATATAATAAGGCCCAGGTTAATTGATAGTATTATAATTTACTGGTGGTCACTGCATTATTATTATTATTATTATTATTATTTATTTTTTTTTTTTTTTTTTTGAGATAGAGTCTTGCTCTGTTGCCCGCGGGGATGGAGTGCAGTGTGGCCAGTCTCCAAGCTCACTGCAAAGCCTCCACCTCCCGGTTTATTTTGCCATTCTCCTGCCTCAGCCTCGAAGTAGCTGGGACTACAGGCACCCGCCACCATCGCCTGGCTAGTTTTTTGTATTTTTTAGTCAGAGACGAGGTTCACCGTGTTAGCCGGATGGTCTCGATCTCCTGACCTCGTGATCCGCCCGTCTCGGCCTCCCAAAGTGCTGGGATTACAGGCTTGAGCCACCGCACCCAGCCCACTGCATTATTTAAGTAGAAATATTTAAGAAAGAATGACAAAATTATCTATAAGGGAGTGAGAAATAGCAATAATTATGGAGGTAGAACCAAAGACTTGTATGTTTAAGGTTAACTTGAACTTAAGGTAACTGTTTCTCATCTTGTATTTCTTACACAAACACAGATGTGTCATAGGCTGTGAAGAAACTGATTTGAAAATAAATACATTTATTTAGCAAATACATATTTTGGGTTCCTGTGTATTAGGTACTATAGTTGTGTGTAAAGCAAACATGTTTATTGGCTTCATGGAACTTCTGGTTTAGTGGGGAAGATGCATTCATTTGCATTATATCATGCAAATAAACACAAATACACATTTTGGTAGATGTTATGAAGAAAGATTACAAGGTGCTGTGAGAGAATAAAATGGAAATGGGGTAGGGTGCAGACTGGCAAGTCAGAGAAAGACTTCTTTGAGGAAGAGGCACTAAAGTTGAGATCTAAGGATGAGTAGAACCTAGCTATGTAAACAGCAGGGAGAAGAGAATAATATAGAGGGAATGTGAGGTGAGAAAGAGCTTAGCTTTTTTTAGCAACTGAAATAAATTCAGATTGGTTGGAAAATTATGAGCTTGAGTTTGATAAGGCTGCAGAGATAGACATGAACTAAATTAGGCAGAGCTTTCTAGCCATTTTAGATTTCATGCTGAGTGCAGTGAAAGTACTTACCACTGAAAGTAGCAGATCAAGTGTAAATGTATTTTGAGATGATCCCTCTGCCTGTGATTGGATGGCAATAAGAGGAGATGCTGGGAGAAAGGGAGGAAGCTGTTTGTATTTGATGGCTAATGTGGTGGCAGTGGCAGTGGGGCAAAGTGGGTGGGTTTGAGAGGTATAATCCATTTAAAGAAGGAATCAGTGGGACTTGGTGATAAATTGGTTGTGCAGCTGAAAAGAAAATCTTTTTATCTGGTCTGTTCTCTAGATCAGTTTTTTTGTTTTTTGTTTTTGTTTTGAGACAGAGTCTTACTCTGTCACCAGGCTGGAGTGCATTGGCACGATCTCGGCTCACTGTAACCTCCACCTCCCTGGTTCAAGTGATTCTTCTGCCTCAGCCTCCTGAGTAGCTGGGACTACAGGCACGCGCCACCATGCCCAGCTAATTTTTGTATTTTTAGTAGCGACGGGGTCAGGATGGTCTCGATCTCCTGACCTCGTGATCTGCCCTCCTCGGTTTCCCAAAGTGCTGGGATTACAGGCATGAGCCACCATGCCCTGCCTAGATCAATATTAAATGCTTCTTAGGTATTAGAGATTTGTCGGTCTTCTTGTTTGTTTTTTAAAAATTTCTTAATTATGAACATTTTCAAAGACACAAAAGTAGAGAGACTAGTATGCTGAAATTCAATAGTTGTCAAGATTTTTGTAACATTGCTTCCTTCATCTTTTTTATTTGCTAAAGTATTAAAAATAAATCTTAGATAGCATGTCATTTAACCCTTTCATCCTTCAGGATGAATCTTCAGAAACATGTACATTTGCTTACATAGACTTGATTTTATCATTATACCTGATTTAGAAATCTTTAGTTTCATATTAGTCTGTGTTTCAAAGTGTAGATAAAATGCTGTTACCCCGTTAAGCCAATGTTTGACTGTCATTAAAGGACAAACTCTTGAGGAGCATGGCATTTAGAACCCTCCACAGCTGAGCCTGCAGCGCCTCACCCACATCCCTCCTGCTCACTCTACTAAATGCCTCGTGCTTTTCACCGCTAGCCCCACAGACTCTTTGCATTGCTGCATACTCAGTCAGTACTTTCCCTGCTATATTTTATTGTCACTAAAGTGGTTCTCCTGCCTTCTTCTTTTTCTGTAAAAATTCACCCTATCCTTTAAGGCCCAGTGCTTTATACTGGACTATATAACAACTTACACTTGCCTTTCTATATATAGGTAGTCATGACAATATCTGCCTATACCAGATTTTAAACTCTGGACAGAACTCTTGCACATTGCTCATATTATATGTTTATTACATGTTTGTTATATGCTTATTGTATGTTTATTACATGCTTATTGCTTTTTAAAAAAATTTGGAAGCGTTGTTAGCTTTTAAATTTTTTTTTGTTTCTGAATTTAAAAATCCATGCAAAATATGAGAAATGAAGAGTTTTTTTTAAAGTTGTATATCCTATTTCCTTTGTCATCTGAAATGAGAGTTAGTTTAGTATGATTTGGTTTATAATTTTACTTTTTGGGTTTTAAGTATGCTTCTAATTTTATTTCTTCTATGATTTTGAAAATTATTAATAAGCTGTTGTCTGACATGCTTTTTGCTCCTTCAGGAACAACTATAATATGGAACCTCATAATAACTGATTGTAGCAAGCAAGAAATTGAGATATCTTTCTGTAATTTTTCTTTTCAGTGCACATGAGACTCCTAAGCAGCCAGTGGTACGTTTTAAAAGGAATAAACATCATAAAGGATCCATTTACTGTGTGGCCTGGAGTCCCTGTGGGCAGTTATTAGCAACAGGATCAAATGACAAATACGTCAAAGTGCTGCCCTTCAATGCAGAGACTTGTAACGCAACAGGTAGGGCCCAAGTATGTAAGCAGTAGCTAGCTTACCAGTGTATACATTATGTTTCCTCCATGTTGTATTTCTGTATTGTCTTTAATGAAATCCAAGAATATAATCTTAAGAATTTTTTAATAATTTTAATTGTTTAGTTACATTCATGAGGTATTACTCTTTCTTAGTAAATTCTTACAGGTGTCTAGGTGGTGTTTTGAGTTTTATAAAATTATTAGAAAAATAACCTTTAAATATCTACCAGATGTTTTCTAGACATCACCTGTCTTCTCTTTTTCTTTGAGATAAGAGACAAGATAACCATGGTAATAGCTATTTTGATAAAATTCTTTGCTCAGTGAAGTGAAGCTGCTTATAATACCAATCCCTAAATGAAAATACAAACCATATTTCTAAACCATTATTCTTGACCAGTTTTGAGGTAGTTTAGCAATCTCAAGTTACCACAGTAAGTTGAGCAGCATTTTTTTTTTTTAATTCTTATTACTGTTTCAGGACCAGATCTGGAATTTAGTATGCATGATGGAACAATTAGAGACTTGGCATTTATGGAAGGCCCAGAAAGCGGAGGAGCTATTTTAATAAGTGCTGGAGCAGGGGATTGTAACATTTATACAACAGATTGTCAAAGAGGACAGGGCCTCCATGCTTTGAGTGGACATACTGGTATGTAATATCAATTTCAAGTGCTGCTTTTCTTTTTGTTCAATCTGTGTTTTTTCCTCTCTGCATTTGCTTTTCTAAGAGACTGGGTCTTGCTCTTATTGCCCAGACAGAGTGCAGTGGCACAATCGCAGCTCACTGCACCCTCAACCTCCTGAGCTCAAGTGATCCTCCTACCCAGCCTCCTGAGTAGCTGGGACTGTAGGCATGTGCTACCACGCCTGGCTAATTTAAAAAATTTTTTGTAGATACAGGGTCTCACTATGTTGCCCAGGCTGGTCTTGAACTCCTGGGCTCAAGCCATTATCCTGTCTCAGCCTCCCAAAGTGCTGGGATTACAGGCATGAGCCACCATGCCTGGCCTAGTATGGTTTTGATGTTGTGCATTTTACTGAATTTTATTTTATTTTTAAAATTGTCAGTCTATTTGATAAATGTGAAAAATCTCTATCACATAGTACATTTGATTAACCAGACCTCCACTTGCCCTGTAAATAAGGAGTACTTAGCTTTTTCTTTTTTTTTTAGAGACAGGGTGTTGCACTGTTGCCCAGGCTGGAATGCGGTGGCATGATCATAGCTCACTGCAGCCTTGAACTCTTGGGCTCCAGCAGTCCTCCTGCCTCAGCCTCCTGAGTAGCTGGGATTATGGGCATGAGCCACCTTGCCCAAGTCTAGAGTGTTTAGCTTTGAATATGTTATGGAAAGACACTCTCCCACGTTAATAATTGAGTATATGATCTTTTATAGGGCATATTTTAGCACTTTATACCTGGAGTGGCTGGATGATTGCATCTGGTTCCCAAGATAAGACTGTTAGATTTTGGGATCTTCGAGTACCAAGTTGTGTTCGTGTTGTTGGCACAACATTTCATGGAACTGGTAGGTTTTTCTTTAATTTAAATGAATTTATATGAGAAAAAAAAGCTTTGTAAATTGCAGTAGCCTACTTCCTCTCCCCTGCAATATAAAAAATAGAAAAAATAGTGAAACAAATACTTGATGTTTTATTAGTTACTTTCAGTTCTTTCAGAATACTTTCATTTGTTACCTTATTTGTAAAACTAATATTCAGCTTAGGGAACCAAGGCCCAGGGAGATTAAATATAATGTCCCAGATTGTCTGTTAGCAGGGCCATTTTATAACTCAGACGTCTAGAAACATTTTTTAAAATGCATGCACATGGCAAAAAGTGAAATTGAACAAAGGAGTGTACTATTTTCTTTCCGTTCCTATTTCTTGGTCTCTCTTTCACTAAAGGACCAATTTCTTATTTATTCTTCCAGAAATATTCTATAAATATATAACCAGAAAGTTTGTATGTATCCTAATCTCCCTTCTCCTGTAAACACAAATGCACACACACACACACACACACACACACACACACACACACACAGAAATGGTAGCATGCACTACAAATTTCTCTTTCTGAACTTAACAGTATGTCTTAGATTGTTCCATGTACTGTTCTTTGCATTGTACCACCTTTTTGTTTTTTTTTGAGATGGAGTCTCACACTGTCGCCCAGGCTGGAGTGCAGTGGTGCGATCTCAGCTCACTGAAAGCTCCGCCTCCCAGGTTCACGCCATTCTCCTGCCTCAGCCTCCCGAGTAGCTGGGACTACAGGCACCTGCCACCATGCCCAGCTAATTTTTTGTATTTTTTAGTAGAGACGGGGTTTCACCGTGTTAGTCAGGATGGTCTCGAGCTCCTGACCTCATGATCTGCCCGCCTTGGCCTCCCAAAGTGCTGGGATTACAGGTGTGAGCCACCGCACCTGGCCGCATTGTACTACCTTTTAAGCATGGTATCTAAGAGTGACACAGTATTCTGCTATTATCCTTATTTTATTCTAAAGTACCTTTTCCACCTTTGTAGTTTTGTTGTTGTTGTTGAGACAGGGTCTCTCTCTGTCACCCGTGCAGTGGCATGATCTTGGCTCACTGCAACCTCTGCCTCCCAGGTTCAAGCGATTCCCCTGTCTCAGCCTCCTGAGTAGCTGGGACTACAGGCGCCCAGCACCACACCCAGCTAATTTTGTTATTTTTAGTAGAGATAGGGTTTCACCACACTGGCCAGGCTGGTCTCAGACTCCTGACCTCAGGTGATCCACCTGCCTTGGCCCCGCCAAAGTGCTGAGATTACAGGTGTGAGCCACCATGCCTGGTCCCTTGTAGTTTTTAATAGCAGAATTAGAAGAGAATTCTATGGTAGTATTCCAAGTGAAAAGGTCTGCCTTGTATTCTAAATGTTTGGTGTTTTTTTTAATGCCTTGTTTATTCTTTTGAGTTTCATGGACCTTTTTCTTCACTTTGATTCAAACCAGATATGATGTTTTACAGCACATTTGAATCCATGATCATTGATTTGTTAAAATTTAGTTTGTATCATTTTCAAAATTAATATATGACATAGTTTAAGGCAGCAGTCCCCAACCTTTTTGGCACCCACCAGGAATCAGTTTTGTGGAAAACAATTTTTCCATGGGTGGGGTGGGAAGGGGTAGGGATGGTTTAGGGATGAAACTGTTCCACCTCAGATCATCAGGCATTAGATTCTCATAAGGTGCACGCAACCTAGATAACTTACATGCGCAGTTCACAATAGGGTTCCCACTCCTGTGAGCATCTAATGCCACCACTGATCTGACAGGAGGCGGAGCTCAGGTGGAATGCTCACTCCCACCCCCTTTGTCGCTCACCTCTTGCTGTGCGGCACTATTCACAATAGCAAAGACTTGGACATCAACAAATGTCCATCTGTGACAGACTGGATTAGAAAATGTGGAACATATACACCATGGAATACTTGCAGCCCTAAAAAACGATGAGTTTGCGTCCTTTGTTAGGACATGGATGCAGCTGGAACCATCATTCTTAGCAACTATCACAAGAAGAGAAAACCCAACACCGCATGTCTCACTCATAGGTGGGAACTGAACAATGAGATCACTTGGACTCGGGAAGGGTTAACATCACACCACCGGGGCCTATCATGGGGAGGGGGGAGGGGGAGGGATTGCTTGAGGGAGTATATACATGATATAAATGATGAATTGATGGGTGCTGACGAGTTGATGGTTTGCAAGCACACCAACATGGCACAAGTATCATATGTAACAAACCTGCACTTATGCACATGGACCCTAGAACTTAAAGCTATAATAAATAAATAAATAATAAATAAATAAAAAATAAAAAGAAAAAAAAGAAAAAAAACAATGTCATCAAGGAAAAATCTACAAAACACATGCAACAAAGAAAAAAAGAAGATGTGGAGAGAGGAAGAATTTGTATGTGAATAAGGGACATATTCATATTTATTTAATTTATTTTCTTTAGGATTATTTATTGACTTCCTACCATAGAAGATGAAGATTTAACTTTTTCATGTGCCTTTCTAGCTCCCATCATCCCACGTTCATATATATTTTTCCTCTCTCTGCATCTTTTCTTTTTTTTGTTTTTTGTTTTGTTTTGTTCTGAGACAGGGTTTTGTTCTGTCACCCAGTATGGAATGCAGTGTTGCATTCATGGCTCACTGGAGTTTTGACTTCCAGGTTCAAGCCATCCTCCCGCCTTAGCTTCCTGAGTGGCTGGGACCACAGGCACAAACCACCCTGCCTAGCCCCTCCGCATCTTTTTGATATATCAGTTTTGGTTAGCTCAGTTAGTCATTGTTTACATTGTTTTAACCAGTGTGATGCCATTCATAGCTTATTTTTTTTCTTGTGTATATTTTCCTTGGGGTTAATAATTGTGTTTTTTTGTTTGTTTATTTGTGTAATTTCTATACACTTACCACTAATTTATTTTTAAACTCTAGCTTTCTACATTATTTTCAGGCCCTTTTTCTCCATTTCAGAGACTTCTAGTTTTTGGTTGTCTCCTCTCTCTGATAACATTACTGTCTTCCTCTTACTGTATCTCTCTTCCTCTGCTTCTCTATCATGCACATGCAAACATTTTATAGAATTGGCAAGCCAAAAATTCATCTCTTGACCTCCTTATCCCCCTTCCAGCTCTTACCCTCAATTTTTGCTTCTTTTTTTACTCAGATATCTCAAAAGTCTTGCCTATATATACTGTTAGCCATTTCCTTACCCTCAGTCTTTAACTTATTCTAATCTGGTTCCTGCTACAACCGTTATAACAAATGCTGTCTTTTTCAAGATCACCAATAAACTTCCGGTTGTCAAATCACTTTTATATCCTACTTTTGCTTCAACTCTCAGTGTCATGCAACACAGTTGACTTCTTCCACTTTTCTTTTGGGCTTTCTGCTATTCTCTTACCTTTCTGGGTAATTATTCCTTTGCTGGCTCTTTCTCTTTGCTCAACTTCTAAATTCTGGCATTCCCTAGGGCTCAGGACTTTAGTCTCTTCTTTCTCTAGATGATTGCATCCATTTCCCCGGCTTTAAGTGTAACGCATATGCTGAAGGACTTACATTTTTATCTCTAGCTGAAACCTATTCTGTGTGCTAGGCTCATAAAATTCTTTTTTTTTTTTTTCTTTTGAGACAGAGTCTCGCTCTGTCGCTCAGGTTGCCCAGGCTGGAGTGCAGTGACGTGATCTCAGCTCACTGCAAGCTCCGCCTCCTGTGTTCATGCCATTCTCCTGCCTCAGCCTCCTGAGTAGCTGGGACTACAGGCTCCTGCTACCACGCCTGGCTAATGTTTTTGTTTTTTTGTTTTTTTAGTAGAGATGGGGTTTCACCATGTTAGCCAGGATGGTCTCAATCTCCTGACCTCGTGATCTGCCCGCTTCGGCCACCCAAAGTGCTGGGATTACAGGCATGAGCCACCGCGCCTGGCCTTAAAAAGAGTTCTTAGTAGAGAAACAGTAAGACAAACTTATACCAAACATGGTATATAACAACTTTATGCCTCAGCTACATGATCTAAAAGTTAAATGTCCCAGGAGTTGCACCTGGCTGGGTGTGATTGCTCATGCCTATAATCTCAGCACTTTGGAAGGCCGAGGTGGGCGGATTTTCTGAGGTCAGGAGCTCAAGACCAGTCTGGCCAACATGGTGAAACCCTGCCTCTACTAAAAATACAAAAAAATTAGCTGGGCGTGGTGGTGGGCGTCTGTAATCCCAGCTACTCCAGAGGCTGAGGCAGGAGAATGGCTTGAACCAGGAGAATCTCGGCTCCGTGCACTAAGCCGAGATCATGC
Organism: Rhinopithecus bieti; assembly: GCF_001698545.2. Classification (NCBI taxonomy): domain Eukaryota; kingdom Metazoa; phylum Chordata; class Mammalia; order Primates; family Cercopithecidae; genus Rhinopithecus; species Rhinopithecus bieti. The sequence continues at coordinate 82,165 of NW_016818769.1, forward strand.
CACTGCGCTACAGCCTGGGCAACAGAGCGAGACTCTGTCTCAAAAAAACAAACAAACAAAAAACCCAGTTATGTATTTTCCTCTATTTCTACCACTCTAGGATAAATAGGATAAACTACCATCTCAACTGCACCACTGCAATAGTTTCCTTACTGTATACTTTCACTTGTGCTCCCTTTAGTCTGTGATCCACATAGCAGTCAGAGTACCCTTTTGAAAAAATAAACCTGGTCACCTCACACCTTCAGTGGCTTTAAATCTTAAAGTGCACACTTGTTATCACGACCTGTAAGACCCTGCTTGATTTGGCATTTTTACCCTTCTAGTCTCATCTCAGATCACTTACTTTTTTTCTTTCCAATTCCTGGAACATGCCAAGGTCCATGTCCAGTAAAGCCATGCGCTGTTTCCTTAGTTGGAAATGTTCCTCCTCTTGTCTTCTCATGGTTAGGCCCTTCCTGTCTTTAGGTCTTAACTTCAATGCTACCTGGCCAGAGAGGCCTTCTTTGATTTACCTAATTGGGACCTCACCATTATTTTCTATGACTGAACTCATCACTATTTAAAATTATGTACTCGTTTACTTGTTTAGTGCTTACCTCTTCCAATAGATTTTAAGTTTCATCAAGCCAGCAATGATACCTCTTCTATTTTCAGAAGAGGTTTAATACCTACCATAGTGCCTGGCCTAAGGGAGTAGTGATTTAATAACTTTTTTGAGTAAATGAATGAAGATATTTTGTTGACACTATAAATTTTGTACATGTAAAACTAAACTCTTTGTTTTTCTCCTCTAAATCAGTTATTCTTCCCACCTTCCCTACTGTTGTTGTTGTTGTTGTTTTCATTTTCCTAGTTTTGATAATGGTTCTCTTATTTCCTCATGCAACTAGATTTGAAATCTGGGACTCATTTTTGCTTTATTTTAATTAACTGCCCCACTCAGGCAGTTAATTTCCTAGACTGTTGACTGTTTATTCAGTTTTTGTTTCTGAAATCTTTCTTGTCTTCCAGTGGCCTCTTTTGTTCTACAATCTTTCCACTTTAATTTGATACACATTTTCACTTAGATTCATCTACTCAAAGTACTGCTTGAATCATGTAATTCTCTTGCTTAGAAACCTACAGTGATGCTTTACTGTCTACAGAGACAAGTTCAGAACTCTGCAGTTTGAGATTTAGGCGCTTGATGGCCTGGCCCTAACCCACCTTTTGCATTTCAGTTTCAAGCTGCCTTTCATGTTAACTTTTGTTAAAAGTTAAACTTTTAACTCCAGCCAAACTGGTCCACCTTCCTGTAATTGTTTTATACTTTTCCTCTAAATTTTTTCTCATGTAATTCTGTAATTCTTGCTGATCATAATAGCCCTCTTCTCTTTCAATATTTCAAGAAAAGATTATTCTTTATTACATATAAATGTATGTGTTTGCCTGTGTATACATACATACATACTCTTATTTATACTGTTTATTGTTTTTCAAGATCTAACTTGTGTCCCATTTTTTTGTGAAGTCTTCCTAGACCACTTTGGTCTAGAGCAGTGTTACTCAAACTTCTTTTTTTTTTTTAAATTAATTTATTTTTTTGAGACAGGGTCTCACTCTGTCTCAAAAAAATTTGTCTATTTTTTTTGAGATGGAGTCTCACTTTGTCGCCCAGGCTGGAGTGCAGTGGCACGATCTCAGCTCACTGCAACCTCCGCCTCCCAGGTTGAAGCGATTCTCCTGCCTCAGCATCCTGAGTAGCTGGGATTACAGGCACGCGCCACTACGCCCGGCTAATTTTTGTATTTTTAGTAGAGATGGGGTTTCACCATGTTGGTCAGGCTGGTCTCGATCTCCTGACCTTGTGATCCGCCCGCCTTGGCCTCCCAAAGTGCTGGATTACAGGTGTGAGCCACCGCGCCTGGCCTATTTATTTATTTTATTTCTGGGAGACGTGGATTCAAGTTGCCCTGAATATATGCCCCCAAGAGCTTATTTTCTGTTCACAGTTCCTACTGGCAATAATCATGTGTTGCTTTAGTACATTTCCTATACTGTTGTCCTAAAATAAAATACATTTTATTACTGAATTTCTTGTCTCTTTAACTAGACTCTTAGCTAGGTATAGGAGCATTTCTAGACACTTACTCAGTAGTGAAAACACTGGATTGAGAAAAGTGGTTTCTGTAGCATGGCTCATCTATTGCACTATAGGTGATGCTGTTCCACACAGTTCTCTCAAATGACAAATAATGGACTTTCTCGTTTCTTACAAAATCTTGTTTAGGCCTTGGGCCTTAAAAGGACACAAGTGTTCATTGGTTAACTGTTAATTTGGATTTTTTCATAGCTGAACAGTATTGATAAACTACATTAAATCGTTAGTATATGGCTCAGTGAACGTAATTAGCTGTGTTGCCATTTGGGTATATTGATTTTCCATATTTAAACTTTCATTCCTCCCACTACAGGCAGTGCAGTGGCATCTGTAGCTGTAGATCCCAGTGGTCGTCTCTTAGCCACAGGTCAAGAAGATTCTAGCTGCATGTTGTATGACATAAGAGGAGGAAGAATGGTACAAAGTTACCACCCTCATTCCAGTGATGTTCGCTCTGTTCGATTCTCCCCGGGAGCTCACTACTTGCTAACAGGCTCTTATGATATGAAAATAAAGGTGACAGACCTACAAGGTGATTGAAATCGACTTCTCTGTTTTTAATCTTTCCTGTTCTATTTTGGACCTTTGTTTTTTTTTATTAGTGTGATGTGGTTGTATATAATCAACCACAACCACTGATTATATAATCAATTATAATTCAATTGATTTATATAATTAATTTTATAATCAATTATAATTATATAATATTTTCAATCATTTTATGTTATTTATTGAGCAGATTCTGAGACTGTATTAAGATATATAATAGCAAATTATTAAATAAGCAGTGAATAGTCTTGTTAGGCTTTGGTTTTGTTTTTATAGAGGCAGGGGCTCACTATGTTGCCCAGGCTGGACTCGAACTCCTGGGCTCAAGTGATCCACCCGCCTTCGTCTCCCAAAGTGCTGGGATTACAGGCGTGAGCCACCGCACCAAGCCTGTTTTTGTTTTTGAGACAGGGTTGCACTCTGTCGCCCAGGCTGGAGTTCAGTGGCGTGATCTTAGCTCACTGTAGCCTCTATCTCCCCTGCTCAAGTGATCCTCCTACCTCAGCCCTGCAAGTAGCTAGGACTACAGGTGCATGCCACCACACCTGGCTAATATTTGTGTCTTTCATAGAGACAAAGTTTTGCCATGTTGTGCAGGCTGGTCTCGAACTTCTGAACTCAAGCCATCTGCCTGCATTGGCCTCCCAGAGTGCTGGGATTATAGGCATGAGCCACCACGCCCAGCCTTATTGTTAGTTTTTGATTTCTTTTTTGAGGCAGGGTCTCACTCTTTCACCCAGGCTGGAATGCAGTGGCATGATTACTGCTCACTATACCCTTGACCTCCTGGGTTCAAGCGATCCTTCTGCCTCAGCCTCCAAGTAGCTGGAACTACATCTGTGCACCACCATGGATGGCAAATTTTAAAAATTTTTTTGTAAAGATGGGATCTTGCCATATTGCCCAGGCTGGTCTTGAACTCCAGGCCTCAAGTGATCCTCCCGCCTCCACTTAAGATATTTTTTAAAATCAACATTTATTTATAATGACTCATTCTGAGATAAATGATGGATTTCTGTACTCTTATTAGCTTCTACATTAAATAATTAGCATACAATCTGTAATTAGGTCTTAGTATCTAGTTTTATTTTTAAACATTCATTAAGCAAATATTGTGTATCAATTAGGGACTGACAGATGAGAATAAGACAGTTAATTCCCTCCCTGATGGAGCTTATATGAGTTCAATGAAAAGTAAACCAATAAACAATGTAATTTTAGGTATTAGTGCTGTTTAAAAAAATTAGCATGGTAGGAAGATAGTGACTAGGGTGAATAGGGAAAGATACCTATCTGTCTGTCTGTATCTATCTATCTATCTATCTATCTATCTATCTATCTATCTATCTGTCTATCTATTTTGAGATGGAGTCTTGTTCTGTCGCCCAGGCTGGAGTGCAGCGGTGCATCTCAGCTCACTGCAGGGGGAAGGCTATTTTAAATAGGATCATTGGAGTAGGTCTGTCCAGGGAAATGCCATTTGCACAGAGACCAGAATGATGAGGAGGAACAAGCCAGGCCAGGACCCTAGGAGAAGAGCATAGCAAGTATAAAGATGCTGAAGTAGGAACCAGCTTAACATGTTCATGACACTACAAGAAGCCAATGTGGCCGGAACTTAGTGAACTAAGAGAGACACAGAAGAATAAATGGCAGGGTTTTATAGACATTTTTAAAGGGCTTTATTTTGAATAGCAGTTATAGGTTAAGAGCAAAATTGAGAGATACAGAGATTTCCCATATACTCCTGACTCACACATGCATAGCCTGCCCCCCCCCACCCCCCCGCATTATCAGTATCCCCTTCCAGAGTGGTACATTTATTATAGTTGGTGGGCTATAAGCATTTTAAAAGTATAATGTGAAGCCTTTGGAAGATTTTAAATGGGAGTGATAGGAGCTGAATTATGTTTTTAGAGAATTTGGAGTTCTGTAGAGAGTAGATTGTAAGGGGGGCAAGAGTAGAAATATAAATGTCAGTGAGGAGGCTGTTGGAATAGTTCAGGTGAGATGATGGTGGCTTGGACTAGGGTGGTGGAGGTGGAGGTAGTAAGAAATGACTAAATTTGAGATATATTTTATTTGGATTTGATTTAGGGAGTGAGGGGAAGAGGATTCAATGATGATTCCTAGGTTTTTGTCATGAGCAACCAGATGGTGCCATTGAGACAAGGGAGATAGGTGAGGGGAGGAACAGGTTTAGGCAAGAAAACCGAGTTTAGTTTTAGACAAGTTTAACTTAGGATGACTATCAGGCAATCAAGTGAGATGTTGAGTGACTATTTGGATACTAGTCTGGAGCTTAAGTGAGAACTCAAGATTGGAGATAAAATATGTATGAATTGTAAATATATAAATGGCCATGTTGCTAGATGAAATTTTGTAGGAAGTTAGGTACAGAGAGAACAGAAGAAATCTGAGGGTTGACTTCTGAGATTCACCAAGCTTTAAGTCAAGAAGAAAAGGGAAACTAGCAAAAGATGGAGTGGCACTGAAATCAGGGAGAAATCAAGTTGAGAGAGTTTCAAAGAGAGAGCGAGCAACTTGTCAAATGTTGCTGTGTGGGTATGTTACCAAATACTAATAGCATAATTAGGTAGTTAGTAATTTATCCCTGTGTAAACCTTTCAATGTATTATATTAATGTAGTTTAAGATTTTTTATACTGTAGTATCTTAAAGTAACAGGAAATCTATAAAATCTGTACCTATTCTTATTTTGCATTGTAAATCAACATCTCTTTTCTAATTTAGGGGACCTCACCAAGCAGCTTCCTATCATGGTGGTGGGGGAGCACAAGGACAAAGTGATTCAGTGCAGATGGCACACCCAGGATCTTTCCTTCCTGTCATCCTCTGCAGATAGAACTGTCACCCTCTGGACTTACAATGGGTAGAGCACACCCCATGTCAGTCTATGCAGCAAAAGCACAGAGACTTAAGACTACTGAGTTGTGAAAATTACAAATCTGAAGAACGTAGTGTCCAGGAAAGTGGTTTAGCACGAAGAGGCCCCTTATTACCATGTATCGCACTGATAGGAGGTGTTGGGTGGTGTTATTCCGCAGTGCTTTCAGTCTTCCATGTGAGCTCGTGCTGCTGTGACCTGCTATATGTAGTCTCGTTGCCAAAGTCTGCAGAAGAGCTCTTCCGTTGTTGGTGTGCACTCCAAGTCAAGGTGGACAATGTGTTTACAGTTTAGTATTAAATGCATTCCTTGGTCTTTGCCTAAATAACAGTTTTATATGCACATTGCAATGGAATTATACTTCAACTATATTATTAAATGTAATGCAACCAAGTTCCTCCCAGATTAAACTTCCCAGGTGTTCAGAATTACTTTTGCTCTTCTCATGATCCCATATTGTATTATCACTTGTCTTCTAGAGGTCAGAATTCCATAATATATGTCACTCAAAAGTTACATGGTTGCTTTCACTTAAGGATCATTATGGAGTTTAAAGATGAATGAAAAACTGCTTCTTCACTATGTGGTATAGGCCCTTTCTTTTTTCTTAAACCCAGGGATATGATTATTTTGTCATATAATTTTGTTTCAGGCTAAAAGGTAAATATGTTTGCTTCAGAAACTTGTTAACTTCAGTTTTTTGAATGCAACAGGATACCTCCCTTCCAAACTGAACCATAGAAGCAGAGCAGCAGCAGTTATGTTATGCAACACTTGATGGGGCAGTAAATTTACTGGCTAGCAATTTTCTCCTTAAAAATTAAAATCCTTGCCATAGACCATAGCATGGCTTGAAATGCTATGTCTGCATGATAATTTAAAATGGAAGATTTAAAGTTTGCACTCCAAAAGCTTATTTGGATTTTTTTCTTGCACTGTTTTGTGTAATGCAGAATAATGATTTTATTTCTACAGCTTTGTAGATTCTAACATTTATGTATCTTTATTTTCATATTGTACAGTAATTTTACTTTAAATTATTTAAATAGGCTATTTTATTTATTTCAAATGCAGTTGTATTGGTTCTCATTATTGAACTGTCTGTGCACTGTATGTAGCAAGCATTTTTCATCTGTTGTATACAAGTGGAAAGGGTATTAGAAGTGTAACTGTGCTATTATTTCAATAAAGACCTCTTGACACCTAAAACTGTTTCTGTTCCTCAGAGTCTTTAGCTTTCAAAAGAATGTTATTTTTTCAGTTTACTGGGAGAAAGTGAGGTCCAATGGATGAAGCCCATAATCAGTTTCTTAGATTCTTTCTAAAGTTCTTCTACTAATTTGCTTTTTAATCCTTGGCAACTGTATAACTTAACAAAAAAATAATTTTTCTAGAAATGGGGTCTTACTTTGTCCAGGTTGGTCTTGAACTCTTGGCCTCAAGTGATTCTCCTGAGTCAACCTCCTGAAGTGTTGGGATTATGAGCATGAGGCATTGTGCCTGGCCTGTATAACTTTTGTGTGTCTTCTCTCTCTTTTATCCAAGATTTAGAGAACTTTCTATCCTTAATATATTGTGAAAGTTGACTAATAAAAGCCTAACAATATGTATAAATTCGAACTCAAGAGTATGAATATGTCAAATTAGGTAATCACCCAACAGGTTCACCATGCCTTCTGCCTAGATACAGCCAGTTTATTCAAGACATGGGAATTGCGATAGAGAAAGAGTTATTCATGCAGAGCCAGCTGTGCAGAAGCTGTGGAGTTTTATTATCACTCAAATCACTCTCCCTGAGCATTCTGGGATCAGAGTTCTTAAGCATAATTTGGTGGGTGGGGTTCACTCCTAATGAATTGCGAGTGCTGATGGGTTGGGTTGAAGATGAAATCATAGAAAGTCAAAGTTGTCTTCTTGAGTCAGTTCCTGGGTGGGCGCCACAAGATGAGATGAGCCAGTTTATTGATATAACTGGTGCCAGCTGATCCATCAAGTGCAGGGTCTGGGAAATATCTCAATCTCTGATCTTAGGTTTTACAGTAATGATGTTATCCCCAGGAGCAATGTGGGGAGGGTCAGAATCTTGTAGCCTCCAGCTGTATGACTCCTAAACTGTAATGTCTAATCTTCTGGCTAATTTGTTACTCCTACAAAGGAGGCAGTCTAGTCCCCAGGCAAGAAGGGGGTTTGTTTTGGGAAAGAGCTATCACTTTTTTTTTTTTTTTTTTTAGACAGAGTCTCGCTCTGTCACCCAGACTGGAGTGCAGTGGCAGTGGTGTGATCTTGGCTCACTGCAACCTCTACCTCCAGCGACTCTCCTCCTCAGCCTCCCAAGTAGCTGGGATTACAGGTGCACACCACCACACCCAGCTAATTTTTGTATTTTCAGTAGAGATGGGGTTTCGCCATGTTGGCCAGGCTGGTCTTGAACTCCTGACCTCAAGGGATCTGCTCACCTTGGCCTCCCAAAGTGCTGGGATTACAGGCCTGAGCCACCAAAGTTAGTTTGGCCTACGACCAGGAATGAACAAGGACAGCTTGGAAGCAAGATGGAGTTGGGGAGATCAGATCTCTTTCATTCAGTTACAATTTTGCAATTTCAACTTAGGAGGAAATAAAATACAGCTAGCTTGTGGGTATTCAGTAGGTACACAAATTTTCTACCTTTCAGGCATGCAGAAGGGAATTCTGCTAAAAGTAGGCCACAATCTCTTCTTTTTAAATTTTTGACATGAAGTCTCTCGCTCTTGTCCCCAGGCTGGAGTGCAATGGCATGACATTGGCTCACTGCAACCTCCGCCTCCCAGGTTCAAGCGATTGTCCTGCCTCAGCCTCCCTAGTAGCTGGGATTACAGGTGCCAGCCACCATGCCTGGCTAATTTTTATATTTTTAGTAGAGACAGAGTTTCACCATGTTAGCCAGGCTGGTCTCAAACTCTTGACCTCAGGTGATCCACCCACCTCAGCCTCTCAAAGTGCTGGGATTACAGGCATGAACCACCATGCCTGGCCCAGTCTCTTCTTTAGTTTACTTTCATGTTGAATTTCACACATTTTAGATATTAGATAAGTTGTGTTAAGTTTAAAATTAGGAAAATAAGCTATTTCTCAGAGACCAGTTCAAGTTCCTGGTTAAAAATATTCATAAAATTGTGTATTCCACCTTCATCATTCTCAGGGAGAAAAGATTCTCCTGGACATTAGGTATGGAATTCATTTCTTTTACTGCAGTACATTAGATAATAAGCACCAAGGCTGGGTGTGGTGGCTCATGCCTGTAATCCCAAGACTTTGGGAGGCTGAGGCGGGTGGATCACTTGAGGTCAGGAGTTCAAGACCAGCCTGGCCAACATGGTGAGGACTAAGCTCCGATTTTTTTTTTTTTAATCTTGCCTAAATTCCTATCTAAGGGGTCTGGGGAGTCGTGCCTTACAAACCATGAATTCTCATCAGATGGGTTTTATTTAATCCTGTATATCATGACTTACTTTCCAGTCTGACTCTGGCATAACAGGAAAATCAAAATGTTTGACCCCAAAATACATTTTCTTGCCATACCTTGAAATTGCCCTGCAAAGTCTTTGGTGGGAAAAATGCACATCCTATAAAGAATCCCTTTTCCCCTTTGTTTTCCTTCCTTTCTTTCCAGATCCAGGAGGTAATCAACTTGGAACCAGGCACCTTTTTAATTCCTGTAAGAAACATTTTACAACCTGCTTTCTCTGAAGTCTTTTATCTGAGCGCTAGATCTATGCACAATAAAACTCCGTCTCCACAATCCTTTATCTTAACCTGAGCATTTCCTTTGATCCCAGGTCTTCAGATAAACTCAACCAATTGTCAACCAGAAAATGTTTAAATTTACCTATAGCCTGGAAGTCCCCGGCTTTGAGTTCTCCCAGCTTTCTAAGTCAAACCAATGTATTTGTTAAATGTATTTGATTAATGTCTCATGCCTTCCTAAAATACATAAAACTAATCTGTACCCTGACCACCTTGGGCACGTGTTCTCAGGACCCCCTGAGGGCTGTATATCACGGGCCATGGTCACTCATATTTGGCTCAGAATAAATCTCTTCAAATATTTTAGAGTTTAACTCTTTTTGTCGACAACGGTGCAACCCCGTCTCTAAAAAAAAAAAAAAATTAGCCAGGTGTGGTGGCGTGTGCCTGTAATCTCAGCTACTCGAGAGGCTGAGGCAGGAGAATCGCTTGAATGCGGGAGGTAGAGGTTGCAGCGAGTCAAGATAGTGCCACTGCACTCCAGCCTGGGCGACACAGCAAGACTCCCTCTCAAAATAATAGGCACCAGAAATTGTCATATTTGCTTCAATAAATAGTTGGTTACATATGTCATTTTTTGTTTGTCTCCACATGTCTTCTGCATGGGGGTGACAAGGTTCTTTGAGGTTCACATAAAAGGGAAAATGAGAGGACTGAAGTATCTGTACTTTCAGGGTCCATCTCATTTGGGAGTGCAAGGAAGGGGAGTTTGGGGTGGATGGGTAGTGCAGAGGTTCTTAATTATTCCCAGGGAGGACTTTTAGAGGTCTGCTCCAGTTTTATTTGTGTGTGTGTGTGTGTTTGCCTCATCAAGTTGAGAGATTATTTCTATTTTTAAAATGTTTAATTTGTAAATTTATTGCATCGTGTTGTATTGACAAAGTCTTGCTCACTATAGCCTAGAACTCCTGGGCTCAAATGATCCTCCTACCTCACTCAGCCTCCCAAGTAGCTAGGACTACAGGCACATGCCACGATGTGGGGCTAATGTTTTATAGAGATGGGGGTCTCACTATGTTACCTAGGCTGGTCTCAAACTCCTGGCCTCTTAACAATCCTCCCACCTTGGCCACCCAAAAAGCTAGCATTACAGGCATGAGACACCACACCTGCCCCCAAATTTTATTTTTAAAATGTTTATGTTTTCAAAATTGTAATGTCAACAGAGTCAAACTCTGTAAAATATGGGAAGAGATTTATTCTGAGCCAAATGTGAGTGACCATGGCCCATGACACAGCCTCAGGAGATCCTGAGAAGATGTGCCCAAGGTGTTTGGGCCATAGCATGGTTTTATATACATTTTAGGGAGCATAAGACATCAATCAATACATGTTAAATGTACATTGGTTCAGTCCAGAAGGATGGGACAACACAGAGGTGGGGGTAGGGGTGGACTTGCTGTCACATTGGTATCTTATTGCTACAAAGTGTATCATTGTTAAGGTCTCTGTTTTTTGTTTTTTTTGTTTTTTTCTCCTGAGACGGAGTCTCGCTCTGTCACTCAGGCTGGAGTGCAATGGCATGACCTCGGCTCACTGCAACACCCACCTCCCAGGTTCAAGTGATTCTCCTGCCTCAGCCTCCCAAGTAGCTGGCATTATAGAGGCCCACCACTATGCCTGGCTAATTTTTGTGATTTTACTAGAGACAGGGTTTCACCATGTTGGCCAGGCTGGTCTTGAACTCCTGATCTTAAGTGATTCACCCACCTTGGCCTCCCAAAGGGCTGAGATTACAGGCATGAGCCACTACACCCAGCCTGAGGTTTACTTTAGAATGCCCTTGGCTGACAGGATGGGTCTATTTAGTCGGTTGGGGGGCTTAGAATTTTATTTTTGTTTTACAGTAAGAAGCCAAAGGACACAACAGAGTGAAAAGGCAACCCACTAAGAGGGAGAAGACGGGGCCGGGCGTGGTGGCTCATGCCTATAATCCCAACCCTTTGGAAGGCTGTGGCAGGAGGATCACTTGAGCCCAGGAGTTTGACACCAGCCTGGGCAATACAGGGAGACCCTGTCTCTAAAAAAAATGAAAAGAAAAGAAAAAGTGGGAGAAGATATTTGCAAATCCTATCTGATAAGGTGGTTAATATCCAGAATATACAGGGAACTAAAATACAACAAAAACCCTCTAAAAAAATGGGCAAAGCCAGGAGTTCAAGGCTGCAGTGGGCCATGATCATGACACTGCACTTCAGCCTGGGTGACAAAGTGAGACCCTATCTCTTAAAAAAACAAAACAAAACAAATGGGTAAAGGACTTGAACAGACATTTCTCCAACGAAGATATACAAATGGCATGGCTGATAAGCACATGAAAAGATGCTCAACATCATTGGTCATTAGCAAAAGGCAAATCAAGACCACAATGAGACACCTCACACCTATTAAGATGGCTACTATACAAAAATAAAAAGATGTCAGCAGAGATGTAGGGAAATTGGAACTTTTGTGCACTCTTGGTGGGAATGTAAAATGATGCAGCCACTATGGAAAAGAGAATGGCAGTTGTGCTGGGCACAGTGGCTCATGCCTGTAATCCCAGCACTTTGGGAGGTCGAGGTGGGCGGATCACGAGGTCAGGAGTTCGAGACCAGCCTGGTCAACATAGGGAAACCCCATCTCTACTAAAAACACAAAAATTAGCCCGGCATGGTGGTGCATGCCTGTAGTTCCAGCCACTCAGGAGACTGAAGCAGGAGAATCGCTCGAACTCAGGAGGCAGAGGTTGTGGTGAGCCGAGATTGCACCACTGCACTCCAGCCTGGGCAACAAGAGTGAAACTCCATCTCAAAACAAAACAAAACAAAACAAACAAACAAGAGTATGGCAGTTCCTCAAAAAATTAAAAATAGAATTACTACATAATCCAGCAATTCCACTTCTGTATATATTGCTCAGGAGTTGAAAGCAACAGATATTTGAACATCTGTGTATATACCCAAAAGGGTTAAAAAACAGATATTTATATATCCATGTTTATAGTATTATTTCACGGTAGACAAAAGTGGAAACAACCTGTTATCCATTAATAGATGACTGAATGAACTGGCACATACATAAAGTGGAATATTATTCAGCCTTGAAAGAAATTCTGACACATGGATGAACCTTGAGGACATTATGCTAAGTGAAATCAGTTACAAAAAGACAAATGCTATATGAATCTTTATATGAAATACCTAGAGTAGTCAAATTCATAGAGACAGAAAGTATGGCAGTTGCTGGGAAGAAGGGAGGGGAAGAATGAGGAGTTACCATTTACTGGGTACAGAGTTTCAGTTTTGCAAGATGAGTGCTGGAGACGGATGGTGGTAATGGTTGCATAACAATGTGAATGTATCTAATGCCACTGAATTGTACCTTTAAAAGGTTAAGATGGTAAAATTTACCATCTTACAGTTTTACCATCTTTACAGTTTCTCGAGATTGCAAGGCCAGCAGTTAAAGACAAAAACAAAACTTCACTATTTCCAACTGCCCTACAGTGTGCAGATCTTTCCCTTGGCCCGCCCTGAGTAGAACTACAGTTGTCATCCGTGATTCTCCCTTTAAAAAATTATGCTTGTGGCCAGGCGCGGTGGCTTATGCTTGTAATCCCAGCACTTTGGGAGGCCGAGGCGTGCGGATCACCTGAGGTCAGGAGTTCGAGAACAGCCTGGCCAACATGGTGAAACCCCGTCTCTGCTAAAAATACAAATTAGCTGGGTGTGGGGGTGTGCGCTTGTAGTCCCAGCTGCTTGGGAGGCTGAGACAGGAGAATTGCTTGAACTCGGGAGGCGGAGGTTGCAGTGAGCCGACATCGCGCCACTGCACTCCAGCCTGGGCAACACAGTGAGACTCTGCCTCAAAAAAAAAATCATGCTTGCGTTTCATGGCGAATGTTACACATTCAAACTTATCAAATATATTAATAGTAAGAAAATATGTTTTCTATCCGTTGTATATATTTGAGTTCCAGGCGAGATTTCCTTCGCAGAAAGAGTTCCGCAGACGAAAAGGAAAAGAAAAGCCGTGGCCAAACTAACCCGCGCGCTGAGGCAGGTCCAGCTACTAGCCCCGCCCAATCAACGAGGCCAATCAGCGGCCCGCAACGGGGGAGGGACACGCAGCCGCCAGCCGAGCAAGTCGATGAGGAGGCCCAGGAAGCACGCTGAAACGCTGGGCGGCGGCAAGCTGGGCGACGTTTTCTGCGGCCGGCCTGGGCAGGTGTCTTCCTCGAGAGGCCGGCAGGGGATCCCGGACGTGAGTCCGTGCAGTTGGGTGTGTTGTGCGGCGGGTGGGGCGGGGCGTTACGCCCCGGCGGGTACTGCAGACTCGCGGCGCGGACGCCGGGGAGGCCGCAGGCGCGACCCTGGGCGGGAACCGTGCTCGCTGCGCAGCGTCGGCTCCGGCCTGTGGGTGCCCCGGGCTCCTCCCTCGGCTCCCGCGCCGGCGGCTGCCTGTCCGCTGTGGTTGTGCGCATTCCGGGGAGGTGCTGGGCCCAGAGAGCGGCCTACGGAGAAGGCACAGCGAATGCAAAGCGAGACCAGGGCGCAGGTTGAATTATGTTAGCTTTGGTTATCTCTGAAAACTTTAAGCATAATTTGAATAAATACTGTCAACAGAATAGCTCGGATTTAGTTGTAGTTAATTTTCTAAAACTTCAAATTTGTGAATTAACACAGTTAACAACAACAAAAAAGGACACAAAACAACCTCCAAATCGATTTTTTTTTTTTTTTGAGACGGAGTCTTGCTGTGTCACCCAGGCTGGAGTGCAGTGGCGCTCTCTCCGCTCATTGCGACCTCAGCCTCCCGGGTTCCAGCGATTCTCCTGCCTCAGCCGCCTGAATAGCTGGGGACCACAGGTGCGCGCCACCACGCCCGGCTAATTTGTAAATTTTATTTGTAGAGAAGGGGTCTCCTTGTGTTGCCCAGGCTTGTCTCTAACTCCTGGGCTCAAGGGATCTTCCCATCTTGGCCTCCCAAAGTGCTGGGATTACAGGCATGAGCCATCGCGCTTGACTTCAAATCTGATTTGAGTGTAAAAAGTTGGAGACACCATAAGCTGTAGGTTTATAACTAGGTGGTGAAAAACAATTCAGGTTTTCTTTATGATAGTGATTATGAAGTGCTCTTCCCAGACTAGCTTTATCGTCATCTGGGAAATTGTTCAAAATGCAGATTGGCAAGTTTGAGAGCCGTGGTTCCAAGAAACTACAGAATCACACGAACTAAGTTGCAACCTCCCGACTTATGCCCTGGGACTTCTAGCCTAATACAGGATTTGACTCTACTAATCCAAGTTTAGTCTTGCCTTTCCCATTACTCATGTGTATTCGTTAAAACCAAATACTTTCTTTTGTGCCCATTTGTACTCACTGGCTGGCCGTCTGCACGGAGATCTGTGTTTCCTGGTCTAGTAGCTACTATAACTTACTGTATATGTTTTATATAGTAAAATATATAACTCTTCGTTCTAACAGGTCCTCTCTACTCTAAGACCCTATCCTCTCAGAGAAGCCCCTGAGAGCCTGTTAGTACTTTTGCCCTGGAGAGGCAGTTTAGGTAGAGCCAGTCTGGGTTCTACCACTTACTAGCCTAGTGGTCTTGGGCAAGTTACTTTGTGTGATCTGTAAAATGAAGATAAGTGAGGATAAGAGTACTACTTCCAGTAGTTTTGTGAGGATTAAATTAACGTAACAGTGCTTGGCACATAGTAACAAAATATTTGCTTTTTTTTTTTTTTTTTTCAGACGGAGTTTTGCTCTTGTTGCCCAGGCTGGAGTGCAGTGGCGCGGTCTCGGCTCACCGCAACCTGCACTCCCCGGGTTCAAGCGATTCTCCTGCCCCAGCCTCCCGAGTAGCTGGGATTACAGGCATGCGCTACCACGCCCTGCTACTTTTGTTTTTAGTAGAGACGGGGTTTCTCCATATTGGTCAGGCTGGGCCGGAACTCCCAACCTCAGGTGATCCTCCAGCCTTGGCCTCCCCAGGTGCTGGGATTACAGGCGTGACCCACCGTGCCCGGCCTTTAGCTACTATTATATATATTATAATTTAAAAATTACTAGTACCGAAGTCTGAGACAGGAGAGAAATGGTAAAACTAGTAGGGACTGCGGGAGAGAGAGAGAAATATCCCCTGACAAGTACTGGAATGACATAGGTGCTACCATTAAACAAAACCAGCTAGGATGGTTACTTTTGATTAACACTTTTGCTACTCAATACTCAAGAGTGTAGTCTGCAGCATCACCAGGAGCTTGTTAGAAGTGGAGAATCTCAGACCTACCTCAGATTTACTGAATCAAAATCCCCCCCCCCCCTTTTTTTTAACAAGCTCTCCAGCAGGTTTAGATGCAGCTTTGGAGGAAGTGTGAGATTCGTTTTAGGATTTCTCAAGGAGTTCTAGCCTTCAGTCAGTGACCATGGGGATCTGGCAGGAGAGCTTGAATTTCTAGGTGATTCTTCTATTCTGTCTTACCCTGTGGTCTTCCATCATTTCTACATTGCTAATCTCTATCCCTGGAGAAATCTATGGAACTGCTGGTTATTATTGGAGAAAGTAACATAGTTGCCAATAGTATGACTTTGTGGATGTCACAGTCAAAACTCAGCTGCCTGGCTGGCACGGTGGCTCACCTGTAATCCCAGCACTTTGGGAAGACAAGACGGGGGGCGGGGGGGATCTTTTGAGTTCAGGAGTTCGGGACCAGCCTGGGCAACATAGCGAGACCCTGTCTCTATGAAAAAGAAAAAAAAACTCTCAACTGCTTGACAGGCTTTTCATTCACTTCCCTTTGTATAATGCCTCCTGTAGTACTTTTTTTCTGCTTCAAATCTCCATTTCCCCCATCTTAACCTCCTCACATATAGTGTTAGAAATGCAAATTACTCTTAGTAATTTCTCTGTCTACTTGATATCATATTATAATATGAAATCTGTCAGCTTCTCTTTTTACTTTAGAAATTTTGTCTTCATCCCTCTTCATTCATTTCTATTTATGGAGTGCATAACCTCATTGCCTATGAAGAACCCTTCCTGTAACCTTGATTTCATGCACTCCCATCTTGGAGCCTGTCTCCAGTTTACACACTCCCTTTGTCACCTACTTCTTAACCACTTAGAGAGTTAGGCTTCTCACTGTCATTCTCTGAAAGGTCGTAAATGGCCAACTAATTAACCAGTCTAATGGCTTTTTTCTAGACTTTATTCCTCTCCACTTCTCTGAAGTATTGAATATGCTTGATACCTCTTTCTTGAAATTAAGCCCCTCTGGTTTTTGCCCATTGCATTTTTTGGCTTGCCCTCTATTGCCCCGATTAGCCTTCACTCTCCTCTCTGGTATTTGCTTCTTCCATGGCTTTCTTCCTTAGCTGAACTCTTAATTTTTTCCAATACAGTATACAGTTATTCAGTATTTCTAAGTATCTCCAGAGCATAACAGCGATTTTAGTGGGTTTTTTTTTTTTTTTTAATTGAGTCAAGGTCTTGCTCTGTCACCCGTGCTGGAGAGCAGTGGCATGATCACGGCTCATTGCAACTTCAACCTCCCTAGCTCAAGTGATCCTCTCACCTCAGCCTCTCCAAGTAGCTGGGAATATAGATGTGCACCACCACACCCAGCTAAATTTTGTTTTAAGTTTTGTAGAGATGGAATCTCCCTAAGTTGCCCAGGCTGGTGTCAAACTCCTGGGCTCAAGTGATCCTCCTGCCTTGGCTTCCCAAAGTGCTGGAATTACAGGCGTGAGTCGCCACAACCGGCCAGAAACTATCGTTCTATATATTTTGTGAAGAGCTTTGGTTGTTCAGGCAGGAGGGTAAATCTGGTCCCTGTTACTCCATGTTGGCCAGAAGTAGGAGTTGGGGAAGTGTGTTGGAGTACAGAGTCCCCCCTTTACTCTTGGGGGATACATTCTAAGACCCCAGTAGATGCCTGAAACTTCAGATAGTACTGAACCTTATATATATTCTATGTTATTTCCTATACGTCTATACCTCTGCTAAAGTTTAATTTATTAGTTAGACACAGTAAGAGATTAACAGTAATAACTGATAAGAGAAAAATTATAACAATACACAATAATAACAGTTATGTACTGTGGCTGGAATTTTTTCACTTTGAGGTGCGACAGCAAAACTAGCATGAATTTCTTTCTCCTCCTGTACAATTTCATGGATACAAGTTTTGTTCTTAACATAGATCTTAGCAACTTCATCATAGGAGTTTTTTTTTTTCTTTCTTTCTTTTTTCTTTAATTTTTTTTTTTTCTTTTGAGACGGAGTCTCACTCTGTCACCCAGGCTGGAGTACAGTGGTGCGTTCTCAGCTCACCGCAACCTCTGTCTCCCAGGTTCAAGCGATTTTCCTGTCTCAGCCTGTCAAGTAGCTGGCATTACAGGTGTGTGCCACCATACCGGCTAATTTGCATATTTTTATTTATTTATTTATTTTAAGACAATGTTTCACTCTTGTTGCCCAGGCTGGAGTGCAATGGCGCGATCTCGGCTCACCACAACCTCTGCCTCCTGGATTCAAGTGATTTTCCTGCCTCAGCCTCCCGAGTAACTGGGATTACAGGCATGTGCCACCACGCTCGGCTAATTTTGTCTTTTTTTGTAGAGACAGGGTTTCTCCATGTTGGTCAGGCTGGTCTTGAACTCCCGATCTCAGGTGATCCGCCCACCTCGGCCTCCCAAAGTGCTGGGATTATAGGCATGAGCCATTGCGCTTGGCCTATTTATTTATTTTTTGAGATGGAGTGTCGCTCTGTTGCCCTGGCTGGAGTGCAGTGGCGTAATCTTGGCTCACTGCGACCTCTGCCTCCTGGGTTTAAGCAATTCTCCTGCCTCAGCCTCCCAAGTAGCCAGGACTACAGGTGCGTACCACCGTGCCTGGCTAATTTTTGTATTTTTAGTAGAGACAGGCTGTGTTTGCCATACTGGTCTCAAACTCCTGGGCTCAAGTGATCTGCTGGTCTCAGCCTCCCAAAGTGCTGGGATTACAGGCATGAGCCATTGCGCCCAGCCCTTTTTTTTTCTTTATTAAGTTGAGAACTTTCACTTTTTCACTTAAAGGAAGCACTTTATAGCTTTTCTTTGACATATCTGAATTGCCAGCATTGTCACTGCTGTTCTTTAGGACCATTATTAAGTAAAGATTCCTTGAACACACACACTGAGATACCACAGCAGTCGATCTGATAACCCAGATGGATACTAAATGACTGGAGTGTGACACCTACAGTGTGGACATCGTCCCAGGTGGGATGGAATAGGACAGCAAGAGAGTTCCTCACACTATCCGGAGCTGCGCATCATTGAAAACTTAGGAACTGTTTACTTCTGAAATTTTCCATTTAATATTTTCAGACTGCAGTTGACTGTGGGTAACTGAAACCTCAGAAAGCAAAACCGAAGAGGGGGGTACCACTGTAGAGTTACTGTGTCACTTTGATCCGAAACCTCCACCTGAATGATTCCTTTAACTGTTCCCGCTAGGCTTTCTCTGTTAAAGCTGCTGTGCCAAATCCAGGGGTCAGTTTCCTGCCCTCTGATCGCCTGACCTCTTAGCAGCATTCGACTTATTTGTCTGTTCCCTCCTCCTTTCTTCAGTTGGCTTCTGGAATTCCAGCCTCTCTTGGTTTTCTTCCTGCCTCATAGCACTCATTAGAAGTATCTCTTGCTGGTTCCTCCCCTTCTTTCTGATTCCCGAATGTTGGCTTGCCCTGGACTCAGTCTTTTGTCCTCGTAATAGATCTTCTGGTGATCTTACCCAGTCCATCTCTTTTAAACCCCGTCTACATCCTGAGGGCTTTCAAATGCAGTCCCACTGCTCTCCTTAGCTTCATCCTGCATATTTACAATCTCTACTTGGACATCAGTGGACGCCTCAGATTTACTATATCCAAACAAAACTCTTGATCTTTCAGAACTTGCTGTCTTCCTCAGTCTTTTCTCTTCTCCCAGTTGGCCTGGCCACAAACCTAGAAATTGTACCAAATCTTCACTTGTCCTTACCTACATCCAAATTTTCAGCAATTTCTGTAGTGTATTTCTGTATTAGAGTAGCAAGAGATGTTATAAGAAATAAACCCATATATCTCAGGATATGCCATAAAGGAAATTAATTTTTGCTCACATGAAAGTGAAAAGCTATATTCCCACTTAGTGGTTGGCCTTCCAGGTGGGCCCAGGCACCTGCATAGTTTGGCTGTCCTCCTCCAGGGCTCAGTGTCCTGGGCATTCCCAGGTTGGAAGAAGGCAGTTGGGAGGTTTTCATGGGCCAGACCTGGATGTGGTGTGTATCCCTTCTACCCATTGCATTGGCTAGAACTTTACTATTATGCGGCCATACTTCACAAAGAGAGGCTGAGACATATAGTCAGCACTAAGCGCGAGGAGCAGGAAAACCTCCGACACACACACACACACACACACACACACAGGGACAGTGCCCAGTATGCAGTAGGTATTTGGTAAATGTTGAACAAATTAATGCTGAACTCCTTCCACAACCATATTCTCATTCTGAATTTCTATTTAAAATTAACATCACTGTTTTTGTTGCGGGTAGGCCGAGGTCTGTAGAATTGATCTTCAGACTGTGCCACGTGTGTCCTTCCTGGTTTTGTTGCCAGCACTCTTTTAGGCCGAGTACCACATCTTTCTTCTGCTTCAGCCTCTTTGTTGGATAATGAATCCAGGTTTTCCTCCTCTTCGCGCTTACTGCTAGTTTTTTACTTTTTTGTTGTTGTTTTTTTTTTCTTTTAGAGACCGAGTTTTATGCTTTCCCCCAGGCTGGAGTGAAGTGGCACAATCTCGGCTCACTGCAACCTCCATCCCCCAACCAGGTTCAAGCGATTCTCCTGCCTCAGCCTCCCAAGTAGCTGGGATTTACAGGTGCATGCCACCATGCCTGGCTAATTTTTTTTTTTTTTTTTGTAGTTTTAGTAGCGGCAGGGTTTCACCATGTTGGCCAGGCTAGTCTTGAACTCCTGACCTCGTGATTCACCTGCCTTGGCCTCCCAAAGTGCCGGGATTACAGGTGTGAGATACCGCGCCTGGCCTGTACTAGTTTTATCTTCCTGCGGTGTGGCTCACATCCCTCTCTTTTTTGAGGTGGAGTCTTGCTCTGTCACCCAGGCTGGAGTGCAGTGGCGTGATCTTGGGTCACTTCAACCTCTGCCTTCCAGGCTCAAGTGATTCAACTGCCTCTGAGTAGCTGAGATTATAGGTGCCCGCCACCACGCCCGGCTGATTTTTGTATTTTTAGCAGAGATGGGGTTTCACCATGTTGGCCAAGCTGGTCTCGAACTCCTGACCTCAAGTGATCCGCCCACCTCAGCTTCCCAAAGTGCTGGGATTACAGGTGTGATCCACTGCTCCCAGCTTTGGCTCCCATCCCTCCTAAGAGTTACAGCAGGTGAAGTTAGTCATAAGCTTTTTTCCTCAGCAGTGTCATCACCACCCACCCACCTCTACCTCTCACTGTATCCATCCTCCCAGTTGCAATTGCTGAAGCATACACTTTGCCCTCTATCTCTGCCTGTCCCATCTTGAGCACTTAACATGTTACCCCTACTTCAGATTCTCATTCCTGTGCAGTCTTTCCACTTTCTCTAGTTGATGTGCATTCTTTTTTTTTTTCTTTTTTGTTTTGTTTTTTTTTTTTTTTGAGATGGCGTCTCGCTCTGTCGCCCAGGCTGGAGTGCAGTGGCCGGGTCTCAGCTCACTGCAAGCTCCGCCTCCCGGGTTTACGCCATTCTCCTGCCTCAGCCTCCTGAGTAGCTGGGACTACAGGCGCCCGCCACCTCGCCCGGCTAGTTTTTTGTATTTTTTTAGTAGAGACGGGGTTTCACCGTGTTCGCCAGGATGGTCTCGATTTCCTGAGCTTGTGATCCGCCTGTCTCGGCCTCCCAAAGTGCTGGGATTACAGGCTTGAGCCACCGCGCCCGGCCTTTTTTTCTTTTTTGAGATGGAGTTTTGCTGTTGTTACCCAGGCTGGAGTGCAATGGCGCGATCTTTGCTCACCGCAACTTCCGCCTCCCGGGTTCAAGCAATTCTCCTGCCTCAGCCTCCCAAATAGCTGGGATTACAGGCATGCACCACCACTCCCAGCTAATTTTGTATTTTTAGTAGAGGTGGGGCTTCTCCATTGTTGGTCAGGATGATCTTGAACTCCCCATCTCAGGTGATCCACCCGCTTTGGCCTCCCAAAGTGCTGGGATCACAGGCGTGAGCCGCTGTGCCTGGCCAGATGTGCTTTCTTTATCCTTTGAACCTCTAAAATCCTTGAGTCCTTGCTATGGCTTTATTTGCATTTGCTGCTTAACAAACATTTACTGAATGTCTTTCACGTGCCAACCACCGGGCTGGGTGTTGAGGTTGGGGAGATAGAGGGACAAGATGGAGATGCGAGTGGGAAGGTGACTTCAGAGTTAGGTAAGATATTACCTTTCCCTAGAGAAGTTCACTCTTTAACAGTGGTTTTCTATCTTGGCTACACATAAGAATCATTTGGGGGGGCTTAAAAAAATTCCAGTGCCTGGGTCCTAATCCCAGAGATTGTGATTTAATTGTTTTGGGATATGGCCAAAACATTGGGAGTTTTAGAAGCTCCTTGGGTGATTCTAATAAGGAGCCAAGGTTGAGAGCCATTGAGCTAATGGAAGAGACAGACCGATAAATGGCTAATTTCATTGCTTCCAATGCCAGAAGAATATACAAGGCACATGGGGAACAGGAGTATTTAATTTAGCCTGGAGTTATTTTTATTGTACAACTAGACTGTAAGCTGTTTATGGACAGGGCCCAGGGCTTTGTCATCTTGGGGTTCTCTTGCCTGATTCTTGTATGTGGTAGATATGAGATAGGCCACCCAACAGAACTTTCTTCGATGGTAAAAGTGGCCAAATGTTCTGTATCCACCCTGTCCAATATGGTAGCGACTACCTATACGTGGCTACTGAGTGCTTGAAATGTAGCTAGGGGGAATGAGGAACTGAATTTTTAATTTTATTTAATATTGATTAAATAGCTACATAGAAGAGTTACTAAATGTTTAAATTATTTGACTATTTATGCAGGGGCTTAGATAAGGCAGGTTATTTTCTCTGAATGGTCTTGAAGTTTAGTCACTTCATTTGAATCGTAATTTCCCACCTTTCTTTTTTTTTTTTTTTTAAGGTGGAGTCTCACTCTGTCACCCAGGCTGGAGTGCAGTGGTGTGATCTCAGCTCACTGCAACCTCTGCCTCCTGGGTTTAAACGATTCTCCCACCTCAGCCTCCCAAGTAGCTGGGATTACAGGTACACACCACCATGCCCAGCTAAGTTTTTGTATTTTTAATAGAGACGGGGTTTCACCATGTTGGCCAGGCTGCTCTCGAACTCCTGGCCTCAAGTGATCCGTCCACCCTGGCCTCCCACAGTGCTGGGATTACAAGCGTGAGGCACCGTACCTGGCAATTTCCCACTTTTCTTATTTATCATTTGTTAAAATGAAAAAAAACACAGAGGGGGTCAGGTGTGATGGGTCACGCTGTAATCCTAGCACTTTGGGAGGCCAAGATCACCTGAGGTCGGGAGTTTGAGACTAGTCTGACCAACATGGAGAAACCCCATCTCTACTAAAAATTCAAAATTAGCTGGGCATTCCAGCTACTCAGGAGGCTGAAGCAGGAGAATCACTTGAACCTGGGAGGCGGAAGTTGCGATGAGCCAAGATTGTGCCATTGCACGCCAGCCTGGGCAAGAAGAGCGAAATTCCATCTCAAAAAAACAAAACAAAACAAAACTCCAAAAAACACGAGGAGGTTCGTTAAAATACCAGTTTTTAAATTGACTTTATTGAGCTATAAATCATACTATATAATCCACCATTTAAAGTGTCCAGTTCCACCAGGCGCAGTGGCTCATGCCTGTAATCTCAGCACTTTGGGAGGCTGAGGTGGAAGGATAGCTTGAGCCCAGGAGTTTGAGACCACTCTGGGCAATATACTGAGACCATATCTCTACAAAAAAGTTAATTAATTAGAAAAAATTAGCCAGGTGTGGTGGTGCAAGCTTGTAGTCCCAGCTACTCAGGAGGCTGAGGTGGGCAGATCACTTGAGTTTGGGAGGTCGAGGCTGCAGTAAGCTGGGATTGTGCCACTTCACTCCAGCCTGGGAGACCCTGTCTCAAAAAAAAAAAAACAAAAAAAGTGTACAATTCAGTGGTTTTAGGTATACTTGCATGTATTTGCAACCATTATCACAATTTTAGAACATTTTTCATCACCTCAAAAGGAAACCCTGTACCCTTTAGCTATTATACTCCCAAACTTGTAGCCTTAACCACCTGTTAATCTACTTTCTGTCTTAATAGCCTTGCCTATTCTGGACATTTCATATATATGTACTTATATGATGTGTGGTCTTTCATATCTGGTTTCTTTCATATAACGTAACATTTTCAAGGTTCATCTATGTTGTAGCATGGTGTCAGTACTTCATCCCTTTTTATGGCTGTATAATATTCTGTTGCATGGCTGTATCATGTTTCATTTATTTATCAGTTGATGGAAATTTGTTTGTTGTTGTTTCTGTGACGGGGTCCCACTCTGTCACCCAGGTTAGGGCGCAGTGGTGTGATCTTGGCTCACTGCAACCTCTGCCTCCCAGGCTCAAGTGATCCACCCACCTCAGCCTCCCAAGAGGCTGGGACCACAGGCTTGCACTACCACACCTGGCTAATTTTCTGGTTATTTTTTTCGTTGCCTAGCCTGGTCTTGAGCTCCTTAGCTCAAGCAATCCACCCGCCCAAAGTGCTGGGAAGACAGGCGTGAGCCACCACACCTGGCCCTGTTGATGGAAATTTGGGTTTTTCCCACCTTTTGGCTGTTATGAAAAATGTGGCTATAAACATTCATGTACAAATTTTTGTGTGGACATACATTTTCATTTCTCTTGAGTATATACCTAGGAATGGAATTGCTGGGCCATATGGAAAAATACCTGTTTTCTTATTTCAGTGAGCATATTATGCATACATGCATGTTTTTTATATATGAACACCAATTTATTATTAATGTACCTTCTTCCTTAGTTACTATTCAGAAAGTGTTAACTCTAGAAGGAAGTATTTTCATTACAAAACAATCTGGCTGGGTACAATGGCTCATGCCTATAATCCTAGCAGGGTGGGAGGATCACTTGAGGCCAGGGGTTTGAGACCAGCCTGGATAACACAGACCCTGTTTCTACTAAAAATTAAAAAAAAATTAGCCAGCTGTGGTGGCACACACCTGTAGTCCCAGCTAGCCAGGAGGATCCCTTGAGCCCAGGAGTTGGAGGATGCAGTTAGCTATGATTGTATCACTGCACTCCTGCCTGGGCAACGGAGCAAGACCCTGTCTCTAAAATAATAATAATAATAAAACCCAAAACCCAATTTATTTAAAAAATAATTCTATTTTGTTATATATATTAAAAATTGTTTTTGCCTTATACAGGATGCTGTGTTCTTGGCTCCTTTGTGAATGTCTGTTGCTGGTAGCTGGTTATGCTCATGATGATGACTGGATAGACCCCACAGACATGCTTAACTATGACGCTGCTTCAGGAACAATGAGAAAATCGCAGGTATTAAAAAATATGTGCATGTGTGTGTAAGACCTTCTCAGTCCCATGATGGAAATAGTCTAGCTCTGTTGTTTTTCACAGAGCTATGAGGGTCATGGATCCATGATTAGCATAATTATGCAGAATATTTTCCTGACACTGTTAATCTAAAATTATTTCAAACCTAGCTGGTATTGAATTTGAATGTAAAGCCCTTGAAGTAGCAAAATAATATGATTTTAGTTCTTAATGTGTACATTTGAAACTTTTTTTGTGGTTCAGTATAATTTAAGAATATAACATGCAGAGTCATGAAATGATGAAGTCAGAATCTTAGTCTTCATTACCCAAAGGCTGTTTTTCTAACTAAACTATAAAGAAATAAAATGTTCCTATACTCTGTTTTAGGCAAAATATGGTATTTCAGGGGAAAAGGATGTCAGTCCTGACTTGTCATATGCTGATGAAATATCAGAATGTTATCACAAACTTGATTCTTTAACTTATAAGGTTAGTTTTTTTCATTCATACATTTTATATTTTTATATTATGTTAAATCGCTCTCTGCTGATATATTTGTGTTTCTAGTGTTTCCGTGTACCCTATGATTTTTATAGGTCAAATTTTTCTTTGGATACTCTAACCTTGGTTTCTCATTAGCTATTGTAGCTTTGGTTTTTCTAATAGTACCTTGTATTTTCCTATAATAACATTGACATCTCTGTGTTGTAAGTATTTTTTTACCAGACTGCAGACTTCTTGGTGCAAGGAATACATTTCATTCATCTTAATTCTCTATCACCTACCACAGTGCTGAGGCATAGTAAACTCTCAAATGTAGCAAATGAAGAAATGTGTCTATTACCAGCTTCTAAGCATAAGAGTTACTCTTAAGGATTATTATAGTTTAGTGTGTAATAGTATTCATTCCTTCATTTATCCAGTCATCTTAAAAAATGTAGCTAAAGAAGAGTTTACACAAAAATAAGTCAAGGGATGTGAATGGAGTCGTTATTTGGTGTGGGAGCCACCCTCAGTTGGCTGTGTAGGCAGGGTGAACTGGTAGCAGTGTGGAGGTAAGGAGGTAAGCCCTGGAATGGAGATGGGGGGTGGGGGTGAGGGAAGGGGGGTGTTTGTCAGTGAGATCAGTGGGAGGCTACAGAACTCCAGCAATGCTGAAGGTCTGAAATGAGGCAGTGATTGGTTGAAGATAAGAGGCAGGTATTAAACTTTTATGAGGTAGAATAGGTAAATGTTGGTGGCGTAGGGAAGGGGGGCGGTGTTAAGGGATAGGGAATTGCTAAAGAGTGAATGAGTCCCAGCTTGAGAGACTGGGAGAGTTTGTTCATTGAGATCCATGTAGAGCCCAATAAGGTCTATACCCACTTGCTTGTGATTCTTACTAAATGCGAATATTGTCTCACCTGAGTGCTTGAGAAAATGCGCTTGTATAAAATTTGCTTCACTCCCATGATTTGAGGAAGCCACAAGAAAAAGAAAAGGAAAAAAAATTGCTTCACTTTGTGTATTATTACTGTATAGTGAGCTACACAAAAGTTTGGTTGCACAGCAAAAATGCAGAAATACCTTTTCACAGAATTTTTTTATTCCATTGTTTATGACTGGTTTAAACGTTGTAAGAAACATGATTGGTAAAATGGAGTCTCGAATCCTTTCTTTTTTTTTTTCCTAAGTTGTTTCTTTAAGGTTTAGAAAATAAACCCGTTTTACAAACCTTGCCTGAGAGCAAAGGAAACTGCTGCGTCCTTCTGTGTCCTCCTCTGCTCTGTGTGCTTCTTATTTTAAGTCGGTGTGCTGCTCAGTTATTGTCGTGTTTGTCCACTGGCGTGCATTTCAGTGCTGAACTCGTGGTCCACACTCGGTTAAAAAATACAAGTTGATGATCACAAAGTTATTTTAATGTTTGAAAAATATGCACTACCCTCAGCGACTTGCCTCCTGGGTTGGTGGTGGCAGAGCTAAGTTTGTAGGAAGTCTCCTCCGGTGTAGAATTGTGTGCTGAAGATCTGCCATGTGGATGGTACCCTGGAGAAGCTGCCGTTCCTGCCTTCCTGAGCATTCCATACAGCATGGGATGATTAATTGCTGATGAAATCATGAATGAAAGGCCAAAAGCCATATGCACAGTGAAGAAATATTCTGTTGTGTCTTTCATTTCATCTTCTGGCTTCATCTTGTCTCTGTTTCTGTGTCCCTTTGTCTCTGTGTATTTATTCTGCTCTTCCCTCCTGCCCTTCCTTCCTTCTTTCGCTTGTTAAATTGTTGCTTTGGAATTAGAAAGAGGCAGATTGGTCCAGATGCTCTGCTTGTGGATCTCTGCCTCCTGGACTCATGATCTTTAGCTTTAAAGTTGTTGAAAGTCAGCAGAAAAACTGCCAGGTTAGGGCTAAGTACTGGATCTGGGCTCCTTGTTTGTTGCCTACTTGCCCTTTGCAAAGAGAACATGGGGAGGCAGGCCAGCTCTGCACTGTAATGTATTATAGCTGATAAAATGCAAGCTTGATCAAAACAACTAGCTCCTTACCTTGATTTCAATGGCAGCACTAGGCTAGAAACTTAACCCTTACATTATGCTTTGACTCTAATGTTGAATGATTTTATGGTTACAGATTGATGAGTGCGAAAAGAAAAAGAGGGAAGACTATGAAAGTCAAAGCAATCCTGTTTTTAGGAGATACTTAAATAAGATTTTAATTGAAGCTGGAAAGCTTGGACTTGTGAGTATTTGATGGTGTGATACTAATCAGAATAGTGGATATTTTTATTCATTAATTTCAAATAATACAAAGAAGTGAAAGCATCATGATGCTTTTTAACAGAGACCACCTGACTGACTCTTTAACCAGAAGCTATTCATACAGGATTAAAGGCACTACTGTACTCCTTTGCAGTGGTCTGGTGGAAGATGAGCAGTGCAGACCGCTCTTTCTCCTTTAGTTTGTATGGATTTACTTACTCAGCTCTGTGCTCTGCTCCACCAGTTAATGGAGGTGAGGAGGTGGGGTGATAATTCTGTCCTGACCCTACTCCTTGTTTTCTCTCAGTATATGCTGAGAAAAGAAAATGTATTTTATGTAGTTTTTCTCCTTGTTGCTTACTGTGGTGAGTGCTGCTTTATAGACATATTGTTTATAATTATTGTTAAAATTTCCTTTTTTTTTGAGACAGAGTCTCGCTCTGTTGTCCAGGCTGGAGTGCTGTGGTGCAATCTTGGCTCACTGCAACCTCTGCCTCCCAGGTTCAAACAATTCTCCCTGACTCAGCCTCCTGACTAGCTGGATTACAGGCACCTGCCACCATGCCTGGCTAATTTTTGTATTTTTAGTAGAGATGAGGTTTTGCCATGTTGGCCAGGCTGGTCTTGAACTCTTGACCTCAGGTGATCCGCTTGCCTTGACCTCCCAAAGTGCTGGGATTATAGATGTGAGCCACTGCACCCAGCCAAAATTTCTATTTTTAAGAAGTCACTGTTTTCACTTTGGGAAGTGAAAACTTCCCAGACTTAATGCATTAATTTAGTTTTAATTCACTTACCAAAGTGAAAACATCAAGAAAACGTGTAATTTAGTAACTTATAACATTTAGAAAGCTCATTTAAAAGCCCATAGACTTTTTTTTCCCTATTGTGTATGCCACCAGAATTGATTAGAGAGTCAGAGACCAGCCTTTGGTCTTGATCTGGCCGTTAGCCCTACCTACCAGAAGTGGTCACAGGCAGAGCCCCGAAAATGAAAGGCCCTTGCATCAGCACAGTGTAGGCTGGCAAAACTTGCCATATGCTCCATCTTCCTGGTACAGTAAGAAGTGACCAAAAGAAAAGGGAGTGTTGGATGAATAACAATGCTGCCTTATTCTGGAATTGTAGAAGCCGATGCTTTCTCAAATGTATACTCTGTAATTTGAGTCTTAAACAGCTGTGTACAGGGTGGAACAGAACCTGGATAAGGAAACAGATGGAAACAAAAATACCTAAGATGGAAATGCTTGAAAATACTTAGTTTCTGATTTTTTTTTTTTTTTTTTTTGAGACGGAGTCTTGCTCTGTTGCCCAGGCTGGAGTGCAGTGGCACAATCTTGGCTCACTGCAAGCTCCACCTCCTGGGTTTCATGCCGTTCTCCTGCCTCAGCCTCCTGAGTAGCTAGGATTACAAGAGCCCGCCACCACGCCTGGCTAATTTTTTGTATTTTTTTTAGTAGAGAGGGGGTTTCACCTTGTTAGCCAGGATGGTCTCCATCTCCTGACCTCGTGATCCGCCTGCCTCGGCCTTCCAAAGTGCTGGGATTACAGGCATGAGCCACTGCGCCTGGCCTAGTTTCTGATTTTTAAAACATGTTAATATTAATGATGGCTTTTAAAAATGCTTACTGATGATTTGTGATAATATGTGGCATTTGTTTTTTTCTTTTCTTTTCGTATTTACTTTTTTATATATGTATTTTTTGAGATGGAGTCTCACTCTGTCACCCAGGCTGGAGTGCAGTGGTGTGATCTCGGCTCACTGCAACCTCTGCCTCCTGGGTTCAAGCTATTTTCCAGCCTCAGCCTCCCGAGTAGCTGGGATTACAGGCGCATGCCACCACGTCTGGCTAATATTTTTGTATTTGTACTAGAGACAGTATTTGACCACGTCGGCCAGGCTGGTCTCAAACTCCTGACCTCAAGTGATCCGCATGCCTTGGCCTCCCAAAATGCTGGGATTACAGGCATGAGCCACCATGCCCCGCCGTGTATTTACTGTTTGTAAAAGAAAAAGGAATTTTATTTGTATCAACTTGCTAATTAATACAAAATTTGTTTACAGTGATTTTGCTAAGCTGAACTCACACTTACAAAGGTAGTTATAAATATGTATTTGATGGAAACCCATTATTTTGTTGCTCTTTGAAATCCTTATTTTTCTTGTTTGCACTAATACAGATTTTAGGCTATCTGAAAACTGTCAGCAAACGAAAAGTCATGCAGTGAATCATAAAATAAAGATGCACAGTTGATCCTCATTCTTCACAGGTTCCGTATTTATGAATCGACCTCATTAAGTCTGTGTAACCCCAAAGTCAATAATCGAGGTGTTTTGTGGTTACTCTGGGACACTGTGAAGAGTGGCAAAAAATTCGGGTTGCCTGTTGCGTGCATTCCCAGCTGAGATGGAACAAGGCAGCCAAAACTGTTGTCTTGTTTCAGCTCTCGTACTGCAAACAAGTGTTTTTTTGGGGGGCATCTATTTAGTGGTATATTTTTTCATGCTTTTTTGAGGGGAGAGTGGTGATTATTTTTATTTATTTTGAGACCAATCATTAAACAGCATGATTTCGTTGTTTAAAACAGCCCTCTGATGTAGTGCTGAGCTGAGGTCTAGTGTTTCTAAGTGCAAGAAGGCCATGATGTACTTACAGAGAAAAGGTGTGTATTAGAGAGGCTTCAGTCAAGCGTAAGGTATACGACAGGTGTCCATGTATTCAATGTTAATGAATGAACTATATGTATATTAAATAAGGTGTCTTTAAACAGGAATGTACAGAAACACACATAAAACAAGGTTATGTATTGATCAATTGATAAAATGTTATGACAGAGGTTTGTACGAACCAAACCCTGTATTTATCGTAGGAGTAATGGTTCAGTACTTGCTAATCGGTGCTTGAGGTGACTTTATAGATGATAACTACTATGAATAGCAAGAATCAAGTGTATTTTAGTGAAATTTACAGTATCTTTTTTTCCACAGAGTTCTAGAATTTTTAAATGTTTTTCACCTGTATTATCTTTGGTTTTCATGTTGGCCTGTGAAGATAGGTGGATATTATTATTATTGTTTTTAAGAGACAGGGTCTTACTCTGTCTCCCAGGCTGGAATGCAGTGGTGTGCTTATAGCTTACTGTAGCCTTGAATCCGGGGCACAGACAATCTTCTACCTCAGCCTCCCTAGTAGGCAGGAGCCAGGTGCACACCACTGCACACAGCTAATTGTTAGAATTTTTTGTAGAGATGGGGTCTCGCTTTGTTGCCCAGGCTGGTCTTGAAGTCCTGGCTTCAAGCTGTCCTCCCACCTTGGCCTGTCAAAGCACTAGGATTATAGGTGTGAGCCACCTCGCCCAGGCTATTATACATATGAAATACTGCAAACTAATATTTAGTTCCAGATTGGCTTTTGTCTTAAAATGGTTCACCAAGTAGTAATAAAATTCTCTATTGTTTGTTTTTTGGTAAATTTAATTTAGCCTGATGAAAACAAAGGCGATATGCATTATGATGCCGAGATTATCCTTAAAAGAGAAACGTTGTTAGAAATACAGAAGTTTCTCAGTGGAGAAGACTGGAAACCAGGTGCCTTGGATGATGCACTAAGTGATATTTTAATTAATTTTAAGTTTCATGATTTTGAAACATGGAAGTGGCGATTTGAAGATTCCTTTGGAGTGGATCCATATAATGTGTTAATGGTAAGATGGGATGAGGGCAAGGGCAACGTCATTAAGTTTCCTTTTTAAAATACTTTCCAAACTCCACCATAATTATATTAAGAACCTGTACTAGGTCACTCATGCCTTATTGATGAACAAGCCTCAAAATTGTAGAAATGATTTTGTGCATTTGAGTCCAGTTCTTTTTAGCTGCCCTGAGTGTTTTTGGTGGCTGATTTCTGCTTCTCTGTTTTAAGGTACTTCTTTGTCTGCTCTGCATCGTGGTTTTAGTGGCTACCGAGCTGTGGACATACGTACGCTGGTACACTCAGTTGAGACGTGTTTTAATCATCAGCTTTCTGTTCAGTCTAGGATGGAATTGGATGTATTTATATAAGGTATTACATGAATGAAGGGTTTTACAATTTTAACACATTTATTCACAATGAAAGAAGACTAATCTGTTGAAAGCAATCTTGCTTTGGATATAGGTTGGAGGCAGTGACTAGAGATGGTCCACGCTGGGGAGGAATCAAATGGACAATTCTTAGCTGACTGTTTTTTGATTCCTTGACCGGTTAGTGGGTAAAAAAGTTCAGTCCTAATTTTCATAACCCAGTTACTGTTAACATTTGGGCATGTAAGTCAGAATAAAGCTCGGTGGGTTGGGCATGGTGGCTAATACCTGTAATCCCAGCACTTTGGGAGGCTGAGGTGGGTAGATCACTTGGTCAGGAGTTCAAGACTAGCCTGGCCAACATGGTGAAACCCCATCCTTACTAAAAATACAAAAATTAGCCGGGCTTGGTGGCGTGTGCCTGTAGTCCCAGCTACTCAGCAGGCTGAGGCAGGAGAATTGCTTGAACCTGGAAGGTTGCAGTGAGCCAAGATTGTGCCACTGCACTCCAGCCTGGGCCACAGAGTGAGGTCCATCTTGAAAAAAGGAAGGAGAAAAAAAAAGAATAAAGCTAGGTGGATACATTTAAAAATTCTCATGTGGGTAATTTAGGGTATGTCATTCTATTCTTTGCTAGAAATGATACCAGAATACTATCTTTTAAAAATTAGCTTATTTTTTGAGTAAGTGTTATGTTCATGGCAGAGAATGTAGAAAAGACAGATAAAAGAAATTAATTTTATTTTTATTTTTATTTTTTTTGAGACAGGGTCTCACTCTGTCACCCAGGCTGGAATGCAGTGTGTGATCTTGGCTCACTG
>NW_016818769.1:118106-122437 GCF_001698545.2 Rhinopithecus bieti
TATATATATATATGCACTGTCAGTATTTAGCAAGATTTATATTAAATCTTAGTGTTAATATATTAATACTGGTTAGTATTAGCACTGTCAATATTTAGCAAGATTTACAGAAAAAAAGGCAATGCTGAACCTTACTGGGCTTCTTTGGTGTTATAAATCAGGCTAAGTCATGCTTAATGAGAAGGTGATTTTTAAGTGATACAGATTTTTTTTCCTCCCCTCCGCCCCTCTAAATGATACAGATATATTATACTTGTATATTTTTCTAATCAAGAAAGTAGTTCTCTAGTTTGATTGCGTATGTCGTAGCAGTGATTTAGAATAATAACCTCTTTTTAAATTTGTCCTTTAACTTTGGTGAATTAATACACAGGAAATAGGAAGTTGATTACTGTCTCCTTGAGAAAGGGGGCCTTCTTATTTCTAGTCTGAGTTTTTGCAGCAGTGAGAAGGGAAGAGCATTGAGTTTGACACAGAACCAGAAAGGGATGTGGAAGAACGTGGGTATGCTGAGAAAGAGTTTGGGGATCCAGGAGCAGACATTAAGAAGAAATATTACTCGTCATTCATCCATGGTCTATTCAGTGTTTTTTGTTATCGATTTTTTAGCTATTACCCAAGTAAAGTGGTTGTTGCATAAAACCAAAAACTTAGATGTGCCGAGGGAAATTCTCTTCCCTAAGGATACAAGATTCACTATCTCTATTCACTTCGAAATCGTTTCTTTTTTGGTTTTGTTTTTTGGCTTGTGATTACAGGATTATGTGGTTGGCGGGTATTTTTTTGTTAGGTGACATTAGTTCTATAGCCGTAGTATAGTCTTGGAAACTGAAATTATCAGCAGAGTCTTCATCTGTTTTTGTTTCATGTGCTCCCTAAGGAAAGTTATGCTCTTTGACTTTGGCTGCTTCTGTCTTCAAATAGTAGTGTTTGAAAAAGTAGTATAGAAATTTTCAAAGTTTCTGTTCTCAGGACCTCTTTGCAGTCTTAAAAATTGAAGCCCACAAACAGCTCTTACTTAAGGTGATTATATTTATTGATATTTACATATTAGGAGTTAAAACAAATTTAAAACATACGAGTACTGTACACGCAGGCAGGCATCTCCTGAGTCCGAGTGAGGCTGGCACTCTAGCGTCTGGAATGTTCCATTGCACACTCAGGAGGGGGCAGTGAAAAAGACAAATAATAATGTCTTTGTATTATGAAAAGTTTTGATCTCATAGATCCCCTGAAAGTCTCAGGTTTCCCCCCGGGGGTCTCTGAGCCACACTGTCAGGAACTGCTGCCTACTTTTTCCCATGGAATGTGAATCAAAACCTGTTGAATTTTAGCTGTAACTTAAGCCTAGTTTGTATTTGTAAAAAGTAAAGGTACAGGAGATTGTTTACATAATGATATACAACTTTAAATATTTTCAGCATTTACCTTGTATGATGGGCATGAATCTAGAAACATGAATAATTATCAGACTAGAAACTTCTAATTTAAATACCTAGGCTTCAGCCTGCCATTGTTATAGTTCAATCAAAATGTGTCTAGCTGATTAAAATGTCTACTGAATACTCAGTGATTTATTAAGTTTTATTGGCCACTTTGGCCTTCTATTAATCTAAAGAAGAGGTCTCTAATGAAAAAAAGTCAAATTAACATGTTTATGTTTATAAATGCCACAAGTAAGTTAAATTACATAATTTTGTTAGCACTCTGAATGAAATAACTTTTTTGTAAGTTAGCCATTAAGTCCTCAGGAAAATGTATTTCTTTTCCTTACAGAGTTTCTGCTATGGTGCTGGCAAATCAGTTCATGTGCTGAGACATATAGGCGGTCCAGAGAGAGAACCTCCCCAGGCACTTTGGCCACGGGATAGAAGACGGCAGGAGGAAATTGATTATAGACCTGATGGTGGGGCAGGTGATGCAGAGTTCTATTATAGGGGCCAGACTGGCCCCATTGAGCAAGGCCCTTATGCTAAAACGTATGAGGGTAGAAGAGAGACTTTGAGAGAGAGAGACGTTGACTTGAGATTTCAGACTGGCAACAAGAGCCCTGAAGTGCTCCGGGCATTTGATGTACCAGACGCAGAGGCACGAGAGCATCCCACGGTGGTACCCGGTGTAAGTCAGCAACTCTTTTATTCTGCTGTCCCTTCATTACTGGTTCTAAATGCTTCTGGAAGAGTTCTGATTGTTTTTACTCTTACCCTTCACCCTTAATTATATCATGAGTGATATAGTCACTCTCTCTCTCCCCTTTCTGGTCAAAAGTTAGTTCAGCTTCCTCAGAAGAAGTAACGTTAGATTTATCTTTCATGGAAAATACAATTTAACAGTAGTTTGTTAGAACAGATGGTAATTCATACGAACCTTCATAGGAAGCCAGCATGTGAGCATGACAGAAATTTCTATCTTTGAAGAGATCAGAGAGGAGGCATCACTGAAGGCCCGGAGCTCTAGGGAAGGCGCCGTAGGGCCCTAAAGGATTAGCTGGATGGAAGAGTGGGCTGGGGCCAGGGATCAAAAACATTGCTTCCCCAAATCTTCGGTGTCATTGGCTGGCTAGACTATACTTTTTACCTGTAGAATGGTGAGAAGTGTTTCACCATTATCAGTCTTTTAAAGGGACATTTCCATTCCTGTTTGAGGGAAGAATTTGTGTCATTTGAAATGTTTAAGTTGCAGCTGTTAAACCTTTGAAATAGTTATGAACATAATAGAATCTGGGAAATTATAGAATCCCTTCTCATAGAGTTCATACAAAAATAAACACATCTGCATGTATCTAGAAAACCTTAAGATGGACCAGGTGCGGTGGCTCACGCCTGTAATACCAGCACTTTGGGAGGCCAAGGCAGGCGGATCACTTGAGGTCTGCAGTTCAGGACTAGTCTGGCCAACATGGCAAAACCCCATCTCTACCAAAAATACAAAAAAATTAGCCAGGCATTATGTGGTGCGCACCTGTAATCCCAGCTACTTGGGAGGCTGAGGCAGGAGAATTGCTTGATTCCAAGGGGTGGAGGTTGCAGTGAACCAAGATTGTGCCATTGCACTCCAGCCTGGGTGACAGAGTAAGACACCGTCTCAAAAAAAAAAAAAAAAAACCAAACCAAACAAACAAAAAAACAAGACCTTAAGAGGCTCCTTCCAGCTTTTATAGTTAATAATTACCTGTCGTCTATCTCAGAAGTCTCCCAGTGACTTCCTGTCTCACTTAAGGGGAAAGCCAGTTATCACAGTGGCCTAGAAGCCTCCTTGGTCTCCCCTTCCCCCACATCCACTACCTCTGTGGTCACCTCTTCTTCCTCCATGCTCACTCTACTTCAGCCACAAGGGCTCCTGACTGTTCCTTGAACTGAGAGCCTTTGTACTTCCTGTTCATTCGCTCTACAGTATTCATTCATATATCATACGGTTACTGTCTTCAGGCCTTTACTCATTTTTATTATTTTTGGAGACAGGGTCTCACTCTGTGGTCAAGGCTGGGATGCAGTGATCATAGCTCATTGCAGCCTCAAAATCCTGGGCTCAAGCAATTCTTTTGCCTCAGCCTTCCTAGTAACTAGGACTAAAGGCATATACCACCATGCCTGGCTAATATTTTTTATTTTTTGTAGAGATGGGGTCTTGCTGTTACCCAGGCTGGTCTCAAACTCCTGGTCTCAAGCAATCTTCTCACCTTGGTCTCCCAAAGTTATGGGATTACAGGTGTGAGCCACCATGCCTAGCCATATCATGCTTTTTTTTTTTTTTAATTATTTTTTATTATACTTTAAGTTCTAGGGTACATGTGCACAATGTGCAGGTTTGTTACATATGTATACGTGTGCCATGTTGGTGTGCTGCACCCATTAACTCATCATTTATATTAGGTATATCTCCTAATGCTATCCCTTCCCCCTCCCCCCACCCCACGACAGGCCCCAGTGTGTGATGTTCCCCTTCCTGTGTACAAGTGGTCTCATGGTTCAGTTCCCACCTATGAGTGAGAACATGCAGTGTTTGGTTTTCTGTTCTTGCAATAGTTGGCTGAGAATGATGGTTCCCAGCTGCATCCATGTCCCTACAAAGGACATGAACTCATCCTTTTTTATGGCTGCATAGTAGTCCATGGTGTATATGTGCCACATTTTCTTAATCCAGTCTGTCATTGATGGACATTTGAGTTGGTTCCAAGTCTTTGCTATTGTGAATAGTGCCACAATAAACATACGTGTGCATGTGTCTTTATAGCAGCATGACTTATAATCCTTTGGGTATATACCCAGTAATGGGATGGCTGGGTCAAATGGTATTTCTAGTTCTAGATCCTTGAGGAATCGCCACACTGT
>NW_016818769.1:125357-158327 GCF_001698545.2 Rhinopithecus bieti
TGGCCTTCTTTGTCTCTTCTCATCTTTGTTGGTTTAAAGTCTGTTTTATCAGAGACTAGGATTGCAACCCCTGCCTTTTTTTGTTTTCCATTTGCTTGGTAGATCTTCCTCCATCCCTTTATTTTGAGCCTATGTGTGCCTCTGCACGTAAGATGGGTCTCCTGAATACAGCACACTGATGGGTCCTGACTCTTTATCCAGTTTGCCAGTCTGTGTCTTTTAACTGGAGCATTTAGCCCATTTACATTTAAGGTTAATATTGTTATGTGTGAACTTGATCCTGTCATTGTGATGTTAGCTGGTTATTTTGCTCGTTAGTTGATGCAGTTTCTTCCTGGCATTGATGGTCTTTGCATTTTGGCATGTTTTTGCAGTGGCTGGTACTGTTTGTTCCTTTCCATGTTAGTGCTTCCTTCAGGAGCTCTTGTAGGGCAGGCCTGGTGGTGATGAAATCTCTCAGCATTTGCTTGTCTGTAAAGGATTTTATTTCTCCTTCACTTAACGAAACTTTAAGTTTGGCTGGATGCCATATCACGTTTTCAGACCACCCTGATTTAAACTATAATTTGACCCTACCAGCCCACCCCACATTCAGCAGTCATCTCTTCTCTGCTTTTTTTACATAGCCTCTTTAATTCAACATATATATCATACTTTTATGATTTTCTTCTAACCTAAATATAAGTTCCAGTGAGAACAGTTTTATGTATTTTGTTCCTGCTGTATCCCTAACACCTAGAACTTAATATATGCTCAATAAATATTTGTCAAATGAATTATTCTCACCAGGCAAGAGAAGTTAACAATACTGATGACCAATTCTCTTGGCCCCTTCTAAGCTGGGCCACTAGACCACCCAGTATGCCCTAAGTGTTCCCACTCCTCCGTGGGAGTACAGTGGAGTTTGGTGAGGTATAATAACATTTACATAATTGTAACTTAGCACTGGACCCTGGATTTGAAAGAGTTTGGAGCTTGCTACAACAGATTAGGGTGGGAACTTTTTAGATATGTTTGATTACTGAGACTTCACATTACATTAAACAGTTAAAATGTAATTTTGTACTTTATAGCAGAAATCACCTGTTTTGGATACAAAGCCCAAGGAGATAGGTGGAATCCTGGGGGAAGGCACACTGAAAGAAAGCAGTACTGAAAGCAGCCAGTCTGCCAAGCCTGTCTCTGGCCAAGACACATCAGGGAATACAGAAGGTTCACCTGCAGCGGAAAAGGCCCAGCTCAAGTCTGAAGCTATGGGCAGCTCAGACCAAGGCAACACATACAGCCCCACAAGTGGTGTGGCTGGACCACGTGGGCAGGATCCGGTCAGCAGTCCCTGTGGCTAGAGGAACACCAGCACAAACGACAGCCTCAAGTCTCCTTCGAGCTCTGTAAAGTATACTCTTCACTCTCTTTCTCTTCTCTGCAAGTATTCTGATTACTACAAAGGTGCCAACTTCAACATTCACACTTTTACTGACAATTAGAATTAACAAACACGTGTATGTATGTAAAAGCTTTTAATTTCATCTTCTCTTTGATATTTACATCCCATAAAGTAGGAAGTGTTTAAGATGAGCAGATGGCAGGCATCACTGATTCTGGATAGTTAAGGAGACCAGTTTGAATTGGGGACATTGAAAAAGAAATTTTATCGTTATAGGCACTTAGAGGAACCCACTAACCAACTTACGTTGCCTAGTGGAATCCACTAGAGTTAAGGCCACCCACTTGGTGCCTCCAGCATCTTCATGCAGCCATGGAGTGTCGTTACCAGGATCAGTCTGACTGACACCTCAGCTCGTCTCTATGTAGCCTGCCCACAGGTCGTTGTGGCTTTGTAGTTTCATCTTTTCTGCAGCTGTTACTACGTCTGCATCCTTATTGTCACTTTTACTTTATGTTTACTTAGAGAAAACTGAAGACTGCCAGGGCAATTTAGATAACATTGGTAATCTGTTTTACAGAGTCAGTCGACTGAAAATGACATTATTCTTTTCCCCCACCAAATGAAGTACATGGGCTTTTTATAAGACGTATTTTTCATGTTACTCAGAATCCTAGCATATTACCATATCTTAATTTATATTATAGCAGATCATATTGTCTTGTCCATAGGAAGTTTGCATTTTTAGAAATCTGTACACAGAGAATACCATGATGAGGAAGAAAAGTTGGGTGTCTTCCTTAACTGCAGACAAGACATCAGTCAGCACTTTACATTAGTCTTTCTGATTATCAAAAGCATTCCTCATTTTAAACTTTTTAAAAAGCAATGCATAAATTTTGTACCTGTCCTTAGCAGATTTCACAGACATCAGGTGTCCTTTGTTTTAACCATATTCACACTACAAGTTATGTTCAACTGCTTACTAAAAATGATACCAGTCAGGAATAAAGTCTTTAAATTTTCATGCAGATATTTGTATCCCAAGCAGTTGCTTTTTGATTTTAATATGAAATGCAAAATACACATTTTTGGATCCAGGAAGTGTTACTTATGTGCCTGTAACAATTTAATTTTAGGCCAGGCGCAGTGGCTTATGCTTACAATCCCAGCATTTTGGGAGGTCGAGGGAGGATGATGGCTTAAGCTCAGGAGTTCAAGGCTATGTACTAAAAATAAAACTAGCCAGGCATGGTGGTACACACCTGTAGTCCCAGCACTTGGAGGGCTGAGAGAAGAAGATCGCGAGGTGGCAGTGAGTTATGATCTAGCCACTGTACTCCAGCCTGGGTGACAGGGCAAGACCTTGTCTCAAAAAAAATCATACATGTTAATATATTCTAGTTTAATATTGCAAACATCTTTAGTATTTCATCAGAAGGGTTATTTTTTCTAAGAAGTGCAAAAGGATTTTAAGATTTTTAACACAGAGGGCATGTAACAAATGAATCCTGACAGACACCTGCAGTTTAGAATAAATTTGTGAACATCCATGCGTATAAAGTAGTCCTCTGGGGACAAGACGTGTTCACACTGACCCCACGGTGAGAGCTGTCTTTTGAACTGTGATCCGACTCTGAAAAGTAGTGAATGCCCCAGGTGATAGACTGTAACTGTGAGTGGAATTAAAGCTGCTTGCATGCCTTTTAATCCAAAAACAAATTCTTTTTAAAAAAATCTTAAATAAACTTTCCCTTTGTATTCTTTCATTACAGATATCCATTTGGGGATGGAATCTACTTTGACAGCTAGCAAGGCAACGTGCAACTGCTGTTGAATGACGACAGCAATTCAGGAAAGACTTAAATATGAAAGCAAATTGAACACATCAGGGCCAGTTTATTATCAGAAAAGAGATAAGGCTTATTGACGAGCCAATATGTCATTAAAATTAAGGTTTATAGTGTGAAGCTTTTTTAAAGTTTAATTTTACTTTGAGAGTTTTGCTCTGTCGCCCAGGCTGGAGTGCGGTGGCGCAATCTTGGGTCACTGCAACCTCCACCTCCTGGGTTCAAGCGAGCGATTCTCCTGCCTCAGCCTCCCAAGTAGCTGGGATTACAGGTGTGCATCACCACACCCGGCTAATTTTTGTATTTTTAGTAGAGACGGAGTTTCGTCAGGCTGGTCTTGAACTCCTGACCTCAAGTGATCTGCCCTTGTCGGCCTCCCACAGTGTTGGGATTACAGGTGTGAGCCATCGTGCCCAGCCTATATAGTGTGAAGCTTTTAGGAAAATCAGAACAGGGTAGATAGACAGCTATTAAAAACAATGTTTAAACGGAATAATGTTGAATGTTTACAGGCTGTAAGAACTAGTGTATACACAAAATAAACTTTTTACATTGTGGTTTGGTATACTGTGTTACTGAATTTTCTTATAAGAACCCCACGAAACTTACCTTTTTTAAATGCTATCCAGGTCATCACACCTTATAGTATACGTGAAACATAATGTAATCCAGGTTTTAATTTAGTACCTTTTTTTTTTGGCTGAGCACTTAAATTCCAGATTATGACTCCTCTCTCTTTAAAAAACATTGGCCATTTAGATAAATAGTTCTAGTTGCCCATCCAAATCACCTGAATGACTTTTTGAAAGAATAAGGGTCCACATCCCCAGATCCTTTCCCAGCTGTGCACAGTCAGAAGCAAGGAGTGTGGAACAAGTTGGCAGCTTGTTCCAAGCATGGGCTTTTGCAGTCTGTGATGCAGTGTTACTCTGGGCCCTGGTCTGTCCCATACTTGTCTTTTGCTACAGTTACTTTGTTATCCCCTTGTAAACTGCCTTCAGTATCTGGGATAAGGAAGACAAGGCTTAATGACAACTAATGTTCTAGCTGACATCTTTCATACTTAATTTTTGTGAGTTTTCATGTTTTCTATTTACGTGTCCTAGGTTCTTGACCTAACCACATGGTGTTTTTTGCTTTTTTTTATATTGGAACTTAGAAAAATTTGTTTTACAGCAGTATTATGGAACAGAAGAGACCATTTTAAATATATATATTTTTAAACAAATAGCCCAAAACACATAAAAGATACTTGTTTTCCAGAGACAGGGTCTTGCTCTGTCACCCAGGCTGGAGTGCAGTGGTAAGATCAAAGCTCAGTGCAGCCTCCACCTCCTGGGCTCAAGTGGTCCTCCTGCCTCAGCCTCTTAAGTAGTTGGGACTACAGGTGTCTGCCAGCATGCTTGCTAGCTTTTTTCTTTTTTTTTTTTTTGAGACAGAGTCTTGCTTTTTCACCCAGGCTGGACTCCAGTGGCAGGTCTCGGCTCACTGCAGTCTTGGCCTCCCAGGGGTTCAAGTGATTCTCCTGCCTCAGCCTCCCAAGCAGCTGAAACTACAGGTGCATGCCACCATGCCTAGCTAATTTTTGTACTTTTAGTAGACATGGGGTTTTGCCATGTTGGCCACGATGGTCTCAAACTCCTGACCTCAAGTGATCCACCCACGTAGGCCTCCCAAAGTGCTGGGATTACAGGCATGAGCCACCGCGCCTGGCTGCTGATTTATTTTTTGTAGACATGGGGGGGGTCTTACTATATTGCCCAGGTTGGTCTTGAACTCCTAGCCTCAAGCGATCCTCCTGCCTCAGCCTCCCAAAGTGCTGGGATTACAGGCATGAGCCACCATGCCCAGCCCAAGAAATAGAGTTTCTGTTATACTGACTTTGGCCTAAAAAATATTGAAAATAGATTTTCATGGAGAAAAAAAAAACTAGATTTTTAATAAGACTATTTTATATGCTTTTTTACATTGATCAAGTACATTATTTTTACTAAACAGCATTGTTTCCCACTACATCCATGGTTATGTGTAAAAAAAAAATGCCATTGTCAAGATTTTAAAAAATTATTTCCATAAGAGGATTAAATTCTAATCTATGATTCACTTAACTTCCTACTTTACAAACACTAGGTAAAGTAACCTAACAAGCTGCTAAAGAACACATCCCAAGTAATCACAGATGATGAAGCACCTTTACAGGACACCTCCACCCTCAAACACGCGCGTGTCCAGAGAAGTATTAATGCCTTAATAGACTACTGAAGGTTAACTATTTACATTATTCTAAAAATATTTTAAGCTGTATTACAGTGCTATAAATTCTCCTTTTAAGGAAAAAATCAATAGATTGTTTCCTTACCGTGTTCTGAAAGGAAAAAAAAATACATCCATAGTAACTAGTGGTCTGCTGATTTTTTCCCTGAATTTTAAACTCCAACAAAGCATTACTTTGCAAAAGTCCTTTAGCCCAAAGTCAGTGTCTCTGTTTTGATCTCTTTGTAAAAGAACTCTCTGTTCATCCATTCTCTTTGCCTGGGACCGTAAAATAAGGCTGAAAAAGTCTTCATCTGGTACTGTCGGACCCTTTGTGGTAGCAGGTGGTGGAGCACATCTTTGATCATCTAATCTGGATCCCTAAAAGTGTATGAGAAAGAGATTAAAAGACATCCTGTGGGAAAGAAAGCACCAAGCTATGTTATATCTCTGTCAGTCATGACAAGAAAACACAGTTGTAAACTTATTTGGGGCTTCTCAGAAATTAATCTTTGTTTTTACATTGTTTTCTTTAGTTCCCAGCCTGATTTCTGAAATAAATTAATCTTTAAACCTGAAACAAAACAAACAAACAAAAAACCTGAAACTGCATAAAATTTTTCCTTTAAAATGACTTATATAGGTATAGCTGCTTCATGGGTTTAGTAAGTGCATTATATTAAGTCATACTGTTTTAATTACAACTGGTCACAAAAAATCTGAGATAAAACACAAGGTCAACTGTATCTAAGTATGACAGTTCAAGGTTATAATCTAACAGGCATCAACAGTGGAACTTAACAAATCTTTAGAAATAGGTACAAACCCCATGAGGAACTACCTTAAAAAAATCACGTCTTAGGCTAGGTGACAGCAAACTGTAACCCAATGCCTGCTTCTGTAGATGAAGTCATTTTCATTTTCCCATCAATACATTTGTGTATATACTGTCTGTATGGCTGCTTCCCTACTAAATGGCAGAGTTGGGCAGTTGCAACAGAGACCATATAGGCTGCAAAGCCTAAAATATTTTCTGTCTGGCCCTTAACAGAAAAAGTTTGCCTGCCTCTATCTTAGGCAATTAAATCTGTTCATAAATAGCCTAGACTGAATTTTTTTTTTTTTGAGACATAGTCTCGCTTTGTCATCTAGGCAGGAGTATGGTGGTGTGATCCTGGCTCACTGCAACCTCCATCTTTCAGGTTCAAGTGATTCTCCTGCCTCAACCTCCCAGTAGCTGGGACTACAGGCATGTGTCACCACACCCGGCTAATTTTTTTATTTTTAGTAGAGACGAGGGTTTCACCACGTTGGCCAGGCTGGTCGTCTCGAACTCTTGACCTCAAGTGATCTGCCCGCCTTGGCCTCCCAAAATGCTGGGATTACAGGCGTGAGCCACCATACCTGGTCTCTGAATTTTTCTTTCAAGTTTGAGTATTATGATTCTTATGTTAGACATGCTACTTGTCAAATAAAAAATACATATACTTACAAGTATACACCACAGTTTCTGGCATTGTAGCTCAAGAATAAGAATAGAAGTGTGATAGCTGATATTTGAATACCCACTACATTGTTAGGGACTGTGATAAGCACATAGATCCCTGAACATTTAATCCCACAACCCTCAGAGGATGCAGTTATTTACTGCCCTCCTAAGTTGGTGCCGCCTCCACACATACCTGGCTCACTCATTTCTCCTGTCATAAATTGATAATTTCAGTGTCCTCCAATGAACCCAACACTTGGCACTTCAGTTCCTAGACTTCCTCTGATTGAGTGTTCTCATCCTTCACTTCGGCAT
The DNA here is from genome assembly GCF_001698545.2 of Rhinopithecus bieti. Taxonomy (NCBI): domain Eukaryota; kingdom Metazoa; phylum Chordata; class Mammalia; order Primates; family Cercopithecidae; genus Rhinopithecus; species Rhinopithecus bieti. The sequence goes on from NW_016818769.1 coordinate 132,652, forward strand.
TAGCCATTTGGCTCCCGTGATCATATTCTAGCCTCTTGTTATCTCTATAGAAATGTCTCTTCCAGTTCTTTGCCCATTTTTGAATCAGGTTGGTTTTTGTTGAGTTTTAGGAGTTCTCTATATATTCTGGATATTAATCCTTTATTAGATATGTGATTTCCAAGTATTTTATATTGAGTTGCCTTTTTACTGTTGATAATGTCCTTTGATGCACAAGTTTTTAATTTTTAAGTCCATTTTGTCTATTTTGTTGTTGTTGTTCCCTGCTTGTTTGCTTTTATAACCAAGAAATCACTGCCAAACCCAATGCCATGACGCTTTCCTTTTTTTTCCCTTTAGCGACAGGGTCTCACTCTGTGGCCTAAGCTAGAGCACAGTGACGTGATCATGGCTCACTGCAGCCTTGAACTCCTAGGCTCAAGTGATCTTCCCACCTCAGCCTCCTGCGTAGCTGGGACTACAGGTGTGTGCCATTAAAAAAATTTTTTTATAGAGATGGGGTCTCACTATGCTGCCCAGTCTGGTCTTGAACTCTTGGGCTCAAGCAGTCCTCTCATCTTGGCCTCCCAAAGTGCTGGGATTACAGGTGTGAGCCACCACATGCTCCTCTTGAGTTTTATAGTTTTAGTTCTGATGATTAGGTCTTTGATCCACTTTGAGTTTTGTATATGGTATTAGGTAAGGGTCCAACTTCATTCTTTTTGTATGTGGCTATCTAGTTTACCCAGAACCATTTGTTGATAAAACCATCCTTTCCCCCATGGAATGGTCTTGGCATCCCTGTTGTGTATCATTTGACCACACATGCAAGGGTTTATTTCTGGGATCTGTATTCTGTTCCTTTGGTCTATATGTCTGTCTTTATGCCAGTACTGCACTGTTTTGATTAGTGTAGGTTTGTAATCACCTGAAATAAAAAAATGTGAGTCCTAAAGCTTTACTCTTAAGATTGTTTTGGATATTTGGGAGTCCCTTGAGGTTCTATATGAATTTTATGAATTTGAGGCTATATTTTCTATTTCTGTAGGGGAAAAGCCATTTGGATTTTACAGGGATTGCATTGAATTTGTAGGTCACTTTGGATAGTATTGAAATTTTAACATTAAGTCTTCTAATCCATGAACATGGGATATTGTTCCATTTGTTTTCTTTCATCTCTTTCAGCAATGTTTTGTGGTTTTCATTATACAAGTCTTTTGCCTCAATGATTAATTCCTAAGTATTTTATTTTTTTGATGCTATTTTAAATGGAATTTTATATTTCTTTTCCAGTTATTCATTGTTAGTGTGTAAACACACAACTGATTTTTGTGTTGATTTTGTATCATGCTATTTTGCTGAACTTGTTGATTACCTCTGTCAATTTTATTGATACTTTGTCCTTTTCTATGTGAATGCCTTTTTTTCTTTTTTGCCTAATTGCTTGAATTTCTAGTACCTCATTGAATAAAAGTGGCAAAATCCTGCATTCTGATCTTGTTCCTGATCTTGGAGGAAAGCTTTCAGTCTGTTACCATTGAGTATGATGTCAGTGGTGCATGTTTCATATATGGCTTTTATTATGTTCTGGTAGTTTCCTACTGTTGCTAATTTTTAAGTTTTTATCATGAGTTTTGAATTTTGTCATTTTTTTTCCTATATGTGTTTTTTCCCTTTATTCTGTTTATGTGTTACATTGATTGATTTTCACATGTTGAACAATCAATCCTTGTATCCTAGGAATAAATCCCACTTGGTCATGTTGTAAAATCCTTTTGATGTGCTGCTGAATTTGGATTGTAGTATTTTGTTGATTTTTGCATCTGGATTCATGAAGGATATTGGTCTGTACTTTTCTTGTAGTGTCTGTCTGGCTTTGGTATTGGCAATACTGGCCTCACAGAATGAGTTATGAAGTGTTCCTTTATCTTCAGTTTTTGGAAGGAACAGTTTGAGAAGGCATAGTGTTAGTTATTTAAATGTTTGATAGAATGCACCAGTAAAGATATCAGGTCCAGGGCTTTTATCAAGAGGTTTTTGATTACTGATGCAACCTCCTTACGATGGGTGTATTTTCTGTTTCTTCATCATTTGTTCTTGGTAAGTTTGTGTTTCTACTAATTTGAATGTTTTTAAAATTAGTCTATCTAGCTAAAAGTTTGTCAAAATTTTGTTAATCTGTTTTTCAAAATGTTTTGGCTTCATTGATTTTCTCTATTTTTTTTTTTCTGTTCTGTATTTTATTTATTTCTGCTATAACCTTTATTTTTCTTTCCTTCTGCTAGTTTAGGGTTTTGTTGTTCTTCTTTTTCCAGTTCCTTAAGTTGTAAAGTGAGGTTGTTGACTTGAGATCTTTCGTCTTTTTTTAGTGTAAACATTTACGGCTATGAATTTCCCCCTTGGCATTGCCTTTGCTGTGTCCCATACATTTTTGTATGTTTATTTTTATTTGTCTCTATTTTATAGTTTCCATTGTGATTTCTTTGATGGATTAGTCGTTTAAGAGTGTTTAATTTCCACAAATTTGTGAGTTTTTCCTGTTTTCCTTCTGTTATTGCTTATTTTATCCTTTGGGGTCAGAGAAGGTACTTTATATTATCTTTTAAATCTGTTGAGAATTTGTGGCCTAACATATGGACCAACCTGAAAAATGTTCCATGTGCACTTCAGAAGAATGTGCACACTGCTGTTGTTGGGTCAAGTGTGCTGTATATGCACATTAAATCTAGTTGGTTTACTGTGTTTCAAGCCCTCCTTTTCCTCACTTACCTTCTTCTAGTTGTCCTATCCATTAATGAGCATAGGATATTGAATTCCTCAACTATTTTTGTAGAACTGTCCATTTCTCCCTTCAACTCTGTTAATTTTTGCTTCATAGATCTTGATGGTTTGTTATGTATCTTTAGCATTCCTTGAATCTACTGGGACCACTGCTACTTTTTACTTTCACACCTTTCATTTCTTTATTTCCTTTTTTTTTTTTTTTTTTTTGAGACGGAGTCTTGCTCTGCCGCCCAGGCTGGAGCGCAGTGGCCGGCTCTCAGCTCACTGCAAGCTCCGCCTCCCGGGTTCACGCCATTCTCCTGCCTCAGCCTCCCGAGTAGCTGGGACTACAGGCGCCCGCCTCGTCGCCCGGCTAATTTTTTTTTTTGTATTTTAGTAGAGACGGGGTTTCACCGTATTAGCCAGGATGGTCTCGATCTCCTGACCTCGTGATCCGCCCGTCTCGGCCTCCCAAAGTGCTGGGATTACAGGCTTGAGCCACCGCGCCCGGCCTATTTCCCTTCTTAAAGCCTAGATTCTAAAGTCTATTATTAAAATCACTTCCTGGCACATGTCTTCAACTACCATTCTCTCCCCTAAATCCTATTCTCCTGGCAAAATATCAGTCTTGATTTATCTCTCTGCCTCAAGCAGCTGGTTATGACTGGATAAATACACAATTGCACTCACCAGTTTTACTTCCAGTGACTGAGAACCTCCGGTGGGTTCTTTCCACAGCACAGTATTCTTTTTTTTTTTTTGAGACGGAGTCTTGCTCTGTCGCCCGGACTGGAGTGCAGTGGCCGGATCTCAGCTCACTGCAAGCTCCGCCTCCCGGGTTCACGCCATTCTCCTGCCTCACCCTCCCGAGTAGCTGGGACTACAGGCGCCCGCCACCTCGCCCGGCTAGTTTTTTGCATTTAGTAGAGACGGGGTTTCACCGTGTTAGCCAGGATGGTCTCGATCTCCTGACCTCGTGATCCGCCCGTCTCGGCCTCCCAAAGTGCTGGGATTACAGGCTTGAGCCACCGCGCCCGGCCCACAGCACAGTATTCTTAACACTTTCCCCTAGTTTCAGTTTCTCTAAGTCATCTATTTCCCACTTCCTTTCTCTTCAAATTTGTAGGGCTCCCCAACTCCAATCTTAACTAATGACTACTTCTTTCTTTGGTGAGACAATAAAAGCAGCCAGAGAGAATTCCTACTTGCTCCCATCTCCAAATCCGTACTCTGCTTTCCCTCTCTCACCTACACAAAAACTGTGTTCTTCAGTTACCCCAGACTTACCTACATCACTGACTCTTCTCTACTTGACCGTTTCCACCTGTAAGCTATGTTATCACCCCAAAAAAGAAAAGAAAAAACCACATTTGCCTCGTATTTCTTTTCTAGCTAATGGTCCATTTAACCCATTAAAGTTTTCTATATTTACTATCTCCCCTTTCACACTTCCCATTTTCTCACCCCACTCAATCCTTTGTCCCCACCATACCACTGAAACAGTATCTTTCAAAATTATTTATAATCTCCATGTTATCAAATCTAGTAGTTATCATCCGACTCAGGTTCTTAGCAATATTTGCCACAGTTGAGCACTGCTTAAGACGCACTCTTCACTTGATTTCCACCACACCACACCTCACCCCCACCCCACCCCAGCCCACCCTCGGGGTATCCTTCCAACTCTCTGGCTGTTGCTGGTTTGCCAGCTCATCTTCCTTCATCTAACTAGTAGATTTTGAAATGCTCAGGGCTTAGTCTTCCTGTCCTATTCTTTAGGTAATTTCTTCCCAGGGCTTTATGCTGATGTCTCCCAAATTTACTTCTCCCTTGGGCTCCAGATTTTACATCACATTGCCTATTTAACACCTCTACTTCATTGTCTATACCAGTCACACCTGCCATTCCTTGAACTGGCTAACAGTTGACCAAATTTAACGTGTCTAAAACAGAACTCTTGCTTTTTGTCTTCAAACTTGCTTCTCCTCTAGTCATCTCCATTTCAGTAAACAGAACCATTCATTTTCCGGTTATTCAAGGTGTAAGTAATCTTTGATTCTCTTTCCCTGAAACCCTCTACCCAATTTATTAAGACATCCTGCCAACTAACCATAATATATAACTGATATAATAACTAATAATATAGCCCTACGCTGACTACTTCTCACTGTTACCACTCTAGTCCACATCACCAGGATTTTTTGCCTGCATTGCCATACTATCTTCCTAGCTGGTTTTCATACTAACACCCTTGCCACTCTACATTCTTCCATCAGTAGCCAGGATCCTCTTTGAGGATACTCCCAGTACCTTCTTAATACATCTAAAACGTAAGACTTTATCATGGCCTCCAAGAGCCTAGATGATCTAGGCCCTGATTACTTCTCCATCCTCATTTTGTGCGACTCTTCCCTTCCCCTACCCATCCCATGCCAGTCACGTTTGCCATTCCTTGAACTGGCTAAGCTTTTATATCCAAGAGGGGACTTGCTGCCTCTGGATGGAATACTCTTTCTCTAGATAGTCACATGGCTGACTGATTCACTGCATTCAGGTCTCTGTTCAAATGACAATCCAGAAAGGTCTTCTCTAACCACCCTACCTAAAACAGACACTCCCCCTACCACCAACACCTTCGCTTACCCACTATGCCTTTATCCTCCTTTAAAGTTCTTCATAGCAAGTATGATTACCTAATACAACACACATACACACACACTCTCTCTCTATATATATATACCCACACACACACACACACACGTCTCTCCTAGAATGTAAGATCCTTTAAAAATCAAGTGTGTCCTCAATGCCTAGAATAGCACCTGAAACGTAATCAGTGTTCAATAATTTTTTACTGAATGAGGGACAATAATAACTCTCTAATAAAAAATAAGCCCCTCCTGAATGAGAATTATAACACTGCCAGTGTTCTCAGTGGCATCTGAGCTATATGCAGAATGAAAAAAACATACAGACATACCTGACATTTTACAAGGATGTCAAAGAAATCTTCATCAGCCTCTTTGTTGCCATTAGTCATCAGGTGGCTAAGTACCGACTGGCTGTTGTTTTGTGTTAGACGAAGCCCTGGCAAATTACTGAAACTAGCTCTCTGGTCATCCAGACGACGGCTCTGTGAGCTGGCAAGAAGATCTAAAAACTCAACCGTGTTGGGGGATACCACAGGAACAGACGGTGCTAAGAATAGAAGAAGAAAGCCAAAGGTTAAAAAAAAAAAAAAAAAAACCTAAGCACATTTATTATATATACCTAGATCTTTTCAGCCTTGCCAGTCCCAATACCCGCCCTGCCCTCTTGCTATAGCGCTGACACGGATGGGCTTTGGCTAGATGGGTGTGGTTTTTACTGGCGGGAGGGAAAAATGAACCCCAGAGTACTTCAAATGACCCACTTGGAGGTTATTCAGATTTGGCTATATTTCTCTATTTAACGCTCACTCAAAATGTAACTATAAGATATGTGACCAGATTTCAGAAGGTGAATAAACTGTTTCTCTTACATAATTTCTCAGACCAGGATGTGTGGACAGTGTTTTTTATTCTAGGCCCTGGATACAAATCATTTAGTAAACTAACAGTTAAGTGCTGCTGGCAAGTCTTGGTCTATGGTACAAGAAGTCTTCTGGTAGCTGAAATAGAAAAATATAAGCAACCTATTTTAGTCCTTTCTAACTCAGCCAGGCCTTAGCCTCAGCCTTAGCCATAGGTTCCTCTTCAGTCTGTCTTCGTTTTTCTTTCTTAATCCAGACATGAAGTATTGACATTTTATATATAATCATAAAGTATGTATAACTACTTTTCTTCCTCATTTTTATTTTTAAAAGTTATATTAAGGCTGGGCACGGTAGCTCATGCCTGGAATACCAGCACTTTGGGAGGCTAAGGCAGGAAGATCACTTGAGGCCAGGAGCTTGAGACCAGCCTGGACAACATAGCAAGCCCTCATCTCCACAAAAAATAAAAATAATTAGCTGGGCATGGTGGTGTGTGCCTGGAGTCCCAGTTACTTGGGAGGCTGAGGTAGGAGGATCACTTGAGCCTAGGAGCACAAGGCTGCACTGACTATGATCATGGCCTGGCACTCCAACTTGGCTAACAGCAAGATCTCGTCTCAAATAAATAAATAAAATCAGATTTTATTTTTATATATTTTTTAGACATAGGCTCTTAACTATGCTGCCCAGGCTGGAGTGCGGTGGCTATTCACAAACACGATCATTGCACACTATAGCCTCAAACTCCTGACCTCAAGTGATCCTCCCACTTCGGCCTCCCAAGTAGCTGAGATTACAGGCGTGCACCACCACACCTGGCTCACAGTCACATTTTCCACAACAGATTTTTCAAAGAAAACTAGGGAGGTAGTATAGTATAGTTAGTAGAAAGCACATTGGACTAAAAACACAGGTATACATAAGGGAACTGAAAAAACCTTGTTTGAACTGTATAATAGCAGCATTTCAGATATACCCGGATTCAGGCTCATTTATTATATCTCTTATGATGGGAAGTCAATTCTCAGAAATAAACCACAAGAATACAAAGAGAACTATTAAAATCGGGGGAGAAACAGAGATGACTTACTTTTTAGCATCATTTTGGGGGGAGTGGAAGAAGTTGTTGTTGAAGCTGTATGGCAGTTCTTTTCTTGTAAGCAACATCTCTGATCATCCATCCTATTGCTTTGAAATCGGCTTAATAAGTCAAAGAACCCTTCATCTCCAATAGTATCTGCACTGATTTTCTAAAATATTGAGAGGAAGTCTAGTTCATTTGAATATTCCAGTATTATTTTTAGATCATCAATGAACATCATGATGCATTTAAATGCAAAAGGTAAAGGATGAGGATTAAAATGAAAATTGACATTTTGAAAAGAATACAAGATGGCAAATATTGGTAATAAAATCTTATTTTAATCCAACTAACAAAAAGCACTTCTAGTTTTTAATTCCTGTATTTCTAAAGCTAAAGAAACATACCTCAGACATAACAGAACCACTACAGATACTGAATTATGCAAACGCTGGTGATACAGGCCTGTACTTCAGGCTCCACATTCAGTTCTAAACATTCTACAGTGGAATTTAAGTACACTTACCTCTTTGTAAGAGCTGTCTAAGAAAGAAAACAAGGGTATTTTCCTACCATAGTGATTTCTAAGGTCTTTTTATTGTACTTAGATTTGAAGACCCTGAAAAAATACAAACTTCAAATAAATGAATATTTGTGAGGAGAGCAAGATCTATATTTACACTTCATTTGGAAGGCTTCAAAACTGAAATGATTAATGCAATGTTTAATACAAGTAATTATTTTAATTTTTTCATAATGATGTATTATAATAGAGGCACATATACAAAAAATGTTATGGGCCTGAGGAGGAGAGAGGAACTAATTTTTAGGAGAAACGGAAAATTTCATAGCATGTATTTGTGTTGGCTCCGACATTTGGAGGTGAGAGATGTTTCATACTGGTTAATATGCAATAGTATTCAATTGATGATGAACTGAAGGGTAGGGGTAGGTATAGAGGAGGGAAGAGGCCTTTGTATGCAGTACTAACAAATGTAGACTTTATCCTATGTGAAATAAGATGAGCACTGGCAATAGTCAATTTTAAGCAGTTTTGTTTAGAGATAATAAATGAAGGCAGGGAGATCAGGTACCTATTGAAGTCTAGGTAAGAGAGTAAGTACTAGGCTAAGACATGGTAGCAGATTTTTTTTTTTTTTTTTTTTTTTTTGCAGAATCTCTCTCTGTCATCCAGGCAGAAGTGCAGTGGTATGATCTTGGCTCAGTGCAACCTCTGCCTCCCAGGTTCAAGTGATTCTCCCGCCTCAGCATCCTGAGTATCTGGGACTATAGATGCATGCCACCACACCTGGCTAATTTTTGTATTTTTTGTACAGTCAGGGTTTCACTATGTTGGCCAAGCTGGTCTCGAACTCCCGACCTCAGGTGAGGTCTTGGCCTTGGCCTCCCAAAGTGCTAGGGTAGCAGATATTTTTTAAAAGGGGTAAGGGTGAGAGCAGATCTGAGGGACACAGTAGATTTGATGTGGTTAGTGAAAGAGGGACTCTTGCATGACACCGGGGTTCCTGGCTTAGGGACAGAGTAAATGGTATCCCTTTAACTGGGACAAGGAAAACAGGAGTGATTGAGAGAAGTTTTCAACATGTTAAATTTGAGGTTTGGGAATGTACATACATAAGCCACAGTCAAATGTGTTAATTACCAACAAAAGACTTTTTCCTAGGAGCAAAAGAGCCTAGAATTCAAGACTGTGAACGTGAAAATACATACGGCTCCAAAAGTATGGGCATTTTCAGTTGAGGTAAGTGAGCTCAGATAAGACCCCAAACTTTGAACAAAGGCGTGACTTCCTTGAATTCCAGTCCTGCTCTAGATCTACAAAAATATCCCTGAATTCCTATATACCCCATAATTTTTCATTTTATTAGTCATAGCTATCCCAGAGAAGCTATATAAGAAACCACTGATAAAAATTGAGGCATTCTATAACAATACCACAGACTGGGGGTAAAGAAATCGAGACAAAAGACACTACAAGGGTATAGGTATAAATGAAAGGCTGACAAAAGAAATCTCTAACTTAAAACAAAAAGGTTAACTTTTTTTTCAAAGGCTCTCATTGCTGGAAAAATTGATTTTATTTATTTTACTCTTTTGAAGACAGTCTCACTCTGTCGCCCAGGCTGGAGTGCAGTGGCACGATCTCGGCTCACTGCAGCCTCCAACTCCCAGGTTCAAGTGATTATCCTGCCTCAGCCTCCTGAGTAGCTGGAATTACAGGCATGTGCCACCACACCCAGCTATTTTTTGTATTTTTAGTAGAGACGGGGTTTTGCCATGTTGGCCAGGTTGGTCTTGAACTCCTGACTTCAAGTGATCTGCCTGCCTTGGCCTCCCAAAGTCCTGGGATTACAGGTATGAGCCACCGTGCCCAGTCAATTTTATTTTATTTTTTTGAGATGGGGTTTCACTGTGTCACCCAGGCTGGAGTGCAGTGGTGCAATCTCAGCTCACTGCAACCTCTGCCTTCCAGGCTCAAGCAGTCCTCCCATCCCAGTCTCCTGAGTAGCTGGGACCACAGGTGTGTGCCACCACACGCAGATAATTTTTTGTATTTTTGGTAGAGATGGGGTTTCACCATGTTTGGTAGAGATGGGGTTTCACCATATTTGGTAGAGATGGGGTTTCACCAAGAGTTCTAGGCTGATCTCGAACTCTTAAATCCAGGACATCTACCCACCTTTGCCTCCCAAAGTGCTGGGATTACAGGCATGAGCCACTGTGCCTGGCAGATAAATGGATTTGATAATATGAAGTACCTTCTTTGTAATTTACTTTGATCCTTTTACCAGATTATAGGGTAGCTGGATTTGAGATTTCCCTGATACTTATTATCAGTAAACTCATCGTATTTTTATTTTTATTTTTTTTGAGATGGAGTCTCGCTTTGTCACCCAGGCTAGATAGAGTGCAGTGGCCGGATCTCAGCTCACTGCAAGCTCCGCCTCCCGGGTTCACGCCATTCTCCTGCCTCAGCCTCCCGAGTAGCTGGGACTACGGGCGCCTGCCACCTCGCCCAGCTAGTTTTTTGTATTTTTTTATTTTATTTTTTTTAGTAGAGACGGGGTTTCACCAGGTTAGCCAGGATGGTCTCCATCTCCTGACCTCGTGATCCGCCCGTCTCGGCCTCCCAAAGTGCTGGGATTACAGGCTTGAGCCACCGTGCCCGGCGCATATTTTTATTTCTAAATAAATTAAATAAACTGTTTGCTATGATCATTTTTCTCTTTTTTTTTTTGAGACAGGGTCTTGCTCTGTTGCCCAGGCTGGAGTGTAGTGGCATGATCTCAGCTTACTGCAACCTCCACCTCCTGGGCTCTGGGACCACAGGCACATACCACCATACCCGGCTAACTTTTTATTTTTTGGTAGAAACAGTTTCACCATGTTGCCCAGGCTCATTTTTCATCAAAAGTTTGTAATTCTATCATTACAGTTTCAATAATATGATTAATAGAAGTAGATGCTAACAGACACTCTTCATTCTAAATTAATATTTAAAAATCCTTGAGCATCTGAATTTAATTTGTTCTGCCTTCTGAGCTGAGTAGAGGGTGGTTTTACTGGGAGACAATGCAGTGAAATAACTGGTAGTATTTTTGCAAACAACAGTGACTCAAATAAATAATTATTGGCCAAGCGCAGTGCTTCACATCTGTAATCCCAGCACCTTGGGAGGCCAAGGCAAGCAAATCACTTGAAGTCAGGAGTTCGACACCAGCCTGGCCAACATGGTGAAACCCTGTCTCTACTAAAAATACAAAAATTAGCTGGGCATGGTGGTGCGCACCTGTAATCCCAGCTACTTGGGAGGCTGAGGCAGGAGAATCGCCTGAACCCGGGAGGCAGAGGTTGCAGTGAGCCGAGATTGCGCCACTGAACTCCAGCCTGGGTGACAGAGCAAGATTCAATCTCCAGAAAAAAAAAAAAAACAGAAAGAAAAATAATTATCGTCCAATACAAGGGAGCAACTTATCTATTAAGACAGTAATTACCATTTCTAATTTTGAAGAAGATAGAAAAGATAGGGAAATATGAATACAAAGATATTTTATATTACATGTCTAATTTAAATTACTAAAAATTCAGTATGAATACAAGAAAACCCAAATGTTTGTACTCAAAACACAATACTCAAAAACTTAAACATACCCTCTGAGAATCTGGAATTCGGTGGTCAATAGAATTACTGGCATCTTGGAGAACTTTAGTGGAGGAATTCGTTTTGTATTTTTTCCCCTTCAGTCTGTTGACAAAGAGTAGCTTTGCAGAAGGTTTGGCAATAAGAGGTTTTTGCTTAGCAAGAATTTCACTGTTCCAGTTCTGTATCTACAAAATTATAAATGGAAGACAGGTGAAAAAACACGTCCAAATCCCCAGCTCTCTTCTGGTTTCCCATAATATTAACCTGACATACTCACTTATTTACTATTGGGGGAGAGAGGAAGAATTTTAGATCTCTTTAAAAATATCTTTTTTAGTATATTGCACTATTTTCAAGATCTTGTACCAAGTGCATACTGTGGATTTCTCATTATCAAAACATTAAAATGCTGGTTTTAAAGAACCTATGAATAAGAAAGCAAGGTTTGCCAAAACCTTATAAAAATAAAATATGAACGGTCAGAGAAGGAGCCAAAGTTTTACTCTAGATGTGAGTTACTTAAAATATGTTACAACTGGAATTTTGGATGTATGTAGAATTTTAAACATAAAATTAATATTTGAAACATAGCAGTAATTAAAAAAAAAATAAAACGGTACTGTTTTTACTAATACCATACTAAATTCTCAATAGGCAAAACCAATTTATAAAGGTCTAGATCGCCGGGCGCGGTGGCTCAAGCCTGTAATCCCAGCACTTTGGGAGGCCGAGACGGGCGGATCACAAGGTCAGGAGATCGAGACCATCCTGGCTAACCCAGTGAAACCCCGTCTCTACTAAAAAAATATAAAAAACTAGCCGGGCGAGGTGGTGGGCGCTTGTAGTCCCAGCTACTTGGGAGGCTGAGGCAGGAGAATGGCCTAAACTCGGGAGGCGGAGCTTGCAGTGAGCTGAGATCTGGCCACTGCGCTCCAGCCTGGGCGACAGAGCGAGACTCCGTCTCAAAAAAAAAAAAAAAAAAAAAAAGGTCTAGATCTGGTGTAAATACATGACAACCTACAAATAACAAAATAACATTTCTTGAGTACAGGGGAAAAATATGCACACATACAATAGCTCTGACATTTGCAGCTTTAACATTCAGTCTTAAATGTTTACAATTAAGTCTAAAGGTTCATGCTATGTAATAATTTTAGTTATACACATTTTTTCATAGGTAAAATTACAGTCAAATGCACAGATTTTAAGTCTATGATTGGAAGCCATATAACCCCTACTCCAATCAATACATAGAACATTTCCACCAATCCAGAAAAGTGCCCCATGAGGCACAAACTGAAATAAACGTACAGGGGAGTGAGACATGTAGCTGGGGATGGTGGCTCACACCTGTAATCCCAGCTACTCAGGAGGCTGAGGCGGGAGGATTGCTTGAGCCCAGGAATTTGAGGCTAGCCTGGACAACATAGTGAGAACCCATTTATATATATATAATGTGTGTATGTGTGTGTATGTATATTTGTTGGTTTTTTTTTTTTTTTTTTTTTTTCTGTTGCCAGGCTGGAGTGCAGTGGTGCAATCTCGGCTCACTGCAAGCTCCACCTCCCAGGTTCAAGTGATTCTCCTGCCTCAGCCTCCCGAGTAGCTGGGACTACAGGTGCCCACCACCACACCCAGCTAATTTTTTGTATTTTTAGTAGAGATGGAGTTTCACCATGTTGGCCAGGATGGTCTCGATCTCTTGACCTCGTGATCCACCCACCTTGGCCTCCCAAAGTGCTGGGATTACAGGCGTGAGCCACCGCGCCAGGCCTTGTTGCTGTTTTTAAAACATGTGGTTAGTAAGTGAACCAAGCCATCGATTCCTTTTCACATACACATTATAAGGGGAAATTATTTATTACAGTGGATTTCATGGTCTATTGTTTACGAGAAAAGGAAAATGGTCCCTTGTGTGAAAACATAAAACTGCACCCAAAACCCAAGAAGAAAAATTAAAAATGTTCCTTATATCATTCATCTCGCGCACAGGCCATAGTTTACATTCTTAACTTCTCAACAACATGACCTGAAACGACAAGAATAACCAGGGCGAAGCGCATTCCCTTTTTCCTTATGTCATGCTTCTTTACCTTTGTTGAGAATAATGAATAATGAATTCCTTCTGCCAGCTTTTATTATTAAGGAAAAAGAAACCAATACAAATAACTAATTATAGCTTAGACCATTTTTACAATTAAGGGATAGAATTCTTATCACTTGGCTCATATGGAGATTACAAGGTCCAAATCTGGTCAGCCCTCTTTACATAACACCGCTGTTAGTGACCAACTACATAGGTAGGCCAAGAAATAGCATAACTTTGGCTACTACTTATTAGTATGTTCCTAAAACAGAAGAAAGTTAGACAAAAAATTGCCTTAAAAGCTTTTAAAAAATAAATTTGTGGAATTTAACAATTTATATTTTAGACCAGGATCACAAAAGAAAGCTGGACATTTGGAAAAATCACAAAAGGTCCTTTAAAAATTAACTAGAGTTTCCAAATAACTCTGTGAATTGCTGAGAATAAAATATCTTGGATATGATTCTAACACAATTAGATTTTGGTTTTTTGAAGACTATTCACACATGAACTATCACTATTGAAAAAGCATATGTTATTGTTATAATGATAGGGCAGAAGAATAGTTAATGGCATGGAAAGATGTTCCTTTTTCCTTTTTTTTTTTTTTTTTCAGAGACAGGGTCTCACCCTGTCCAGACTGGAGTCCAGTGACACAATCATGGCTTATTGCAACCTCTGCGTCCCAGGCTCAAACGATACTCCTGCCTCAGCCTCCCAAGTAGCTGGGACTACAGGCATGGCATGCAACATTAAGCCTAGCTAATTTTTCTATCTTTTTTTTTAATTGTAGAGACAGGGTTTCACCATGTTGCCCAGGCTGGTCTCAAACTCCGGGGTTCAAGTGATCTGCCTGCCTCGGCCTCCCAAAGTGCTAGGATTACAGGCATGAGCCACTGCGTCCAGCTGGAAAGATGTTCTTGATAGATTACCACATATTAGAAAATAGTGTCTATAACATCCATATGAAAATACCAGATGAACAGATGCCAAAATAACTGTAGTTACCATCAGGAGGCAGGATTACTGATTATCTTTATTTCTGTATTCAAATTTTCTAAAGTTGCTGTAATGAAGATATTTTATAAAAGTATTTTAAAATATACCACAGCTGGCACAATGGTTCACACCTATAATACTAGCAACTCAGGAGGCTGAGGCAGGATGATTGCTAAAGGCCAGGAGTTCAAGACCAGTTTAGACAACACAGTGCGAGACTCTGTCTGAAAAAACTTAGCCAGGCATGATGATGTACACCTGTAGTCCCAGTCTCAGCGAGACTCCATCACGAAAAAAAAAAAAAAAAAAAAAAAAAAAAAAAAAAAAAACATAAGGGAAGGGGGGCTTTTTTTTTTTTTTTTTTTTTTGAGACAAGTCTCGCTCTGTGGCCAGGCTGGAGTGCAGTGGCGCGATCTCAGCTCACAGAAACCTCCGCCTCCCTGGTTCAAGCGATTCTTCTGCCTCAGCCTCCTGAGTAGCTGGGACTACAGGCATGCACCACCACACCCAGCTAATGTTTGCATTTTTAGTAAAGACAGGGTTTCACCGTGTTGGCCAGGATGGTCTCGATCTCCTGACCTTGTGATCCACCCACCTCGGCCTCCCAAAGTGCTGGGATTACAGGCGCGAGCCACCACGCCTGGCGGAGAGCCTATTTTGACAGTGTAATATTCAGTTCAAAGGAAATGGAAGAAAGTAGTCTTGATGTGTTCTTCAATAACCTGTTTCTAATTATGAAGTCCCTTCCCTTTTACTATGCGCCCTCACACCCAAGAAAAAGCCTAAGGAAGATGTATCTTTAACACAAAGTACTTGTTTAAAAAAAAAAAAAGAGCTTTTCAAGAATGCAGCTAGAAAAACAACTCTTCTCTTGGTCATAAATTTCATTTATCTTGGCAATAAAGTTGCTATGTAGTTGGGAAAAAAAGGTTGTCCTTTTGATCTTCCTGATCTAATTAAAAAAAAAAAAAGTAATACATTTACTTGGTAAATGATTCAAATAGTTCAAACTGGTATATAAAGTATTTCTAGCCTAACCCAGACACTCAGTCCTCTTCCCAGAAGACATTATTGTTAGCCCGTTTCTTACATCTTATTCCAGAAATGTTTTAGGAATCTACAAAGGAAATATATGCATGTATTTTTCTTAAACAGATGGCAGCATACTGTACGCATTCTTTTGCACTATACTTTTCTGGTTTTGTTTTACAGGCAAATTTTAAAGTGATATCTATATAGGGCAAGCCTTATTTAAATTATTTCATTAAATGAAAAGTTACTAAAACATTTTATAATAGTTCATGAAATTTAAAACATAAAACCTGTCACCCACCTTTTCTGGTGTTAACTTCATAAGTTCCATATTTTCCATACTGTGCCGGCGTCCCAACTTGGGGCGTACACCTTTGTTTAAAAAAAATTAATTCAAATAAATCAGGGAGCCCTTAAGAGTACAAGTTCAGCATCATTACGTTATTCAGTTCTAAAATCTGATACACAAACCCATATGGAAGGAGAAAACCTGTACAAATATGTATTCTTCTAAGAATAATGATTTTCCATACCAGCTACACAAAAATAGAATATACATTCCCCTCTAAAATGCTTTGATGTAAGGAAGTTACATTTTGGTTGGAAACTAACATTACCCCATAATTTGAAAAAGGCATTTTATAGTAACTGGTTTTATGCTATCCACACAGTTTCAAAAATAACAAACTGTAGAGCGGTTTATTCCTTATAACAACATAAGGAAAAGGCTGTAGGCCTTCAATTGTGTGAAAAGAATCAAAATAGCATCCCCACTACCACACTGTTATTCCTTTCTAGGTCATCCCTTTCCATTTTAAGATCTCATTAGATGACAGACTTACTGCCAGTCAGAAAACAAGTAAACAAGGCCTTAAATTTTTTTCAGTAAAGTTATTATAGAGAATTTCCATATCCATTTAATATTTTAAAATATTAGGTAATATTTTAAAAGGCATAATACCTAATACCCAGCTTCAAAAATGAAACATTACAAACACATTAAACTCCCCTTGTATAACTCCCCTCATAATTTACCTTGTCTTCCCTGTGCTTTTATGCATTTTCATTACAAATGCATGTATTTCTCAGCAATACAGCATGTGTGGGTTTTGAAACGCTTATAAATGGTATCATACTGTATATATTCTGCAACCAGCTTTGAGAAACCTTATATTTGTGAGATTCATCTAAGTTGCTATGTATACTTTAATTCATTTTCATTGCCATTTTTGGCAAGGGTTTTTTATAATAACTGGTTTATACTATCCGCACAGTCTCAAAAATAACAGACTGTAGAGTGGACTAGGAAATTATCCATTTTACTAGTGATAGATATTTGGGTTGCTTCCAATTTTTTGCTATGATAAGCACACTACAGATACTTTTGGAAATGTCTCTCAGTGTACATGAACAAGCATTTCTTCCAGTTTGGTGGTTATCAGGAGTACATAACTGGGAGCAGAACAGGAGTGGAACAGTTGGATCATACAGTTGGCACATCTTTAACTTCACCAGAATGTTGCTGGATTGTACGTCAGGATACACCAATTTCTAGCCCATCAATACCATATCCACA
This sequence comes from Rhinopithecus bieti, assembly GCF_001698545.2. Lineage (NCBI taxonomy): Eukaryota > Metazoa > Chordata > Mammalia > Primates > Cercopithecidae > Rhinopithecus > Rhinopithecus bieti. Next base: position 149,847 of record NW_016818769.1, read on the forward strand.
CAGTTTCATATAATAGTTTTATATGAAACTATTTCATATAATCCATATAAGAGTTTCCATTACCCTGCACCATTTTAATACTGGTAGTAATTTTTGTTTACTTCATAAGTTTCTAATAGTACTCCACTGTGATTTTTGCTGATGAGATGAAGTTAAGTATCTTCTATTTATGGGCTATTTGTGTACTGTTCGTCACTTTTGCCCCCCGCCCCCGTGCCCTCCACCCGTTTTTTAAATAGAGACGGGGTTTCACCATGTTGGCCAGGCTGGTCTGGAACTCTTGACCTCAAGTGATCTGCCCACCTCGGACTCCCAAAGTGTTGGGATTACTTGCATGAGCCACCATCCCTGGCCAGCCCCCGATCTCTTTTCTTGAGAAGGGGTCTTGCTCTATTGCCCAGGCTGGAGTGCAGTGGTGCAATCATGGCTCACTGCAGCTTTGACCTCTTGGGCTCAAGCGTTCCTCCCACCTCAGCCTACCAAGTAGCTAGGACTATAGGCATGCAACACCATGTCCAACTTTTTTTTTTTTTTTTTTGATACAGACAGGGGTCCTATATTGTCCAGGCTGGTCTTGACTGCTGGATGCAAGCGATCCTCCTGCCTCAACCTCCCAAAGTGCTGGGATTACAGGCGTGAGCCACTGCACCTCTCCTGCATCATCACTATTACTGCTCTAAATCTGTCTTCAACATTTAAATCCTTAATCCATCAATAATTCATTTTTATGTGAGATTATTTTCCATATATGCAAGGAATATAGGCTCTCTACTGGATTCCACTGGTCTATTTGTCTTTATGGCAACAGCACACTGTCTTATTACTTATATCTGTAAAGAAAGCGCTTTTCATGTTCTTAGGAATGTTTTGGTATTTCTCAGAACTTTTTTGTTTCATATAACCTTGTGAATAACTTCATGAAGTTCCACAAAATAATTGTGATGTGTTTGGCAGTGCACTTAATTTTTATCAATTTGAGAAGAACTGAAATCTTTTATAAAATTTTGTCAGCCGGGCATGGTGGTGCATGCCTGTAATCCCAGCACTTTGGGAGACTGAGGTGGGCAGATCCCTTGAACTCATAAGTTCGAGACTAGCCTGGGCAACATGGGAAAATCCCATCTCTGCAAAAAAATATAAAAATCAGCCAGACGTGGTGGCATGTGCCTATAGTTCCAGCTACTCAAGAGGCTGAGGTGGGCAGATTGCTTGAGCCTGGGAGGTAGAGGCTGCAGTAAGCTGAGATGGCTCCACTGCGCTCCCGCCTGGTGACAGAGTAAGAGCCTGTCTTGGGGGGGAAAAAATTGTCTTCCCACTTGAGTATGATTTATCATCCATCAATTACTGAGAGAGATGTGTTAAAATTTCCCATTATAACTGTAGATTTTCCCATTTCTTTAATTTTGCTTTATGTACGTTAAGGCCTTGTTATAAAGGCCTACTAAGCCCAGACGCATTTAATGCATTTATCTTCCTGGTGAATTGAACTGTTAATCACTGTTAAGCACCACCATAAAGTGACCTTCATTTACTTTGTTTTTTGTTTGTTTTTGTTTTTTTGAGATGGAGTCTCCCTGTGTTGCCCAGGCTAGAGTGCAGTGGCGTGATCTCGGCTCCCTGCAACCTCCACCTCCTGGGTTCAAGAGATTCTCCCGCCTCAGCCTCCTGAGTAGCTGGGATTACAGTGCCCTGCCACCACCCCCAGCTAATGTTTGTATTTTTAGTAGAGACGGGGGTCTCACCATGTTGGCCAGGCTGGTCTCGAACTCCTGATCTCAAGTGATCCACTGGCCTCAGCCTCCCAAAGTGCTGGGATTACAGGCGTGACTTACCACACTCAGCCAACCTTCTTCATTTCTAGTAAGACCCTTTGCCTTAAAGTACATTTTATCTGCTATTAACATAGCTATACTGGCTGTCTTTTGGTTAGTTTTTGCATGGTGAATCATCTATTCTTTTACTTCCAGGCTTATTATATCCTTATATTAGATATTTCTCTTGCAAGTAGTGTGTAGTTGCATTTTATTCTTTCTCCAATCTGCTACTGTGTCTTATAAATGGAACATTTTCATTTACTAGTTCTATTAAATGAAATATAACAGATTTGGATATTTGGGTGATTTTCTCTTTCCTATGTTCACTGGTGAATTACATTAATTGATTTTCTAATGTTGAATCCACTTGAATTTTTTTTTGAGACAGAGTCTCTCTGTCGCCCAGGCTGGAGTGCAGTGGTGCTATCTATCTCAGCTCACTGCAACCTCCGCCTCCCGGGTTCAAGTGATTCTCCTGCCTCAGCCTCCTGAGTAGCTGGGACTATAGGCATGCACCACTGTGCCCTGCTAATTTTTGCATTTTTCAGTAGATATAGGGTTTCACCATGTTGGTCAGGCTGGTCTCAAACTCCTGACCTTGTCATCCACTTGCCTCAGCCTCCCGAAGTACCGGGATTACAGGGGTGAGCCACTGTGCCCTGCTCCCTGTTTGTTTTTAAATACATTGCTGGATTTGCTTTGCTAATATTTTGTAAAGATTTTTATATCTTATGTCCATGAGTAAGGCTGGCCTGTCATTTACTTTTCTTGTATTGTTCTTATCTAGTTTGGATATCAAGGTTATGGTTCTCAGAAAGATTGATAAAAGTATTTCTACTTATTCAGTTGCCTATACAATTTTTGTGTAAGGTATTATAATTAGTTTTCTTAAGCGGCTGGTTTACCTCACTTGTAAAATAATCTGAGCCAGGTATTTTCCTAGTGGGAAGATTTTAAATTACTGATCTAATTTCTTTATAATTTTAGCCATTAGCAAACCATTCACATTACATTTTACCATTGGCTCAGTTTTGGTAACTTGTTTTTCCAGAAATTGCCCATTTCTCCTAGATTTTCAAATATTTTGTCATAACATTATTCAAAATCTCTTTTTAATCTCTGCATATTTATTATGTCCCCTTTTCTTTTTGAACAGTCTTGCTGTAGACTTAGTCAAAATTTAAACAATTTGGAACCAAATTTTGACTTTAAAAAAACCATCTCTATTGAATCTTTAATTTTATTAAATTCTGCTCTTTTAAAATTTTTGCCTTCAGTTTTTTTTTTTTTCTTGTTTTTTTAGATATTTAGCTCACTTTCAGCCTTTTTCCTTTTTTTTTTGGGAGACGGAGTCTTGCTCTGTTGCCAGGCTGGAGTGCCGTGAGTGCGATCTCGGCTCACTACAACCTCCGCCTGCTGGGTTCAAGCAATTCTCCTGAGTCAGTCTTCTGAGTAGCTGGGAATACAGGCACCTGCCACCACGCCCAGCTAATTTTTGTATTTTTAGTAGAGACAGGGTTTCACCATGTTGGCCAGGATGGTCTCGATCTCTTGACCTTGTGATCCGCCCGCCTGGGCCTCCCAAAGTGCTGGGATTATAGGCATGAGCCACCGTGCCTGACCAGCCTTTTTCCTTTCTAAATACAACATAAATTTTGCTCTAAGTACCAATGTAAGTTGCGTGCCACAAAATTGAAACAATATTTTTATAATTCAGTCCTAAGTTACTTTTCAACTTTAAGATTTCTTTTTCAACCTGTAAGTTACTGAGAAGTGTGTTAAGTTTTCAGATGAATGTTTTATACATTATCTTATTAATTTCTAAATTAAATGCACTGTGCTCAGGGCATGTGTGATACAGATGTGATACAAATCCTTTTAAATTTGTTGAGATTTGCTTTATTGTCAGTTTTCTGTAAATATTTCATGAATACTTAAAAATAATGGAAATTGACCAGTTAGGTCAATATATTTCCATTAAATCTGTGGTTTTCACTTTTAAGGTGTAACACCATATTAAAAAATACACATATATACCTAGAACACACACAAACATACAACAAAGTCTTCACACAACAGTTTTATATACACACATACACATATGTGTGTAGTTTTTTGGTTTTTCTCTGTTGCCCAGGCTGGAGTGCAACGGCATGATCATGGCTTACTGCAGCTTCGACTTCCTGGGCTCAAGCGATCCTCCCACCTCAGCTTCCCAAGAAGCTCATTAAAACATTAAAAAATGTATTTTGGAGAGATGGCGGTCTCCCTGTGTGCCCAGGCTAGTCTCAAACTCCCGGGCTCAAGTGATCCTCCCAAGAGCTGGGATTACAGGCATGAGCCACTGCCCCGGCTCCTGTATGTGTTTTTTTTTTTTTAATTATTTTTTTTGAGACGGAGTCTCACTCTGTCGCCCAGGCTGGAGTGCAGTAGTGCAATCTCGGCTCACAGCAAGTTTTTTCTTTTTGAGATGGAGTCACGCTCTGTCGCCCAGGCTGGAGTGCAGTGGTGCTATCTTGGCTCACTGCAAGCTCTGCCCCCACAAGTTCACACCATTCTCCTGCCTCAGCCTCCCGAGTAGCTGGGACTACAGGTGCCCGCCACCTCGCCCGGCTAATTTTTTGTATTTTTTAATAGAGACGGGGTTTCACCGTGTTAGCCAGGATGGTCTCAATCTCCTGACCCCGTGATCCGCCCGCCTCGGCCTCCCAAAGTGCTGGGATTACAGACATGAGCCACCGTGCCCAGCCTCCTGTATGAATTTTTTTTTTTTGAGACAGAGTCTTGCTCTGTTGCCCAGTTTGGAGTGCAGTGGTGCAATCTTGGCTCACTGCAAGCTCTGCCTTCCGGGTTCACACCATTCTCCTGCCTCAGCCTCCCAAGTAGCTGTGACTACAGGTACCTACCACCACACCCGGCTAAATTTTTGTATTTTTAGTGGAGATGGGGTTTCACCGTGTTAGCCAGGATGGTCTCGATCTCCTGACCTCATGATCCGCCTGCCTTGGCTTCCCAAAATGCTAGGATTACATGCATGAGCCACTGCGCCCGGCCCTATATGTGTATTTTTAATGGTAACTGCAACTCATTTTATAACTCATGAATGGGTCAGACACAGTTTGCAAAATATTGCATTAGAAGAAGCCTATTAACTGTGTTGGCCAAATCTCTATTACTGATGTCTGACTCCTGACTGATTTTTATCAATTATTCAGGTGTGTTAACATCACATTAAGACATAACTATCACATAAGACGGATTCTGGAGCCAGAGTGCCCAAGTTTAACTCCCATCTCTACCACTTACTATGCAGGTAACCCTGGGAAATTTATCTAACTTCTCTTGCCTCTATTTTCCCATCTGTAAATTAAGGATAACAGAAACTTAACTACTAGAATTGTTACAATTAAATGAGTTAAAACATGTAAAGCACTTAAATCACTGCCTGGCACATCATAAGCACTCAATAAATGTTAGTTTGGTTTTTTTTCAGTCTACCTTTTTTGTTATTCTCGTTTCACTTCTTTGTTATTTCTGTAAACTTTTAACCATAGTCATTTTATTTTCTATATCTGATAATTCTAACATCTGAAGATCTTGATGACCTAATTTTGTTGTTTCCTTACTATCTTGGCTTGTTTCTTTACATATTTGGTAATTTTTTTGTTGTGAAACCCTTATGACCTGGAATCAAGGATGCCTTTCCCCCAGAAACTATTTGGTCTTACTTCTGCTAAGTCTCTAGGAACACCTCTAACCCAAAAGTGCTTTAATGGATTAGGGTTTCTTAGACTGTGCAGATGGTATAAATCAAATTCCAAACCAGTATATAGGGAGGCTTATGAATTCATGAATTCAGCTTTTAGTGAAGGCTCCTTTTCTACCTTGAGCCAACACCAGAAATAGACAAGTTTTCTTACAAATCCTTTCTCCTCACACTGGGGAGATAGCAATGAACAAGAGAGACCAAAAAACACCTGTCTTCATAGAGTCAGAGTGAGCAAGAGGTGGAGTGGCAGGAAAAGAGGCTGAAGAAACAGGCAGGTTCAGATTACGTAGGGCCTTTCAACCATGGTGAGGACTGAGGATTCAGTTCTAGGTGTGATGGGAACTAACTGGAGGGTTTTGAACAGAGGAACGACATATGTTCTAAAGGAGCACTCTGAGGTCAGGCATGATGGTTCATGCCTGTAATCCCAGCGCTTTGAGAGGCTGAGGTGGGAGGATCACTTGAACCTAGGAGATCGTACCTACAGTTCCGTCACTGCACTCCAGCCTGGGTGACAGAGCGAGATTCCATCTCAAAACCCGCCTCCCAGGTTCAAGCGATTCTCCTGCCTCAGCCTCCTGAGTAGCTGGGACTACAGGTCTGCGCCACCACGCCCAGCTAATTTTTGTATTTTTAGTAGAGATGGGGTTTTGCCATGTTGGTCAGGCTGGTCTCGAACTCCTGGCCTCAGGTGATCCACCTGCCTCAGCCTCCTGAAGTGTTGGGGATTACAGGCGTGAGCCACTGTGCCTGGCCAAAATTTTTTTTTAATTAAAAAAAAAAAAAGCACTCTGGCTCCTATGAGGAAAAGTAAGTGTGAGAGATGCAGAATTGAAGTAAGATAAATTATTGGTAGGGTAGGACTCTGCTGGGAGCTGTTGGTAGCTTATACTAAGATCATTGCAGAGTAAACTGTAGGAGAGATTAGGGATATATTTTGAAGGCAGGGTTTCTGATAGGTTTGATGTAGAAGTGAGTGAAAGAAAGGGAACAAGGCCAGCTAATTGAGAAGCTGAGGTGGGAAGATCTCTTGAGGACAAGAGTTCGAGACCAGCTCAGGCAACAGAGTGAGATCCTGTCTTTAAAAAATAAATAAATAAATAAATAAAAGTAGAAAGTGAACAAGTATGACCCCTAGTTTTTTGGCCTGATTACTTGAGTGAATGGTGATACTATTTCCTGAGATAGGGTGGGGTACAGGAAGAACATGTTTAGGAGAAAACATTTTAGACATGCTAAGTTTTAGATGCCAATTAGATATGGCATGACAATGGAAAACGTTAAACAAATGAGTCTCAAACTCATGAGAGAAATTTTGGCTAGAAATATAAATCTGAAAATAATCAGTATATAGACAATATAAAAGCCAAGTAACGGAATGAGATTATCTAGAGCTGTACTGTCCAATAGCTAGTAGCCATATGTGGCTCTCTACATTTTAATTAAGCAAAGTTAAGTAATGTTAAAAATTCAGCCCCTCTTGTAGTAGCCACATTTCAAGTGATCAACAGCCACATATAGCTAGTGGCTTTTATATTGGATGGCAGATATAAAACGTTTTTATCATCACAGAAAAGTTCTACTGGAAGCATTGACTTAAAGCACAGAATAGAAGGAAAAAGGATAAAAGCAGTAAGAAGGAAGCAGAGACAGATGGAAAATAGGGAGAGAAAGAAGGTAGGAAGAGATCCAAGAACTGAACCCTGAGCAGTACAAATGCAAAGGACAGAAAGATGAACAAGAGGAGAGAAGAGAATAAAGACGAGAGTGGCAAACCAGAAAAGTACAGTAATCCTGGAGGCCGAATGAAGAAAGTATTCTCAGAAGGGAATGATTGGCTATAGGAAATACTGCTCAGAAAAATCAAGTAAGCCGACATGTGAAAACTGAATGATATATTTGGTAAAATGGAGGTTTGTGGTAACCTTGAAAGGTGGTTTCAGAGTCATGGTGAGGGTAAAGCCCAATGGGAATGGGTTAAAGAGAGAAAGGGAGGCAAGGAAGTAAAGACAATGAACATTAGTGTCTTTTCAGGTTTTATTATAAAAGGGAACAAAGGAACAGTCCATGAAGACAATCGACTGTTTTTGCTTTTTAAAGATGAGAGCTCTTATGGCATAACCTATTTGAAAGTTCAACACAGGGCCAGGCGCGGTGGCCCAAGCCTGTAATCCCAGCACTTTGGGAGGCCGAGACGGGCGGATCACGAGGTCAGGAGATCGAGACCATCCTGGCTAACACAGTGAAACCCCGTCTCTACTAAAAAATACAAAAAACTAGCCGGGCGAGGTGGCGGGCGCCTGTAGTCCCAGCTACTCGGGAGGCTGAGGCAGGAGAATGGTGTGAACCCGGGAGGCGGAGCTTGCAGTGAGCTGAGATCCGGCCACTGCGCTCCAGCCTGGGCGACAAGGCGAGACCCCTTCTCAAAAAAAAAAAAAAGAAAGTTCAATCCAGAAAAACGTTTTAGCACATCATTCAACCACAAAGCACGCAGTCACAAATTATTACACGGCTCACACTTCAGACTTTTCACTAAATGTTCTTTGAAAGTCTAAATCAGATGACTAGCCACTAATTTCTTTTCCTTTCATGAGTTTAAAGAAAAAAATTGGAAAAAGTAAAGGTAGATTTATCACTGACTTTCAGATTCAAAATATTTGTCAGTTTTTTTTAGACTGAGAATCTCTCAAGCTTAGGAAAATGATCTCATACAGAATTACATACTGATGAAATTTAAAAATGTGATCCTAATCTTATCTCTTTTATTTCTCTAAAAGCATTTTTTTCACTCAAAAAGAGACATTATAGCAAGTTTCCTCGCTATAGAAATGTCAAACAAATTGTCACCTAAGGAAGGTTTCCTAAAAATAGGTTTTGCCACCAAAAAAAAAAAAAAAA
>NW_016818769.1:158665-188052 GCF_001698545.2 Rhinopithecus bieti
TAATTATATATATTTACAAACAGAGCTGTGTACAGCAAAAGAGTGTAGTAAGTTGAACTTCCTATGCTATATATTCTCGCTGAATATGCCAAATTTGTGATAAATAACTTTAATGTAAATATTGAGGATAAAAAAATTGGGTTTTAAAAGTCCTATTACTTACCATTCAAACTACTATCAATTTCAGTATTTTCAGACATTATGGAGTTATTTGTGCTGTAGCTCAGACCAAGAACCATTTGAAGGTCTGAGAGATTCAGTCGTGCTGTTAGTTCACCACTTTTATCCCCAACCTACAACACAAACATTTATATTTTAGAGTAGTATTTAAAGACAAAGAATGGTGAAGATTATTTGTGAATAATGGTGAAATGTAGTCAACCTAAAACTGGAAGAATGAAATAGTTTTATTAGAATTATGAGACCATGAATGAATGAAAATTTTTTTCCATTAATACTTGTCTTAAAGAATACAGAAAGAAAAAGCAAGTTTCTAAAATATCGTAATAGGACAGCTAATTGTATTCTTTTAATTCTTTAGTTCTCTAAACATTAGATTGCTCTTGTTCTCTGGGATCATATTAAGTAATAATGTAGATTATCCTGGACACATTAACTTGGTATATGAATCAAATTTCCTTAGAATATTTTATTCCCATAGTATAATAATAATGTTTATTAAGCTAGCACCAGACATTTTGCGAGGCACTTTTAATATACATTAGCTCTGATCATTATAACACTTTGCCAGGTAGATATTATTATTCCCATTTTGCAGATGAGAGAAATTGAGGCTCAGAAAAGGTTTCCAAGCTCAAATAGCCAGTAAGTGGCAGAACTACAAGAGGAAGCAGTCCTTAATTCTAAGAACCACGCTTTTCCTTCAATACCATGCTACTTCTCCGTGTAGAGATGCGGGTAGAGTAGGGGCATATTTTAGTACTCTCCTTCCACTTACCCACGCCCAGCCTTACTTTCCCGTCTTCCTACATCAAAGCCAATACAAACATAACTGTGATCTGTACCTCAAAATGCTTTGTGGGGTTCTTATGGTAACAGAATGATATATAATCAAATTTATTATTCAGCCACATGATCAATCTAGAGAAATAATAGGGTTCCCTCCCCCAACCTCCAATTTATAAATTACAATAGCACAGACAGCATTTTTTTGTTTCATACCTCTCTTGAAATTTCCAAGTGCTTTTCAGCAAAATGCATTGCTTGATCATGATTTCCTAGTGCTGTGTATGCATTTCCTAAGCTCCAACATGCTCTTCCTTCACCAATTCTAAAACATTATTCAAAGCGAACATGCAGTTATTTGAAAAGAGGTCCTATGTATAGAATAAAAGCTATCTAGCAGGAACTAAAGGCATAAAGAAAGGTTTGGATTGATTTGGTCTTTCATATAAAGAACATACTATCATGATATTATAGATATATTAGAATACCCAGATTAAAAAAAAAATACCCACATGATACTAAACTCATAGTCAAGTATTACAACATAGAAAACATTCTTTTAAAATATGAAAATACATTATAAAGTAATAAATCTCAAGGATAGGTATTCTGGTCCACTACCCCATTTTCCTTCTATAACAGCCCTACCAGGTTCAGTGTGTGTTTGAGCAGCAGGGAGAGAGAACTCACTACCTCCTGAGGTAGCATACTTCATTTTGAACAACTGCATCGAAAAGTTCTCTTTCATACTGAGGTTAAAAAAAAAAATCGATTTTCTAAAGCAAACATCACAGACTAAATGCTGGCAAATACTGTTTTTTTAATACAGTAAAACAAAACAACTGAATTACCCACTAACATTTAAAAAGCAGATTTCATATAAAACTCAGCACTTCCAGCTTTTCTTTAAAAAACAGGAAGATGTGGACACAATGGATTTTCATTCCTGCCTGGCAACAATTAGTTGGAGTTGGGTAGCAGTTGCCTCCTTCACATTGGGCATTATCTCTAAGTTCACCGTTCACCACAATTCCCACACTTACATAGTTAGGAAGACTTTTTTTTTTTTTTTTTTTTGAGATGCAATCTCGCTCTGTTGCCAGGCTGGAGTACCGTGGCGTGATCTCGGCTCACTGCAACTTCCACCTCCTGGGTTCAAGTGATCCTCCTGCCTCAGCCTCCTGAGTAGCTGGGATTACAGGCGTGCCCCCTCCCCACACCCAGCTAATTTTTGCATTTTTAGTAGATACGGGGTTACACTTACGTAGTTAGGAAGACTTTTTTTTTTTTTGAGATGTAGTCTCACTCTGTTGCCAGGCTGGAGTACAGTGACGTGATCTCGGCTCACTGCAACCTCCACCTCCTGGGTTCAAGCGATTCTCCTGCCTCAGCCTCCCAAGTAGCTGGGATTACAGGTGTGCCCCACCACACCTGGCTAATTTTTGTATTTTTTGTAGAGACGGGGTTTCTCCAGGAAGACTTCTGAAGAGGTAACTGAGTTTGGGACCTAGTCACTGATCTTGGGTCAAGGGCATATGGAACCAGACTAATCCTCTATCGCAGACTAGTCCTCTATCACAGACTAATCCTCTATCACAGACTAGCCTTCATACAACGATATACAAAGGATATCACTGAAAAAGAAAATTCCTTAAAAGGGATTTTAAGGTAAACATAGGAAAAGAAACAAAGGAAAAACTCCAGGGATTCAATAATGCATCTATATTTTACCTTAGTTACGGTCAAAAGATGTAAAACATACCTATCATTCAGCTCTTGAGCAATTGCTAAGTGCTTCAGATGATAATCAATGGCCTTTTCATAGTCTTGAAGCAAAGTATATGTATTTCCAAGACTGTAACAAGACTGTGCTTCTACAGCTCGGTCTTTAAGCTGTCGAGCCAACAGTAGTGTCTTCCTACAAGAAGAAATTAATTCTTACATAATGATCATTCTCAGTTTGGGCTTTAAGAATCACAAAATAAAACTCTCATTTTTCCTCTCTGCTGCTTTCTGCTGCCTTTAAATCTCTGAGAGCCTAATATTCATATCCCGTACTTTCTTCATTACTTTTAGACAAAATGAAAAGGCCTTTTTGAAACACAGAAAGCAGATTCAAGACAGAATAAATTTGAGAATCCTAACAATTCACCAAAGTAAAGGAGTATTGAAACATGAAATCAAGAGTTGCTAGAGATTAACATACTATCTTTAACATTTAAAAAAAACTTTCCCTCTGGTATTGGCAATAGCTTTTTTTCCACATGACATTTGTTTTCAATCATACCATCACCTTTGCATTGTCAAAATTTAAAATATTTAGGTAAAATTCTTATGTGTAGGCTATTAAGTCACCACTTAGGTAAAATTCTTATGTATAGGGCATTAGTCATCAACTCATGAAAAATACTGAATACTGCATCCAAACATTACCCAAATTCTACTGTGGTATTGTAGCTAGCATAGCAGTTAAGAGTATAGATCTTGGAGCTAGACTGGGTTTAAATCCCAACTTTGCCAATTACTAAGCTAAGGGCAAAGTATGTATACCAGTCTCTTCATATATAAAATGGGAGAAATACCTCAAAGGATTTTTGTGAGAATTAAATTAATATGTATAGATATAAAGTGCTTAGAATAGTGTCTTGTGCATAGTAGATGCTGTATAAATGTTAATGTGTTATTATTATCAGTGCTTAAACCTACAGATGCTTTTGGATTCAGTAATTTAAATGGCTCTCCCATAATTTCTGCCAAATAGTGTAATTACTTCATATCACTTATAACTATATGACAAATTACTATACAGTAATGTGATAGCTTTTTCTTAAACAAACAAATCTAAAATCACATATTTAATGATGATACCTTCAAATCTGTTGCCTTGGGAGGCTACCTAATTATTCTAATGTTGCCTGTCTTTTCAAGTATTTTTGAAAGACTTTTGGAATTGCTTTCAGATCCTGTGGCATAATGCTTTCTGGCATACCATTATTCTTTGATGGTACAGTTGATTTGTAAATGATCAGAAATCTTTCTGGAACCAAATTCAATTACTAACATAGGTTTACCAAACTACTGCTTTGTATCAGGAAGGATATGGATCTACAATGTTATGTTAGCCTTCTTGTTTGGCCCGGATAACAATTCCGGGTTGGGTATGGTAGTTCACACCTGTAATCCCAGCACTTTGGGAGGCCGAGGTGGGCGTATCACTTGAGGTCAGGAGTTCAAGACTAGCCTGGCCAACATGGTGAAACCCCGTCTCTACTAAAAATACAAAAATTAGCTGGGTGTGGTGGCAGACGCCTGTAATTCCAGCTGCTCAGGAAGCTGAGCCAGGAGAATCGCTTGAACCCAGGAGGTAGAGATTTCAGTGCACCAAGATTGTGCCATTGCACTCCAGCCTGGGCAACAAGAGCAAAACTGAAAACTCTGTATTTAAAAAAAAAAAAAATCTAAAGAAGAGTTCTAAAAATATTTCTAACCAACAACTTGGAATATATATAAAGTTCTGAGTTCTAGCCTGCTTACTGGGAGAAAAAAAGTAAGTTTCATTACTTTATATTCATGCTTCTTTAGTCAAATAGCCACTATCCATTTTATAATAGAACTTTTCAGTATGTAACACAGGTACACCATTTAATAATTAAGACTTCTCTATATCCCTTGGCTTTAAAATACAAGAAACTTTTATATTTAAAATCAAAATATATACTTCTTCATATAGTACATAGTAATATGTTTTATTTGGGAGGCTATTTCATATCTAAGTAACCTAATCAACCAACAAATATTAACCATTAATTAATGTTTAAAGCAAAGTGGAATGCTATTCAATGTTTTTTAGATAGGCCTGAAAAAATTTTACCTTTTTTATGAAGATGACAAACTTATCCAGAACTGTCTCATATTGGATTCTTTAACAAAATACAAATCACTCACTGTGTCTTCAGTTTAGTCAAACTGGTTTCTACCCAAAATCTATAAGGGCCTTCAATCCCCACTAACTAGGGAAAACTCAATCTAGAAAGCACAGATCAGGCAACTCAAAGCTGTCTAAACTTTCTATCATCTATGTCTCAAATCTACTGATAAGAGAGATCCTGTCACAGAAGAAGCTGTGATTGCAAACTCCACAGGTAAGTGAATGGGGACGCAGCTTAACAGTGACACAGTCAAATATGGGCAGAAAGAGGGTAAAGGGAGAACTGCTCAGTAAGAAGGTGGGAAGGTAGAGCAAAAAAATCAGTGATCACTGATAGAGACTATAAATATTTTTGTTACCAGGCTTTCTTTTGGCATCTCTTCTAACCCATAATCGAGTGAAATAAAGCATATACACACTATACACTACATATGCGAAATAGGTTTAAAAGATATTAAAGGTTGAAAACTTCATTTAAAAACAATTACTTTTAAAGATAAAAACCAGTACTATAAAGGGGTCACAGTGCTGCTATTAAATCTTAGGTACAATAATATTTATTGAGCACTGTGTACCAGGTACTGTGCTAAGTGTTTAATATATTATTTCATTCACTCTTCACAGTATTCCCCAAAATGATGTATTGATATATTCTGTTACAGATAAGGAAATTGAGGCTTAGATGCCAAAAGCCCTGCTGCAATCAGATTTTAAACCTAAAGCCTATGAATTAATGGGATTGAATAACTATTCGTTTTACATTTATCTACAGAAATATTAGACTAACTTGTAGTATTCTGAGGCAGTTTCAAATTCACCAAGAAATATATATGCATTTCCAAGGTTGCTATATGCTCTTCTTTCAGCCGCTTTATCTCCAAATTCTTTTGCAATCAGGAGACGCTGAAACAGAAAATTTTAATTAGATGTAGCTAAAATAAAACGGAAGAATGATCTAATCACTGTTCAGAACTTTGATGGAAGAAATGGTCTGGCTCCAAGGCCTTCCACTGTCTATACCTGCTCATGAGCTATAACTGCATCCCTGAAGTTGCCAAGGAGGTAATGTGTGTTCCCAAGATTTCCAAAGGCACGTCCTTGTGCTGCTCGGTCACCCAAAGCAGTCACTAATGATAGATTTTCCCTAAGGGATAGCAAAAAGTGATGACAAAATAAGTTTGCAAAACAATTTTATTTATGTGATTTACATATCTAATTCTTTTTATCAGAAAAAAATGTAAGGAAGCTTACAGCCATAATGTGCAACATTTTAAGGATGACATCTATGATGAAGAGCAATTATAGGAAATAGCTGGGAACACTTTATTAAACTATTCAGATAGGTTTCTGCCCAGGGTCAAGCACAGAGTTAATCTTGGAACCCCTATAGTTAAGTAGTTGTATGAAATTCTATTGGTAAAAGACTAAATTACTCTAAATAACAGCCCAACCATTGGTATTTCTTGTTTTTGCCACTAAGTGGCACTGGTCTTTAATTTAAATGAAAGCTACAGATTACTACTAATAGTAACACTATAACATTTAAGCAACTGAATTGATGATTTTGCTAGTTCATAGCTTTAAAACCTTTGCCAAACTTAAAAACTTACTACTGAATAAAGAACGTACAGCAGATCCACGGCTTAGATGGGCCTACATGATTGCCCATATCAGCCCCTACTCACTCATAAAAATCCACAGCTGCCTGCAGAGCATCTGTCACTTCTTCTGGAAATTCTCCTACATCCTGGGGACCAGGGTAACCAAAACTTTTCCCTTTGGCATGATACACATTCCCAAGATTGTAAAGTGCTCTTGCTTCTCCCACCTAAATGAAGACATCAGCAAAGTTTACATTTTGAAAACAGAGGTCAGGTTTATCATATATATATTTGTAATATCCTTAGTATTATGGACAAAGGAAAGAAATTTTTATATTGGCTCTCCATACAGAACCAATCAAATAATTACTTATGAAAGAAAGACCTCTATTTCCTTCTTTTTCTCTATTAAATTTTTTTTCTCTCTTTCACTTCTATTGGTCTATCAGTGTTTTCTTTTTTGGTATTAATTTTTAAATAAACTATAGAATAATTAAATAGTATTAAAATGCAAAGCCATCTGAATGAAAATATTAGGCCTACCATCTAATGCTGCGGTATTACCTTGTCATTAAGCTCTCTGGAAATATCTAGGTGTCGCTGACAACAAACTATGGCTTCATCAAAATTCCCAAGAACTTTTAAGGTGTTTCCCAGATTACCACTAGCTTTCGCTTCCCCCAACTGGTCTCCAATAGTCCTGAAAAAAGCAAAAAACAAAACAAAAAAAATGGTATTGAAATACAAATGGTGTTAAAATATAAAGCAGCCAGAGTACAGTTTTCCAAGAGGACAAACTGACATGCTTAAGGTAAGAAAAACCCATTGGCTTTGAAACCTACTTTAAATAAATATTTAAAACTTACATTTCTGGATTCGAATGTAATTAGTTTTCATCCATTTAGTTAAACTCTAGGGTCATTTCACTACTATTCATTCAATTAAACTGTGTTCAGCCTAAAGGTTAGTTTTAAAAAGTGATGCTACTGAAGTAGAACTCATTAAATGTATTAAGTTAGTTTTTGTTAATTGAATAGAAATATTTTTTAATGTAATAGCTAATTTCAGAAGGAAGAATATTTAAAAGCTTAATTACCTTGCAAGAGTTAAATCATGATGGTGATATTCTAATGCTTTGGCATAATCATGCAAATAGAAATAAGCATTGCCCAGCTGGCTGTAAATAGCGCTAAGTGTTTTTAGGTCTTCAGTTCCAACTTGAACTGCAGCTTCAAAGAATGACACACCAGCACGGCAGTCTCCTGATTTACATAGACGTTCCCCTTCCAAGGCCAGCTCTAGGCAAGAAGCTTCCATTCTACAAAATTATACAGGACAGACATTTAAACATAACATTACAGCTGCATCATAGTATTTTTAACTTCCAGTAATATAATTTAAATGTAGACTATACGGCTACTCTTGTGCAGGGCAGCTGCCTCTATAACTGAAATCTATATACATTCCTGATGAAACAGTAAAACAGTTATTTGTAGCAAGAGGTAATTTGCCTACTCAGATTTCTCTGAGCCTGCTCAGAGAGGTCAGGATAGCTAAATATCTTTATGTGGAGCTCATTTTAATTGGCCCAGAGCAATCCATGTTACTAGTGAAAGAACCTATAGCAGTATTTCCCAAACAATTCTGAGTTGTAACAGACCTCTGGACTTCCTTAGAGTCTGAGGAGATGAGTATGTGGGAAAGTGAGGCCCTACAATTATCAATACTGTTCTCTACCCAGGTATCCAAGTATTCTAGTCACTTGTTCATCAACCCCTCTGACCATCCATCCATCCATCCATCTATCCCTCGCTCTCTCTCCTACACACACAACACACACTCAGTCTCCTTCCTCTTCTTACCACCACATGACCACTTATACCATAGAAAAATAGAGGAACAAAATATTCTTGATCTATAAGGCACATTTTCACAAGAGAACTAAGTGTCAAGAAACTAAGTTAGAAAACAATGATTCAAAAATTTGCAGAAATACTAATTTTGAAAGTCTGTCCCTGAATTGAAAAAGAAGGATGAAGTTACTGTAAACATATCTGGGAGAAAAAAACACTGACACTTCGGATTCAAATCCTAAATTTTAGAGGGTGCCCCTCACCAAAATTCCCATTGTGTTTCTTCAGCATCTTCATGATTTCTGCCATATGTATGAACTACCTATTCGTTTAATTATTTCTGTAATTTGGCAAATTTCCTTTAAATTAGCACACTATCTTTATCATTGAAAAAAATGGAGCTTCATGCAAAGCAGTACTCATGAAACTGTGAGTTTGATATGATACTTATATTTATATTCTAACATGGCAGTCTCCAACCTTTTTGGCACCAGGGGCCAGTTTTGTGGAAGAAAATTTTTCCATGGATGGGTGGCAGGGGATGGTTTTGGGATGATTCAAGTGCATTACATTTATTGTACACTTTATTCCTCTTGTTACTACACATTCACCATAATGTAGAATCAGTGGGAGACCTGAGCTTATTTTCCTGAAACTAGATGGTCCCATCTGGGTGTGATTGGAGACAGTGACATCTCATCAGGTATTAGACTCTCCATAAGGAGCGTGCAATCTGGATCCCTCGAATGTGCAGTTCACAATATCTAATGCCACCGCTGATCTGACAGGAGGCAGAGCCCAGGTGGAAATGCTGACTCGCCCCGCCCATCTGCAGCTTACCTCCTAACAAACAGGCCACAACAGTACTGGTCTGTGGCCCAGGGCTTGGGAATCCCTGTTCTAATACACATTAAACAAATACGTAATTATTAAACTCTAAAAGTGAGTAAAGTTACCTTATGTACCACCAGTGGCATACATATCACTCTTTGAAAAGCTCTGATTAAGCTCATCAAATGTTTTAATTTTTGGAACAGCACTAAGTTACTCCTTACTAGAATGAGCTTTGAGCCAGTGGTTCTTAATGCTGGCTGTACAACAGCAGAGTTCACCTGGAGCACTTTCTAAAACCCTCAACCCTGAACTCCACTCTCTGGGTGACATCTGGCCACCTGTATTTTTTTAGAGCCCCAGGTAATTCTAAAGTACAAGTTAGGGTTGAGAATCAGTGCTTTTATAAGAAATGTGAATTAAACTACCACTCACCCTAATATCATTCAAATATGATTATATTCTGTATATCTAGTGGTAGATCAATTAACATGTTTTTTTGAGTGCTGTTTTTCAGTCTGTAAAATTTCAAGGGTCCTTACAGCCATAAATTAAAATGGGATTATAAAATGGAAAATATATCTGATGAAGCTAAAAGCCTGGACAAAATTAACTGAGCCAACTGTAAAGGTTCAAAGCAGACTTCTGGTTCAGAACAAGCAGATGTATGTAGCCAATTCCAATGGGTAATTTTCACGTTTTCTATCTAGGTATCTTTTTCTTTCTTTCTTTTTTTTTTTTTAAGAATTCAGATGACTTAGCTAATGGCTACTGCTCGTTCATCTTCACTTTTTTTTGAGACACAGTTTCACAATGTCACTCTACAATCTCGGCTCACTGCTAACCTCTGCCTCCTGGGTTCAAGTGATTCTTGTGCCTCAGTCTCCTGAGCAGCTGGGATTACAGGCGTGCACCATCATGCCTGGCTAATTTTTGTAATTTTAGTAGAGACAGGGTTTTGCCATGTTGCTCAGGCTGATCTCAATCTCCTGACCTCAAGCAATCCACCCACCGTGGCCTCCCAAAGTGCTGGGATTACAGGTGTGAGCCACCATGCCCGGCCCCATCTTCACTTTATGGATCTATGCAAAATAATGCAGGTAAACCTCTAACATTTTGCTACAACATTAGACTACAAGCCAATTAGATACAGGAGAGAAGATCTAAAATACATAGTAAGATAAGCGGTTAAATCAGAAAACTTAAACAGCTATATTTATGTTTCTTTATATGTCACTTCACAATTAATAAAGCCTATTTTTGTCTTCCAAAAATGAAAATTGCCCTTTAGAATTGCATTTCTGAAAATGAGAGATTTTATAAAAGAAAAAATTGAGTAGATCTGTTTAAGATTTTATGAAGTTATTGTCATATTCTATGTATAAAGAGATATAAGTCAACAAAACATATGTAAAAATGTGATTTTTTTCTTGAGATGGAGTCTTGCTCTGTTACTCAGGCTGGAGTGCAATGGCGCAATCTTGGCTCACTGCAACCTCCGCCTCCTGGGTTCAAGCAATTCTCCTGCCTCAGCCTCCTGAGTAGCTGGGATTATTGGCATGCGCCACGGTGCCCAGCTAATTTTTGTATTTTTAGTGGAGATGGGGTTTCATCATGTTGGCCAGGCTGGTCTCAAACTCCTGATCTCAGGAGAGCCGCCTGCCTCGGCCTCCTAAAGTGCTGGGATTACAGGCATGAGCCACTGTGCCCAGTCAAAATGTGATTTTTATTAAATGATTATTTTGCTAGATGAAGTACCTGAACTGATTGTCTTTATTTGTCAAAAACGGAAACCAATGAACTTCTAAGAAATATTTAAAAAATGGAAAATATATTTTATATGTAAAATTTTTTCCTATAAAAAGTTTTTAATTTAAGCATTCTAATTATGTTAAAAANGCCCAGCTAATTTTGTATTTTAGTGGAGATGGGGTTTCATCATGTTGGCCAGGCTGGTCTCAAACTCCTGATCTCAGGAGAGCCGCCTGCCTCGGCCTCCTAAAGTGCTGGGATTACAGGCATGAGCCACTGTGCCCAGTCAAAATGTGATTTTATTAAATGATTATTTTGCTAGATGAAGTACCTGAACTGATTGTCTTTATTTGTCAAAACGGAAACCAATGAACTTCTAAGAAATATTTAAAAAATGGAAAATATATTTTATATGTAAAATTTTTTCCTATAAAAAGTTTTTAATTTAAGCATTCTAATTATGTTAAAAACTATATCTCAAGCATTTTCAATGCTAGGAATTGATCTTAAGGTATACTTACACAAATTTAAGATATATATGAAAGGATATTTACAGCAGCAAAAAAACACAAATGAATTAAATGTCCACCAATAGAGTACTGGGTAAAAAAAATTACATGCCACTATACAATGGAATACTAATGATGGCACATCATGTCACTGAGGGAGAGGTGGGGAAATGGTCACATGTGACAGTACCATCAGTTCAGGATGACTGGGTTGCTGGCCAGGAAATTAGGAGTAAGGCAGAACTGGCTATTCATGTGAACAACATTTAAAAATCAGAAGTATAAAAGTGTTTGCCTATATTCATATAAAGCTGAGAAGTATCTTCTTCAAATAAATAACTTCACCACAAATGACTGATCTTCTGGATTTAAGTTTACAGAACATTTTTTTTACTGGAACCATTGATCCAAATGATGTGGCATCCAACAAAACTTAGCTATAGGTTGAATGGCCTCATAAATGTTACACATTTTTTAAAAGGCATTTTACATAATTGCCATAAGAAACAATGACAGCAAACTGGAAGCTTGCTGGCTACATGGCTGTCTTTGAAGTCCATGTAGTAAGAATGCCCTACAGGAGAGACTATCTTAGAAAAGTTATTCCAGTGACTAATACCTGAAATAATGTCCAAAACTCTCTAGTTTATGATTAATTCTTAGATAGATTCGGGCTCTGCTGTATTTTATTAGAAAATAAGTTAATATTCTGGCAAAAATCTCTAATATCTGAATCAAATATAGGTTTATGCCTGCAAAATAGGGCAGGTTGGTTTATAAATTTTTTAGAAGATCATTAAATAGTAACAGAGAAAGTAATTTCATATTCTCTCTGTCTCTATGAGAGAATAGAATTACCTCCTTTGTTTACCAGTTGGGTTGAAAACAAAGAACATACCCAGATATAGAAGAAAAACCAAGAAAATACCCCTCCATTAAAACATATCCCACATACAAAGTTTCTAGAAGACTTAATAACATCAATTTTGTCCAGATTTGACTCTTGCTTCAAGGAGCTTACAAACTATGTAAGAATAAATGATGGGATTCAGGACTTAAGAGCCAAAACAAGAGTACTCTCCATTTTCTCTATTATGCTTTCCATTTCTGTGGTTGTGGAATCTTCTTTCATAGACCCTAGCTCTACCTTCTCTGTATTCTAATTGGGCATGAACCTTTTCCATCACCAGTCCTAGCCCCAATAAATAATTTTCACCCATTCAATTTACCACATATATCTAGCTGTTCCCATTTATTTTGTAAAAGGAAAAGTGCTCAATTATATTGATTTCCATTTTGTTTGGTTAGATGATTAATAATATAGAATAAGGAGGAAGAAAATGATTAAAAATAAAACTTTGTACGGTAATTTAGTCTTAAAAGTGATTTTAACCTTTATCAAACTTAATTCTCAAAATAACCCTCTGAGGCGGGGTGCAGTGGCTCATACCTGTAATCCCAGCCCTTTGGGAGGCTAAGTGGGGTGGATCGCTTGAGCCCAGGAGTGCAAGACCAGCCTGGGCAACATGTCAAAACCCCATCTCTACCAAAAAAACAAAAAAAAAATTAGCTGGCTATGGTGGCATGCACCTATAGTCCCAGCTGCTCAGGAGGCTGAGGTGGGAGGATAGCTTGAGCCTAGGAGGCAGAGGGTGCAGTGAGCTCACACCACTGCACTCCAATAAAATAAAATAAATATAACCTTCTCAAATAAAATAAAAATAACCTAAGATAGGCATTGCTACAGAAGGAGAAACTGATGCTGAGACAGGTTAAATGACTTGCTTAAGGTCATGGGATGGCAAAGCTGAGATATGAAAATTTGTCTTTATCTCCAAATCCAGTGGTCTTTGCATCACTCCATGTTAACTTAAACTATTCAAGAAAGCACATTATTAACAACTACATTGAGCTAACAAAATTAGAGAATTCAACACCATATCTGTATTCCTTCACAACTTAAGTGCAATAATCTAACTTTTACAATATTAAAGTATTGAAATGTTTATTATTCACAGTAAGAAGCATAAATGACATTTCCCAAAGAAACACAAAACCAGAGAAACTAGTGTAATGAACCCAATGTATCCATCTTTCAACTTCAATAATTACATATATATAATCAAAATATTATTTATACATTCCTACTCCCATTGTTACTCTTCCAACCCCAGATCAGTCTGAAGTACATTCTGGAAAGCATATGATTTCATTTGTAAATACCTTAGTATATATCTTTAAAAGATTAATCTTTTTCAAAAAATATAATCACAATACCATTATCACACATAAAAAATTAATAATTCCTAAAAATCAACCATATAATTTTTTTAACTTAGAAATAAACTGTACTTTGTTATCAGTCTCCACCTTCTGAAATAGGTGCAAAATATTTCATTAAAGCATTCTGATGTCCCCTTAGGAGGTGACTTAGTATCCCAAGAAACATTCCATTTCAAAATTACAAATTCATTGTGCCACAGAAACTCCTCCAGGGATAGATGAGGACCTCCAAATGGAAGAACCAGATGGATAAAACACTTCATAAGTATTTACCAGAGCAGAAGAATAACGTATACTAGCCTATGGCCTAACATAAAGAGTTCAAATCATTACCCCCAATTATACGACAATCCAATCAATATACAGAATGCTGGTCATGGAGCACTGATAAAGTCAGGGATTTGTTTGGTATAATCCTATTACAGACAGTACCAATTTTTAAGTTTCTCTTGGTGAAGTCCTATAGCAATGTGCAACCATGTTTGATCTAAACTGTATCATGGAAAAAAAGACAATTCTAAGATCTTCCAACAGGCAGAGGTACAAGCCATTCCTCCTTATCTACTGCTCTTACCATATTAGAAAGCACAATACTATTCAAAACATTCAGCAAGACAAACATCTTATTATGTTCATATTCCACTGAAGTTCAATATGTGCCAGAGAACATGCTAATTATCATGGCTGCTGAGGAGCAACCATAGCTGAGGAGCTAATGCTCAAAGGGAGAGGTGAGGAGGAAGACAGCACCATAAAAACACATTCATTTAATTTTAATATAGTTGGTGGTGCTAAGAAAAATGCGCAGATTGTAATATGAGCACATGGAGGCCACAGAGCCTAACTACGGAGCTTAGAAATGGTTTCCAGGAGGAGATAATCTTTGAGCTGTATCTTAGATATTGAGTAGAATTAGCTAAACAAAGAAAGTGGGAAGGGAATTCAACACAGCATATAGTATAAGCAAAGACACTGAGACATAAAACAGCACGACATGCAGGAAACCAGAGCTCAAAGTGCAAGTTGAAGAATGGCAGGAAGTAAGGTCCAAGGAATAGGCAGAAGCCAGATAATGGAAGATCTTGTGTTCTATGTTCAGCTTGGCTCAGTGACAAGGAGCCACCCTAGGTTTTGAGCAGAGAGGTTGCACGGTTAGCTCTCTGTTTTGAGACTGAGCCCACTAAGTGACAAATCAAAACGATGGGTTCCAAGAAGTGAAGAATGGAGGGAGTCTGGAAGGAAGATCCTGAGGATCTCAATTATAGCTATGGTAGTGTAAAAAGTAAAGTAGAGGTTCCTCTTCAAAGACTTTCCTCCCCATCTAATTAGGAATAAATAGTAACTTCTCTTAGAAGCAAAATTTATTCAAAGACCTGTGCTAACATTCTTAAATATCTGCTAGCCACAATAAGGAAATCAATGTACTTTATGTTCTTAGCTCCCACAATTTAGCCTAAGTATTTGCCCTAGCATGCTTATACTGGTCCAAGCAAGCATTAGGTCATAACCTGTTCCTCTTCCTTCTTTAAAAGTGTTTTTACCTTTCTCAACATTCCATAAGTTACTTCCTCCTTCATTTTTCCCCTCTACCTTTGCCTCTTTTAAAAGTTCTAAGTTGCTAGCCACTCAGGACAAATACAGAACGTGAGGTCCCGTTCCAGCCAATGGAAACCAGACACAGCAGTAGGGTGGATGCGTCAGGTTATAAATGACCCTGTCTCCTTTGTTCAGTGTACTCTCGTGGCAAAACTGCTGGCGAGTGTACCCTTTCTGCAGGAAGTAAAAATGGCCTTACTAAATACATTTATGTTCAAGTGATATTTCTTTACGGCACCAGGGAACAAACATTTCATACAACTGGAAGGACGCACATGAGTAGATGAATCTGAGAAACATTTAGGAGATGAAACCAGCAATACTTCATGCTGGATACAGAATGAGAAAGGAAAAAAGTATATAATTCCCAGGTTTCTGGAAGNCATTAGGTCATAACCTGTTCCTCTTCCTTCTTTAAAAGTGTTTTACCTTTCTCAACATTCCATAAGTTACTTCCTCCTTCATTTTCCCCTCTACCTTTGCCTCTTTTAAAAGTTCTAAGTTGCTAGCCACTCAGGACAAATACAGAACGTGAGGTCCCGTTCCAGCCAATGGAAACCAGACACAGCAGTAGGGTGGATGCGTCAGGTTATAAATGACCCTGTCTCCTTTGTTCAGTGTACTCTCGTGGCAAAACTGCTGGCGAGTGTACCCTTTCTGCAGGAAGTAAAATGGCCTTACTAAATACATTTATGTTCAAGTGATATTTCTTTACGGCACCAGGGAACAAACATTTCATACAACTGGAAGGACGCACATGAGTAGATGAATCTGAGAAACATTTAGGAGATGAAACCAGCAATACTTCATGCTGGATACAGAATGAGAAAGGAAAAAAGTATATAATTCCCAGGTTTCTGGAAGTTTATGTAACGGGTAGGATGAGAGCATTTCATATATTAAAATCTCATCTTAATTATCTTAAATGTCTTCCATTTTATTTTACTTGAAACTCTTTTTTAATAGAAATGTCCTCATCTTACCTATGTTAACTTCCTTGGCATGAACCTTCCTAACATGAACCATTTACTCTACAGGATAATAAATCTCCTATTTCCTAAATATGTTAAGATAGCTAAAATTTGGCACACCCTCCTTCTGAGATTTTGAATTCTATTAATTGCTACAATATTCTGATGTTTATCTAATAATTAACTTGTAACAGTTTTGATAAAGAATCTATTACCAGCTGGGCACGGCAGCTCATTCCTGTAATCCCAGCACTTTAGGAGGCTGACGTAGGTGGATTGCTTGAGCCCAGGAGCTCCAGACTAGCCTAGGCAACACAGTGAGGTCGCATCTCCACAAAGATTTTAAAAATTAGCCAGGGCCGGGCGCGGTGGCTCAAGCCTGTAATCCCAGCACTTTGGGAGGCCGAGACGGGCGGATCACGAGGTCAGGAGATCGAGACCATCCTGGCTAACACGGTGAAACCCCGTCTCTACTAAAAAAATACAAAAATCTAGCCGGGCGAGGTGGCGGGCGCCTGTAGTCCCAGCTACTCCGGAGGCTGAGGCAGGAGAATGGCGTAAACCCGGGAGGCGGAGCTTGCAGTGAGCTGAGATCCGGCCACTGCACTCCAGCCCGGGCGACAGAGCGAGACTCCGTCTCAAAAAAAAAAAAAAAAAAAAATTAGCCAGGCACGGCTGTAGTCCCAGCTACTCAGGAAGCTGAGGTGGGAGGATTGCTTAAGCCTGAGATGTTGAGGCTGCAGTGAGCTGTGATCATGCCACTGCCCTCCAGTCTGGGAAACA
This sequence comes from Rhinopithecus bieti, assembly GCF_001698545.2. Taxonomy (NCBI): domain Eukaryota; kingdom Metazoa; phylum Chordata; class Mammalia; order Primates; family Cercopithecidae; genus Rhinopithecus; species Rhinopithecus bieti. Next base: position 175,739 of record NW_016818769.1, read on the forward strand.
AAACAAGACTCTGTCTCAAAGGGTAAAGAAAAAAAGGGCAGGTGCGGTGACTCACGCCTGTAATCCCAGCACTTTGGGAGGCCGAGGCAGGTGGATCACCTGAGGTCAGGAGTTCGAGACCAGCCTGGCCAACATGGCAAACCCCATCTCTACTAAACATACAAAAATTAGCTAGGCGTGGCAGCGCACGCCTGCAGTCCCAGCTACTCAGGAGACTGAGGCAGGAGAATTGCTTGAACCTGAGAGGCAGAGGTTGCAGTGAGCCAAGAGTGCACACCACTGCACTCCAGCCTGTGGGACAGAGCGATACTCCATCTCAAAAAAAAAAAAAAAAAAAAAAAAGAACATATTCCCTAATCACCTTACCTAAATGATTATAATATTTAAGTTTGCATTTTGCATTTATTTTATCATTTAGTGCAATTACCAGAACTTCCAGAATAAATGTTAATAATCATAGTGCAGATAGCCTTGTTTTGTTCCTAATTGCATTAGAGACATAATTAATATTTTATCACTAAATATTAAACTGGACATTGGTTATCATGTTCACAAAGTACCCACCTATTCTGGTTTTATTTAATACCCATTCCTTCAAAATGCTCATTTACGAAGGCTGAGCTCCACACATGGATGGGGGTGGGCTGCATGCCCTCATAGACTGTCACTGGGTGCATGGTGTCTGTGGGTGACACTGACTAAGCAGCCTATCTAGAAGGATGCAATAGGAAGGTCTGTATGCAACCCTCCAGGAGTGAGGAATGAGAATGGCACCCTGGCTTGCAACAGGCAGTGCCTGGGAGGATGACAGGTAGTGGCGTTCTAGGCCATCCAAGGAATAAGGGCCAAAGTCTGGGAGGCAGAGGAACCTATGGGGTTTGGGGAATGGAGGGTGTGATGAGGAGGTATGGAGGGCAATGAGGTGGGCAAGGCCAGGAGATGGGGACTTCACACTTGGTGTTCTGGACCTCGAGGTGCAGCAGGGTTACAGCCTCGGAGTCCCAGGGTAAGTGTATGTTACATCCTGGAGAGAAGCTTTCTCAAAACCTCAAGCTCTACCTCCCCCACCTGTCTGTGTGGTTTTTTAGAGAGTTGCGTCTGTTACAGGGCTTTTTCTCCTCCTTAAAATGTTCAACCCACATTTAAAAAAACATTTGCATTAGCTGCCAACATTTCAGAATTTGGAGACAGCATATTAAAGATTTACATTTCCGGCCGGGCTTGGTGGCTCATGCTTGTAATCCCAGCATTTTGGGAGGCCGAGGCAGGCAAATCACTTGAGGCCAGGAGTTCAAGACCAGCCTGGCCAATATGGCAAAACGCTGTATCTACTAAAAATACAAAAAATTAGCTGGGCATGGTGACACACACCTATAATCCCAGCTACTTGGGAAGCTGAGACAAGAGAATCGCTTTAACCTGGGAGGCAGGGGTTACAGTGAGCCAAACTCATGCCACTGCACTCCAGCCTGGGTATCAGAGTGAGACTGTTTCAAAACAAACAAACAAACAAACACTTCAGATTTTCAGATTTCCTGTGCTCTCCTGAAAAATCAGGAAGACTTGCCCACTGTATACCTTCATTCTGCCCAGCTATCACTTACTTCCTGGCTTGCTTCACTCCTTTCCTGATGTGTATGTCTGATCTGATTTGTATCCTGATCTAGATCAGTGGGAAGCATCCCCCACAACACACATACATTTGCATAACATATTATATATAAGGTGTAGCCAAAGGGAGTGTGCTGTATTTATGAAAGATACTTGTGGATGCAGAACAAAGGTGGGAACACTGGTCCCTACAATCTGCAACCTTTTACCTGGAATGTAGACAGTCCATTTGGGCATCCAAGGGAACACTTCAGGTCCTAGAGGAGCCAGGCCATTTCCCTAGGGCCCATGAAGCTTGTGAGAGAATGTGGGTGCCTTTCCTCAGCCTGACTTGCTTTCTGAAGTAAATTAGAGATTACCACTACTTCATGTAAAACTGTGGTCTTATGTATTAAATCAGCAAAACAACACAAAATGTCACAAGACATTAAGCTTAAAAATGATATTTCTTTTGAGCAGTGCTTATTTGTATTTTAATAATAACGTATTTACATTAATGTGGATTAGGTAAATATTTAAAATAGTAATAACGGTAGTGAAATAAAATTTCCTTTAAAGATAAAACAAAAAGCCAGGTGCAGTGGCACACACCTGTAGCTTCTGCTACTCTGGAGGCTGAGGCAGGAGGACTGCTTGAGCCCAGGAGTTTGAGACTTGCCTGGGCAATACAGTGAGACTCCCATCTCTAATAATATAGCAGTTAAAAGTAAAATTAATAAAATACAAAATACAAAAAAGGAAATGAGAAGGGAATCAAAACAATACACTACAAAAAATAAAATAAATCAAAATGAAAAGTTCATTTCTAAAAGATCACCACTAAATTACAATGCAAAGGTTAGGTCCTTCAGCTGACCACATTTTTTAAAACTCCATCTTTTAGCCCCAAAGATTTTCAAACATATTTCATTTACATATTTGCATTATATAAAAAGTTACAAATTATAAAGAAATTATTCATAAATTCTTCCAGAGAACATTAAACAAACCATAGTACACAATTGGTCTCTACTTCCATTTTCTATAGAAAGGACACAAAAACTTACAACAAAAAGAAAATATTGTCTACAGACAATACCATGGCTGGTATATTGGAGTATTTTCATCTGAAACTTGAAATGGTCATCAGAGTTAAAAACATTTTAAAATAAGGATTAAAGGTCATCCATTAAGACAGCAATAGTCTTACCTGTAACGAACATGAAAAGAATGGTCTTCCCTCATGCTTATCAAATTTTCCTCCATCAAGTCATATTATAAGCTGAATAAAAGGAAATTATTTTATTTTGTGCCAATCCAGTCCTTTACAATGTAGAATTATTTGTAGAACATTATCCGGTTAGTATATGAATGAGTTGGTGTTAATACATCCTAAGCTCCTGTTTCTTCTTTATTAATAACGAAAGGAGGTCAATGTCAGACAGCTTAAAGGTTCAAAATGTGTCCCAAATCCTTGCATCTCTGGCCCTTTCAGCAGCACTTCAGCAACATTTCTGCAAAAGGAATACAAGAGGCTTTGCTTGAAGTCCTATTTTCAAAGAATAACCTATAGTAACCCTGAGGTGTACATAATCACAAGCTAACTCCACAGACTGCTGTCATGTCAATCACTATAGAAGACAGCACAGGGCTTAACTGTCATCATGGAGCTTCTAAATAGGGGTGGGAATAGATGAGATTTGAGAACTGTAATTTTTAAAATGTTTGAAATTTAATAATTTTATGTAATATTTTCTGCTATAAACAAAAAATAATAACAGTAGGTATCATATTAGCATCTAAAAACAAAATTGCCACTTTTAAAAACTACTACTAACAAATCAGATGAAAATTCAATAATTATTTGAAATAGTCAACTCCAAACTCAGTAAATCTATTTCTTCAAAGAAGATATCACACTGATACTTAGGTTATAGTTGGATTCATTTGCTTTCAAAATATATTCTACTTAGACTCTTTAAGGTCTTTAAAATGTTTTTTATTAATATTGGGTAGGTACAAAAGAAATTTGGGAAATACGTATATGGTAAAAAGAATGACACAACAAATATTTATATAACACCATTCAGTTTAAAATAAGAACATTACCACTGCCTTTAAAGTCTCCTGGGTAGTCCAACCTAACCCATCTCCTTCCTTTTCCCTTTAAGGTGATTTCTAAACTGAATTTTGTTCCTTATTCCTTTGCTTGTCTTTACAACTTTACTACAAATGTCGGTATAGTCCTAAATAAGATACCATTTAGTTTTGTATGATTTTGCTGAACATTATGTTTCTGAGATTTTTCTCAATTGTTGTGCATAGCTACGACTTGCATGTATATTCCATTGTATACCAAATGTATTTTTCATTCTGCTGTTGATGGACATTTTGATTATAGTTTTTTTGATTGCTGTTACTAAAAGTATTAATATTCACGCCACTGCACTCCAGCCTGGGTGACAGAGCAAGACCCTGCCCCAAAACAAAATGAAACAAAAAACTACCATGAACACTGATATTAATAACTCAATGTACTAGTTAAGGCCAGGTGCAGTGGCTCATGCCTGTAATCCCAGTGCTTTGGGAGCCCGCGGCAGGTGATCACTTGAGGTCAGGAGTTCAAGACCAGCCTAGCCAACATGGTGAAACCCTGTCTCTACTAAAAATACAAAAGTTAGCCAGGTGTGGTGACGCACGACTGTAATCCCAGCTACTCGGGAAGCTGAGGCATGAGAATCACTTGAACCCGGGAGCCGGAGGTTGCAGTGAGCCAAGATCATGCCATTGCACTCCAGCCGAGGCGACACAGTGAGACTCTGTCTCCCCCCACCAAAACAACAACAACAACAACAAACCTTCAATGTACTAGTTAAGCAGCTAAAGAGAGAATGATAAGCAGACAAAAAATAATAAAGAGAAGTTCAGAGAAAAGGAGAATAAAATGAGCAGCTCTATAATATATCTAATAGGAGGGTGAGAAAGAAATAGAGGAATAAAGGCAAAATCTTCAGTGATAAAGACTGAGAATTTTAAAATAAAAACAAATCTATACCAATACATTAGACAGAGCTACAGCACGTCAGATATAAATGATAACCTCTGAGATAACAGTTAAGAAAGACAAAGAAGGATATACATATGCATATATGAGATAAATTCATAGATAAACAATCATAAAGTCCTGGAATCTCAGTGTTATAAACAATCCTAGAGATCAGTTAGTCCACTATTTTACTATAGCATTCCTACATAGGTCATAAAGCAGCTAATCCTAATTTTGAATATTCCTAAAAGAAAACTGTTCCATACTTTGAGCAATCCTTCCATTTCTACCCATTTGTTCCACTTCCTTCTGCTGCCATATACAATAAAGCCCAATTCCTCTTCTATATAACGTCCTTTTAAGTATTTCAGTTATAACATAAACCAGACTCTAATGAGTACTCACTGCTCTGTCAGTTAAGTACAGCTAGAGGTTAATAGGGAACAGAGCAGTAAGGTGAGAGGAGGGAAGGTAGAAAGAAACAGCCTTGGGAATACTGACGAAGTTTCCTAGAGGAAATGAGGTTTTCATATTAATAACAAGTTTAGCACGCAAGAAACACAAAAGATTACTCCTCTGATCCCTTCCCTTGGCCAACAAAGGAAGCACTATCTTTTGTTGTTGTTTTGTTTTTTAGAGATGGGATCTTGCTATGTTGCCCAGCTGGAGTAAAGTGGCTATTTACATCACAATCATAGCACACTGCAGCCTGGAACTCTTGACCTCACATGATCCTCTCGCTTCAACCTCCCAAGTAGCTGGGACTACAGGTGCGCACCACAGCATTGGCTAGGAAACAGTATTTTAAGAAAGAACAAAAAGGTAGCAGCTATCAACACATCAAATCTCTTTTCCTTTTGTTCAGAATTCCATTGTGCCTTTTTTCCTTAATAAAAAAATTAATAAAGGGAATTAGTGTGGACACTCATAGCAATAGCTCCAAAGTGCATCCAGATTACACAAACTGTGAACTGGCAATGAAATTATCTCCCATTATCCACTATGAGGTTTGGGCTGTTATTTATAAAATGGAGCAGAGAGGTATTATAATTAATTTACCTGAGAATTAAATTAAATTATAGTAGCCCTCCAGATCTGTGGGTTCTGCATAGTGGATTCAACCAACTGCGTATCAAAAATATTCAGGAAAGAAAATGAATAGTTGTGTCTCTACTGAACATGTATAGACTTTTTCCTTGGCATTATTCCCTAAACAATACCGTATAACAACTATTTACATAGCATTTACATCATATTAGGTATCATAAGTAATCTAGAGAGGATTAAAAGTTTGTGGAAAGATATGTATAGGTTATATGCAAATACTGTACCATGTTATATAAGCAACTTGAGCATCCATGGATTTTGGTATCCTCGGGGGTCCTGGAACCAATTTCCCACAGATATTGATATTAAATGTAAATATTTTTCTCAGCCAGGCCGGGTGGCTCACACCTGTAATCCCAGTGCTTTGGAAGACCAAGGTGGGAGGATCACTTGAGACCAGCAGTTCAAGACCAGCCCAGGCAATGTATAAGACCCTGTTTCTACAAAAAATTAAAAAATCAGCCAGGTGTGGTGGACTGTGCCTATAGTCCCAGCTACTTGGGAGGATGAGGCAGGAGGATTGTTTGAGCCCAGGAGTTGGAGGTTATAGTAATCTATGATCGCACCACTGCATTCCAGTCTGGGCCACAGAGTGAGATCCTGCCTCTAAAAAAATAAAATAAAATATTTTTCTCATCCATGAGTTCTTAATGAAATTCTAAATTTTGCAATCATTATAAAATGTTAATTTCATACTCCTTAAGAAGAAACATGTAGCATTTACATGTTTAACAAATTAACGAATAAGTAAATGAACATAAAGTTGCAAAATACTTGATGAAAACTGCATGTAGAACCATTTTTAAGACTATCAAAATAAGCAAGAAGACAGAATGCTATTCACTATTTCAATAAGAGCAATTTATAATATAGTCTTACTATTCTCAAGGGAAGAATATCCTTAAAAGTGCCTCTTACATTACAATCTCCATAACAATTAGGTATCACTTCACAAAAAAAAAAAAAATTCACTGAACAAACAAGCAATTCTTGATTCATGATTCATGTTTCAAGAACTCTGTAGCCAATTTAGCAATAATGTGTTCACTCATGTTCCTCATTACATGGAGTTAACAAATCTACCTCCTTGATACAATGCGTGTGTATGTAGTGTAAGACTAGTAAAATTTGCAACAAATATTAAATTACAAATTTGTTCATTAGGATAAGAAAAATTAACCATAGGACCAAGAATTGGAAAATAAATGATAGGTTTGTAAGGATACTGAGAAGTCATCAAGTTCAACCTCCAACCTTCATTATTATTTACAACTAACAATCTGCAAGGAACAAATCTATTTCCTAACAGCATCTTCCAAGCAATGCTCCAAAAACTGCAAAGTTAACAAAATTGCTAGATCACAGCATCCAACCATAAAGAAAAGGCAATCATTTCTTCCATATCCCAGGAATTGACAGAAACATACAGAAAGATCAACTATACACAACTCTAACTGCCTCTCATTTAATTATCTAATTAGAAAGTCAAAATAGACAGACTTCATTTAGACAGCTAGGTGGACTTTCAGGCACTGTCCAAGGTATGCAATCAGAGCAGACAAGAAAAGCTCTTTATCAGAGATCCTAGCCCTGCTTTACTCCATTGGCAGTAAAAAGTTTGCAAACCAGGTTACATTTTGTGCTTCTCTGAATTTGTCTAACCTATCTGATCCTGATTGCCACTTAAATGCCAATAATTTTTGGTCTGTTTCTTTGTTTGTTGTTGTTGTTGTTGATTGTTTATTTGGTCTGTTTCTTTCATCCATGGAGCTGTACAAACTGGTAACATTCATCATACAATAAATATATAATTTACTTTTCTTGCCTCCAGGTTAGATCATCTGAACTATATATAAACCTTTTTGGTAAACATAGCCATTTATTACTACCAATGATGGTCATCAGCTTCAATCAATTAATACATATACATGATAATTTTAAAGCTCAACAGTGAAATAGAAAGGAAATGGTCCTTTCCACTAAGCATTTTTTTTTTTTTTTAAGAGATGTGGTCTCACTCTGTCACCCAGGCTGGAGTGCAGAGGTGACATCTTGGTTCACTGCAACCTTCACCTCCCGGGTTCAAGTGATTCTCCTGCCTCAGCCTCCTGAATAGCTGGGATTACAGGTGTCCAGCACCATGCCTGGTTAATTTTTGTATTTTTAGTAGAGACAAGGTTTCGCCATGTTGGGCAAGCTGGTCTCGACACCTGGCCTCAAGTGATCCGCCCACCTGGGCCCCTCAAAGTGCTGGGATTACAGGCGTGAGCCACTGCGCCCGACCCAAACACATTTTTAAGCAGAAATAAATTCCAAATGCGGAAATATTATAAATGCTTAGAAAGGGTCCCTAGGAGAGTTTGAGTTTAGAATTCTCCATAGCAAAATATATTAAACATGATTTTGTCTTCTCTTCCCAAAAGTTATCAACATTCTGTGGGAAAATAAATGTTTCTATTCAATAATGTTTTGAGATAATATGGGAAGAATAATTCTAACTAAAAAGGACCAGGGAAAAATTTTGGAAGCAAGGAAGTTTGTACTGCACCTTGAAGGATGGGTCGATCTTATTAGCCAAATGAAGGAAAGGCATTACAGTCAAGGGAAAAGAATGGCTCAAGAAAAAGGGAGAGGTAGAAATGCGCAGAATGTGTTCCAGAATAAGCACATAGTGTTCAGAGTAGTGAAAGAGAAGTCTGAGAAGGTAGAACAGTAACAAATTGTAAGGGACTCTGAATATGTGGCAGAAGCATATATTCATATTCAGCCTTTTTTTTTTTTTTTTTTTTTTTTTGAGATGGAGTCTGGCTCTGTCACCCAGGCTGGAGTGCAGTGGCGCGATCTCGGCTCACGGCAAACTCCCCTCCTGGGTTCAAGCGATTCTCCTACCTCAGCCTCCTGAGTAGCTTGGATTACAGGCGTGCACCACCACACCAGACTAATTATTGTATTTTTAGTAGAGATGGAGTTTCACCATGTCGGTCAGGCTGGTGTCGAACTCCTGACCTAGTGATCCAACCACCTCAGCCTCCCAAAGTGCCGGGATTACAGGCATGAGCCACCGCGCCCAGCCTCAGCCTTTTATTTACACAATGGGGAACCTTGCTGGTATTTTTTCCCCACAAAGGAATAGCCAAGTTGGATCTCTGCTAGGAAGATAAACCCAACAGCAACAAATAAGGCAGGAATGGGGAGGGAAGAAAATACAACAAAACACCAGAAACAACTACTGAATAGCAAGCATTCTCTTGTCATCTCACAACACCAAAGACATTGCTTTGCACATAAGAGATGCCCAACAAACTTTTATTTCTTGTCTGGGAAGAAGATAGGAATTATGACGAGGCCAAAGAATCCTGTAACAGCGAGAAAACCAGACTTTAATACATTTCTTTTCCACAGGAAAGACTGTATTCATATTTATGTAAGAAACTCAGAGAAGTCTTACTCTTCACTTATGTTTTGTATAAAGATGATTAAGAGGATATTGAAAATATAATGTGATTTATAAGATAATGAAGCAAGATAGTTCCAACAGAAAGACTGAAATATTTCTGCGAAGCTACAACACACAGCACCTAAAGACATCTTTAAAGTAGAACTTGTCCCTACAAATGGAATTCAGAGACACAGCAGAGATTTAAACAGACACACAGAAGCAATACAGTATGTGCTTTGGGATCAGCCCATGATTTGAAATCTCAGCACAGTGACTTATTAGTTATATGATCTTACGCTAAACTCTCAGTTGGTGTGGGCATAATGACACTTACCTAAAATGTGCTGTGATAATTACAGACATGATTTATAAAGCACCTGACCCAGCACCTGGCTCTGATACATAACAAAAGTACTCAACATAGTGCTGTAGTAATAACAGTAACTGTTATTATAAAATAGATTTAATATATATTCAAATAAATTTAGAATAACCTAAATCTATGTCACGTTTTCAATTTTAAAATTCCAGAGAATTACAAAATTTTGAAGATAGATCTTAGAAATATTTTATGTTTATGAAAAGGTCATTTTTAAAACTACTATATCTTATCACTGTTTTAATTAGTCTAGTAACCAAGTCTCAGATTTATATTAAACTATGTCTGTAACACCGAATGTCTGATTTAAGAACGTAATACAACTAAACTGCTTATCTGGCCAGAGAGGATTTTGGAGACATGCCTTTACAACAACATCGGGCAACTTTTTACTTTGAAACAGCTCCAATACTTAAATTATAAATAATAGCCTGGGAGATAGCTTGCGAAAACGACTCATGGTAGTTGTAAAGAGGAGTAGGTGTTAGACCACCCCGATCCCTAAGGTCTCCCTCTCCTTACACACACCTTGTCAACCAACAGTGATCTACCCTTTTTAATGTTGTTTATTTACTTCTAAACAATCAACTAAAGCTGCTCCTGAATAGTGAGAACCCAAGCAAAAGTGGTATTTATCAGAAGCAATCACACTGGCTATTATCAGGCCAGAAATCTTCAGAACACCCTTCTAAAGTGGCAGCTTGAAAACTCATCTCGGTTGGTCCTGTTAACTTCCAACACACCCCACGAAGGCTCCAACGCAAACCCGACAGAAAGGAAAGCCAAGAACCTACTTCGTTTAATTCTATAGTGAGATTAAATTATGCATCAAGGCAAATAAAATGTCCATCCTTACTCGTTTTCTTTAACCAGAGTTCAAATGCTACTAGTTCAAATGCTCTAATTGGTTACTATTAAAACAAGGAAATTACAGATTTTTTTTTTCATTTTTTATTTGAAGGCATTCTATAGATTTCAGGAAAGGGTTTTCTTAACGTTTTATGTTTACTCACACTTTTTGCAGCAACTACCAATTTCTATGGTAAATCGACCAGTGGGTGCCCAAAAGTTCACTAATTTAAACACGGTCAACGCAGGTATTTGCCATAAACTGCCTGGTTTAGGTAGGAAGCGCCCGACTCCAAGTGGTTGCAATCAGCCTCGGATTGCATTCCACGGGGATTCGGGCTTTAACTCACAATTTGTTACTCACATTCAGAGTAGTAAGAAGTCGCTGGACCCTAGCATACTTTTTACCTTAAAAAAAAAAAAAAAAAAAGACTCAGGAGTGAGATTCTTACGCTTTACTCTCATTTTAAGACTTTCCAACAAAAAAGCAGCAACTCCTCAAGCTGAGTTTCTGGTTTCTTGAGCATCGACGCCGCGTCCCCGCAGCGCCCACAGGTCCCGCAAGTCCCCCGCCCGCCCTCCGCCCAAAACAAAGGACGTCGCCCCCAGACCTCTGGACACAGAAGCTCCACACGCACGCACCCCTCCCTGTCACCTCCCTCCGAGAGCCCCTCAAACGCCTCAGACCCCTCGTCGCGGCAGCGCTCACCTCCCGCGGACCGGCGGGTCTCGGGTACCCGGTGAAGGTGCAGCGGCGGCCTCCTCGGGCGACAGACGGGTGGTCACGGCCCCTCCCCCAGGCAGGGGCACCGCAGGAGGCCGGCGCGCCCCCTGCTCCCGCCCCCGGCAGGTCACGTGGGCCAGAGCTCGCAGCGCCCCTCGCTTCCCCGGAGCGTCCTTCCGCCACCTAGATGTCCCGCCGCTCCACCGGCCTCAACGCGGCCCTCTGCGCCTGCGCCCCGGTTCCAGGCGCTCCATTCAAATCGACAACGCCCCGCGTCTTTCGGACCGGCCAATGGCTGGCTGCGCCGCGGGGCGGGGCGGGGCGCTGGTTGCCCCACTCTTCGCAGTCCTGGCGACCCGTCTGCGTGTCAAGGTGACAGGGGACTTGGGAGCTTGGTCCTCCTCTGCTCCGGGACGTGTCCTCAACCCTCAGATTGACGTTTCTTTCCTGTCCCTTCTTTCTTCTTCAGACACTAAAAAGGAGAGCAATAAATATTGTCCAGAGTTGGCCGGGCGCAGTGGCTGACGGCTATACTCCCAGCACTTTGTGAAGCCGGGGCGGGCGGATCATCTGAGGTCGGGAGCTTGAGACCAGCCTGACCAACATAGAGAAAACCCGTCTCTACTAAAAATACTAAATTAACCTGGAGTGGTGGCTCATGCCTGTAATCCCAGCTACTCAGGAGGCTGAGGTGGAGAATCGCTTGAACCTGGGAGGCGGAGGCTGTGGTGAGCCGAGATCGCGCCATTGCACTCCAGCCTGCGCAGCAAGAGCGAAACTCTGTCTCAAACAAACAAACAAACAAAAAAACAAACAAAAAATCGTACGGAGTTCAGATGGGGGCTGGCCTAGATAATCCCAGCACTTTGGGAGGCCGAGACGGGCGGATCACGAGGTCAGGAGATCGAGATCATCCTGGCTAACACGGTGAAACCCCGTCTCTACTAAAACTACAAAAAACTAGCCGGGCGACGTGGCGGCGCCTGTAGTCCCAGCTACCCGGGAGGCTGAGACAGGAGAATGGCGTGAACCCGGGAGGCGGAGCTTGCAGTGAGCTGAGATCCGGCCACAGCACTCCAGCCTGGGTGACAGAGCGAGACTCCGTATCAAAAAATAAATAAATAAATAAATAAATAAATAAATAAATAAATAAATAAAATGGAGCGCAAAACCAGCTCCG
>NW_016818769.1:188402-191543 GCF_001698545.2 Rhinopithecus bieti
ATAAATAAATAAATAAATAAATAAATAAATAAATAAAATGGAGCGCAAAACCAGCGCCGCCTTTTGGAAGACTTGGTGCTGCCCTGCAGAATGTGTCCCAAGCGGCAGATGCGGGATGTAGAAGAAAAAGAGGCCTCTGTGGAAGGAATAGAGGGACCGTGTGAAAGTCTGAACAAGGCAGCCTCAGTTCTTGAGGCTGTGCCACAATCTTGGCGTTTCCAGCTGTTGAAAAAGCAAACTTCTGTTGACTGCAGAATCGCTAGTTCCCAGGAAAACTGGGTGACAGTTTTACTCAGTTTCAGCACCTACATTCTAAAGACACTGGGAAGAATAAGTTTTAGTTCCATTCACCTCTCCTCCATGTCAAGGTGGCCCCAAAATAGTAGTCACCTTGTAGTTTGTTCTTCACAAAATACCGGCAGGACGCAGTGGCTCACATTTGTAATACCAGCACTTTGAGAGGCCGAGGTGGGTGGATCACCTGAGTTGGAGACCAGCCTGGCCAAAATGGTGAAACCCCATCTCTACTAAAAATACAAAAATTAGCCGTGCGTGGTGGCGGGCGCCTGCAATCCCAGCTATTCGGGAGGCTGAGGCAGGAGAGTGGCTTGAACCCAGGAGGCGGAGGTTGCAGTGAGCTGAGATTGCGCCACTGCACTTCAGCCTGGGCGACAGACCGAGACTCCGTCTCAAACAACAACAAAAACCAAAATACCAAGACCAGAGTCTCTCTGGGGTAAAGCATCTGATGAATTTACTTAGATTATTTCTCAAAGAGATATTTCTCTTCTGAAACGAAGTTTAAATGTTTCTACAGGGTAAAGCCTATGTTCAAGAAAACTCTGGGTTCAGTATCTCTGTGAATGATGGCCATCACCAGTGATCCGAGCAACATTTCCCATTAGGTGCATGTTATGGCAAATTGCTTAAAGGAATAGCTTTGTCATCAAACTAGACCTGGGTTTGAGTTCCAACTCTGCTACTTACTTATCTGATTGACCTTGAATGAGTTATCTTCTTTAGTCTTAGTTTCCCCAACTATGAAACATAATAAAGCCTCTTCTAATAAGGGTAGCTATGATGCTTCCCTGAGGTAAGGTTGTTAAGTGGTTGACATAGGACCTGACACATAGAAACTGCTCCATACTTGATACCTATTATTATTATTATTATCAACAACCATCGTTAATATCAGGTTCTGGTAAATAACAATGGAATTGGTTGGCTGTACTGTTTCAGAGGTAGGTATTAATTCCTTCTTAATCATAAATTCTTTTAAAGTATGGATACTGTGAAAGCCACAAAGGAAGTTTTATATATATAGAGAGAGAGACAGGACCTCCTTCTGTCACCCAGGCTGGAGATCATGGCTCAGCAGCCTCAACCTCCCAGGGCCAAGTGATCCTCCAATCTCACCCCACCCCTACACCCCAGTAGCTGGGACCACAGGAACTTGACACCATGTCTGGCTAATTTTATTTTTCAGTAGAGAAAAGGTCTCACTACATTGCCCAGCCTGGTCTTGAACTCCTGGGCTCAAAGGATCCTCCTGCCTCAGCCTCCCAAAGTGCTGAGATTACAGGCGTGAGCTCCCTCACCCAGCCGCAAGTAAAACATTACATTCAACATGTCCAAAATTATTTCCCCCTGCAAATCTTCTCTTACATATGTGATTTCTATCTCTGATATTAGTTACTTCCATCTTCCTAATCACTCAAATTGAAAAATATCTTTTAAATGTCATAAGTCAGATTATGTCACTCTCCTACTTGTAAACCTTTAGTGATTTCCCATTTAATTAAAAATAAAATCCAAACTTCCTATTGGGGAAAAAGGCCTTAAGCCATCTTGCCCCCGCCAATTTCTCTCTTCTCTCCTATTTTTTTCCTCCTGCTGCCTCACTTTCCTCCAAGTATACAAGGCATTCTTCATGCCATAGAACGGACTAAGCCTCAAGGTTCTCTCAGGACCTCCTCTCTGCCTGGATTTTCCTCCAAGCTCTTTAAATGGTTGGCTTCTTTTCATCCTCAGCTCTCAGCTTATTCATTACAGTATTCAGCAAGTATGTATTAAGTTTCTGCTGTGTGTCAGCAACTGTTCTAGGTACAGGGAATATAGTAGTGAGCACAACAGAACACAGCCCCTGATCTCTTGGAGCTCAACAAAAATAAATAACAAGAAAAATACCAGGACTGGGTGTGCTCGCACCTGTAATTCCAACACTTTGGGAAGCTGAGGTGGGAGTTGGAGACCAGCCTGGGCAACATAGCGAGACACTGTCTCTACAAAATAATTTTTTTTTATTAGCTTGGTATGGTGGCACACACCTGTAGTCTCAGCTACTCAGGAGGCTGAGGCTGAGGCTCAAGAGTTCAAGGCTCCAGGGAGCTATGATCCAGCCACTGCATTCTAGCCTAGGTGACAGAGCCAGACCCTGCTTCAAAAAAGAAAAAAGAGGCTGGGCACAGTGATTCACGCCTGTAATCCCAGCACTTTGGGAGGCCGAGGAGGGGGGATCACGCGGTCAGGAGATCGAGACCATCCTGGCCAACACAGTGAAACCCCGTCTCTACTAAAAAAAATGCAAAAAATTAGCCGGGTGTGGTGGCAGGCGCCTGTAGAGGCTGAGGCAGGAGAATGACATGAACCTGGGAGGCTGAGCTTGCAATGAGCCGGGATCGCACCACTGCACTCCAGGCTGGGTAACAGAGCGAGACTCTGTCTCAAAAAAAAAAAGAAAAAGAAAAAAGAAAGAAAAGAAAAATATCAGGTTATGACAGGTACCATGCAGAGAGTTAAAAGAAGGGTGATGCGAGAGTGATTAAGTGACTATTTCAGATTGGGGGCCAAGATAAGGAAGTCCTCTCTGAGAAAATGGCATTCAAACTGGGATTTGAATTATGAGAAGGAGGCAGCCTTCAAGCAAACTTCAGGGAAAAGCACATTAGGCAAAGGCAGCAGCCAATGCAAAATCCTGTGAGGATTTTGCAGGATTTGAGAGCTTCGTGGACTTGAGAAACTGGAGGAAGGCCACTGTGGCTGAAGTAAGAAAGAAGAAAACATACAAAAGGCAATGTAGGCCTTTGTAAGCCAGGGTAGTGAGTTTGGACTTTATTTTCTTTTCTTTTTTTTTTTTTTTTT
>NW_016818769.1:194430-207101 GCF_001698545.2 Rhinopithecus bieti
CCGGCCAATTTTCTAAATATTATAGCAAGTCAGTGGAAGGTTTTAAACATGGGAATAACTTCATCTTATTTTTCTATATATGTATATGTGTATATATATGTGTGTGTGTATATATATATATATATATTTTTTTTTTTTTAGATGGAGTTTTGCTCTTGTTGCCCAGGCCAGAGTACAGTGGTACAATCTCAGCTCACCGCATCCTCTGCCTCCAGGATTCAAGCAAATCTCCTGCCTCAGCCACCTGATTAGCTGGGACTACAGGCCTATGCCACCACACCCGGCTAATTTTGTATTTTTAGTAGACAGGATTTCACCATGTTGGTCAGGCTGGTCTTGAACTCCTCACCTCAGGTGATCCACCTGCCTCAGCCTCCCAAAGTTCTGGGATTACAGGCATGAGCCACCGTGCCTGGTCCTCATTTATGTTTTTTAAAAAGCACTCTGGAACAAATCCAGAACTTGAGACATTCTACAACTAGCCCAGACTCTTCATAAATGTCAATGCCATGAAAAACAAACTAAAAAAGGCACATTAGTCTTGTTGGGGATCCTGAATGAGAGAGAGAAAGGAGAGAGAGAGAGAGAGAGAGAAAGAGAGAGAGAGAAGAGAGAGGAAGGGATCTGTTTAAAAACATATTGTGATCTCCTCCATAACATTTATGTTTAAATGCCTATTTTATGCCAGGAACTTTGCTGGATGCTGGGAACACAGCAATGAAGTTTTTGCCACACCACTTCCACAATACTAGATGAAACCCCCTGGTGCTCACACTGCTGACAGGCTTCCTTGACCATTTTCCAGTGTGTTGGAGTAGGGGGAGAGCACTGAGAATGTACATAGCCTCACAACATGTGGGGTTGTTAGGATACGCCAAGCTTTGCTTTAAGATGAAACCAGGGTCGCTAGACTTCCCTGAATTATAAATGACCACACTGAATCAAGGCAAACTTGAATAACCAAGTAAATAACATTTGTTGCTTCCCTCCCCCAACAAAATCTATCAGAGTAACAGTGCTCCCTTGATTAAAAGAAAGTTAGAAGATTGGTTGTGTAGTTTCCTCAGCAAGAATGTGGACTTGATAACTCCATCTTTTAGAATAAAAGATTGGGCATGGTGGCTGATGCCTTTGATCCCAGCACTTTGGGAGGCTGAGGTGGGAGGACTGCATGAGCCCAGCAGTTGGAGACCAGCCTGGGCAACATAGTGATACCCTGTCTTTACAAAAAAATAAAAATTAGTCTGGTGTGGTGTCATGTACCTGTGGTCCCAGATGCTTGGGAGGCTGAGGTGGGAGGATCACTTGAGCCCAGGAAGTCAGTGCTGCAGTGAGCCATGATTGTGCCACTGCACTCCAGCCTGGGCAACAGAGCAAGGCCCTGTCTCAAAAAATATATATGTGTGTACACATGTATATGTGTGTACATAGATATACACATACATATGTATGTATATATGTATGTACATATGTACACATATGTAGGTGTATGTGTATATATATAAAATAAAAGTAGAATAAAAGAAGGAAAAAATGAGGGCACGGAGTAGGTGAGTGAGTAAGAGCTTTCCAAAGGAATAGCTCAGAAAAAGAGAATGGGAAAGAGACTTCAAAATGCAGGGAAACAGCCTGCTAACATGCCCTAATCTCTCATGTGAAATCTAGAGTAAACCAGTAAATAATAGCTAAGACTTATTGGTGCTAAATATATGCCAAGCACAATTCTAAACTTTTTTCATGTTTGAGGATTATACCTGGACATTGACTGATGTAAGGATTAAATGAATGAATACATATAAACTGTTTAGAACAGGGCTTAGCACATATAAGTGCTAAATTTTGCTCTCATTATTATTTTGATTATTATTTAATCTCCACAGCAACCCAATGAAGTAGGTACTAACATCATCCCCATTTTACAGTATCTTAGGTTGGTTGCCCTAGAAGCCAATCCCGAGATGGGATTTAGATCCCTATAATTTATTGAGGGACGGCTCTTTAGGAGTAACCCGTAAGGGAGAGAGTGAAACAGGATAGGGAAGGGGAAAGATTCAAAAAATGGATCTTAGGAAATCCTAGCCATGATCTGCTCCACTGAGGGAGGGCTCTGGAAACTAGAGCATAAACCAAACTGCAGAATTAGCCCCCATCTTACACAAAGGTGTTTGTACCTTTGTATCAGGATAAAGTGGGGCGTAACCCTCCCCCAGGTGTGGCTGCCTTCCCTAGTGTAGACTCTCCAGAGAAAAAGGCACCTGTGAGCTCTAGCTGCCAACCTCACAACAGTGGAGACACAGGTGTACTGGCCAGTGAAGACTCAGGGCACCTAACACAGCATCCACCAAGGCTAGTAAATGGTAGAACCAATCTGTCTCAGGAGCCATGCTTTTACTCTCTCTACATATACTGACTTTTAAAAATTCAAAAGGAAAATGACAAAGAGTTATTTGTGTTACTGACAAAGAGTTAATACCAAATACTTAGTATTTAAATGAAATTACCTTACAGCCTAACCTCTTACAATGAAATAACCTCAAAGAAGAAAAAGACAACCCAATAGGGCAAAGGACAAGGACCAGCACTTAAGTGTAAGTGACCACAATGAGCTCACATACGAACTTCAGCTTCATTATTATTAAATAAATGCAAACGAGAACAACAATGGGACTCCTTTTCTGCCCATCAGACTTCAGATTTTTAAAAATCGTGTTACCCATTGTTGCTGAGGATGTGATGAAACAAGTCCTCTGATAAGCTGCTGTTGGAGCTGCAAATAAGTATGATCATTTTGGGGAGAGATTTTGTAATATGTGTCAAAAGCCTTAGTACCTCTTGATCAAACAATTCCATTTTTTAGGACTTTACCTACATAAACAATCAGGCAAATGTGCAAAATAAATGCACCAGGAAGCATATCATACAATCATTTTTAATATTCAAACAGTTGAAACCACTTACATGTCCAAAAGAGCGGTGAAAACAATCAAGTCACCCATACAGTGGAATATTGTACAGCAATTGAATTTATTTGCTAGCTAAGATGCATATTGGTTGACATGGAAAGGCATTAACAATGTATTGGATTCAGTTCTTTTAGGAGCAGATTATAAAGTATTATAAGTATTAATGTTTTCTAATATGTTTTACAGTGAGCATGTATTACTTATAATTAAAAATCTTAGTGTAGATAATAGCTAAATGTGCAAAGGACAGAGATAATTCACAAATGAAGAAATAAAAATGGTTAATAAACATGAAAAACGTCCAACTTCATGAATTATCGAAGTACTACAAATTAAAACACTAAAATACCTTTTTTTAATTCACAAAGATTAAAAAAATTACAATTTAGTGTTGAGAGAGCATATCAATATATCATTCCCACACTGTTGATGAATATGCTTGTAATCAATTTTGTTTTTATATTAAGAGCATTAAAATACTTATATTCTGTCCTAATACTTTCCCATCTAATAATCTATCCTAAAGAAATAATTAGAAATACAGGCAAAGATGTTTTACTGTTGTGTTATTTTAAAATATTGAGGCCAGGTACAGTAGCTCACTCCTGTAATCCCAGCACTTGGAGAGGTTGAGGTAGGAGGATCACTTGAGTCTAAGAGTTTGAGACCAGCCTGAGCAACATAGCAAGACCCCATCTCTACCGAAAAATTTAAAAATTAGCTGGGTATAGTGGCACACGCCTGTAGTCCCAGCTACTCGGGAGGCTGAGGTGAGAGGATGGCTTGAGCTGTAATTGTACTGCTGTACTCCAGCCTGGGTGACAGTAAGAACCTATCTCAAAAACAAAAAAAGAAAATGTTGAAAACTTGGATATACCCTAAATGTCTGTCATTAGGGAAATGATTATAGTATAGCCATGTAGTGGATATAACTCTTAAAAACAAGTATTCATTTCAAAGTTTTTAATAATGTGGGGAAATGTTCTTGACATTAGATGAAAAAAAGCATCGTATGCAATTTTTTATGTATTATGTCCTCAAAACACAGGAAACAATTACGATGAAGCATTGTCTTTCTACACTTTTTTCGATGTTTCATGCTTTCTACAATAAGCAGATAAATATAAAATATAAAAAAGTTAAAAACTGGCTGGGAGCGGTGGCTCACGCTTGTCATCCCAGGACTTTGGGAGGCCGAGGCGGGTGGATTGCTTGAGTCCAAGAGTTCAAGACCAGTCTGGCCAATATGGCAAAACCCCATCTGTACTAAAAATACAAAAATTAGATGGGCATGGTGGCACGCACCTGTAACCCCAGCTACTTGTGGGGCTGAGGTGGGAGGATAACTTGAGCCTGGCAGGCAGAGAGTGCAGTGAGCTGAGATCACGTTACTGTACCCCAGTCTGGATGACAGAGTGAGACCCTGTGTCAAAAAAAAAAAAAAAAAAAAAAGTTGAAAACTAAGAAAACCCCTTGTGGATTTGTATATATTTCCCACACGTGCCTCTCTCTATCACTTCCTCCTGGTATCTTTCTATTGTAAAAAAAAAGGTATGAAAAGAGATTAAGTGCTTGGGGGAGACAGATAATACAGATGTTAGCGGCTGGGTAGAGTGGAGAGAATCTGTCCTGAGTTGGGGTGACCAATCATCCCGAGACTGATAGGGTCCCAGGATGAGGGACTTCCTATTTTAAAACCTTGAGGAGTTGGCAAAGGCAATTGAGCATGGAAACCCTTTAGGACTTGTAGAACAAAGATGGTAGGTTTAAGAAGCCTGTCTGAGAAAGAGAAGCAAGTAAGTAGCTTAGGGCTTTAACCAGGAGACACTTCTCTTTCTTTACAGGGTTGGTGAAGATATATTAATACCTTTTAGTGTTCACTAAAGTTGAGGTGGGTGCTATCACTGGTTAACAGCAGATCTAGAGGCTGCCTTTGCTTTGCCAGCAAAGCAATCATGTGCTCTTAATTTACATGGTGTCAGGTGTAAAGGAAGTTGCAAAGAAGTTGCCTAGTAAAGCTTCATTACTACCATATTGTTCAAAAACTCAGTAGGGTGGCTTGCTCAGAAAGGAAGCGAGACTCTTATGATGACCCTAGAAGTCTTCCATGTACTTAACTTCTAAGAGTCCGTTTGCCTTTAGGGTAACATGCTTGCTCAGATGTTCTCCTCTGAAGATAATGACACTGTTTTATGATGTTATTATCAGTTTTAATGATGGGATTGCAAATGTGCCCAGAGGTTTAGGCAAATCATACCAATCCAAAATGTCATCATTTGGAATTCTTTCTACCTTAGTGGCTAGACTCCACCTCAGATAGTTGTCACTGACGCTTCCCAAACCATTGTGTTTTGCATTAGTAGAACCTTGGTAGGGCTCTGGTCTCAGAGACGTTAACCCATTTACGCCTGAGGTTGCAATTTTTTGAGTTTTTGCAATCAGACCTTGGTGATGACCTTGAGCATAGGATATAAATAATTCCCACATGCTTAGCCTTCCAATAATGCAACACTAGGCATAAGAACTAAGTAAATTTTTAGTGGTGTCTCACTTCCTCATTGGGTCGCATTCTTTCCAAGAAACCAAGTGTAGTCATCCTACAGATACTTGCTAGCATGCTGGAGGGATTGTACAGAAAAGGGTAGATCTTTTATGAATATTTGAGCAACACGACCATGCCAATGTCTATGAATTCTACCCATTGCCTCCACTCTCACCAATTATGACTGTTCATCCCCTGACCACAGGCTTCCTTTAAGACATTTTTGTGTTCACAGAGCCTCTCAAACCCATTTAGGAGGATTATAGGTGTTCTCTCTAGCAAGCTAGGTACTAAGGCTTTTTCAATCCACATTTCTCAGTTAAATTTTCACCCTTACTTGCTCTTCCATTTGGGGAAGAGGGACAAGGAGAGAAGGTAAAAAGGTTTGACATTTTTTGAGCACTTACCATGTGTCAGACACTAAGCAAGGCACTTTCGTATACTCATCTAATTGCCACGAGCACCCTTTTTCTCCATTTTTTGGATGTGGGGACTGAGGTTCAGATCACTTAGATAACTTATCCAGGTCCTCAATTACTAAGGAGCAGAGCTAAGGGTCAAACTCAGTTTTTTGTTTATTTGTTTGTTTTTGAAATGGATTTTCGCTCTTCTTGCCCAGGCTGGAGTGCAGAGGCACAATCTTGGCTCACCGTGACCTCCACCTCCCAGGTTCAAGCAATTCTCCTGCTTCAGCCTCCCGAGTAGCTAAGATTACAGGCATGCACCACCACTCCTGGCTAATTTTGTATTTTTAGTAGAGATGGGGTTTCTCCATGTTGGTCAGACTTGTGTTGAACTCCTGATCTCAGGTGATCCACCCTCCTCAGCCTCCCAAAGTGCTGGGATTACAGGCGTGAGCCACCGTGCCTGGTCCAAATTCAGTTTTTAAACAACTTGTGCCTTTCCACTCTCCTCAAGCAGCCAAATAGGTCTTCTTCCCTTCCTTCCCTCCTCCCTGTCTGCCTTCCCTTTTCTCACTGTCTCCCCTCTCTCCTTTCACCAGTATTTTATTATTGTGATAAATGCTACTAAGGAGATAAGCGGAGTACTCTGGGGGCTTATATCAGGGGACCTTGGCCTACTGTAGGAATGAGAGAAGGTTCTGGAGGAAGTGGCATGCTAAGAGTTGGGTAAGAACCATGTAGAAAGGCAGGAGGAAGGTGGGGTGGACACTTGAGGCCCCGTGAACAGATGAAGGGAAGGTCTAAGGTAGGCAGTAGGTAGTGTATTTGAGGAGCAAAAGAAGTTCAGGGGACAGAGGATCCCCAGGGATCAAGGAGTAAGTGCAGAGAGTGAGCATTTCAGGGAGAGGATTCCAGTCTCATCACTAGCTGCACATCACACTCACATGAAGCACTAGGGAAGAGGATTATTTGCAGTCCTTTTTGTTTTTTTTGAGACAGAGTCTCTCTCTGTTGCCCAGACTGGAGTAGTGCAGTGGCGTGATCTTGGCTCACTGCGCCCTCTGCCTCCTGGGTTCAAACGATTCCTCTCCCTCAGCCTCCTGACTAGCTGGGATTACAGGCACCTGCCACCACATCCGGCTATTTTTTGTATCTTTAGTAGAGACGGGGTTTCACCATGTTGGCCAGGCTGGTCTGGAACTCCTGACCTCATGATCCATCTACCTTGGCCTTCCAAAGTGCTGGGATTACAGGCGTGAGCCTCTGCGCCCAGCCCATTTGCTGTCTTTACAGAGAAAACACACTTTATCTTTGAGTAGTGTTTCTAACTGGCGTTTTGGACAAGAGCATTCTTCTTTGCACAGGACTTTGCTTCCACCGTGGCCCCTGAGTACTAAATGTCAGCTGCACTCCCCCTCCATTTCTAAAAGCCCCTGGGTGGCCCTGCCATCCTATTGAGAACCAACTGCTCTAGTTCAGGCTGCAGGAGTGTCACTGCCACCAACTTCAGGACCATGCTTTGTCCCTTCATCCAGCAACATCCAAACTCCTCTTTTGGCAGATCTTCTTCCCTGTAGACATCCTAATGGTTCTCATGTATACCACCATGACACACTGAGAGCATTTCCTGTTCCATAAAATAAATGTTGAGACCCTGCCATCCCTGCTATATGCCCTGGCTGGGAGTACAGATAGGCTAGTGACAGGTCAGATATGAAACAATTAATTACAAGATAGTGGGGAAAGTGTAACCGAGGAACCTTGTACAGGGCATGAATTGGCAAAAGACGAAGGGATGACCTCTCCTGGCCAAGGAGGCCAGAGAGGAAGGGCATTCCAGGCATGTCTTCTTCAAAGACGGGGACATAAAACACCAGGTGAGCTTGGGGAGCTATAAATAGCTTGGGATTGTTGAAGCAGGAATTTCAAGGCAAGGTGTGGTAGGAAGACAGGTTGGAGAGGTAGGCTGCCACAGTTCACAAAGGGCCTCAGAGGCCATGTGGAGCTTAGACAGTATGCAAAACAAACTGCCAAATGTGTTACACTTGCAAACCTGCAATCATCCTAAAATGATAACATCTGAATGAGGTCATTAAAAATTTTCTGAAGAGCTTTATAGATAAGGTTACTGCTGTTTGATACAAGTTTCTCCCTGGCTCTATGATCTCATTTTATGAAGTTCCTGTGTGCTTTGGAGGATTTTAAAGTCTCTTTTCATGTATTATTATATTTTTGAGACAGGGTCTCCCTCTGTTACCCAGGCTAGAGGGCAGTGGCATGATCATAGCTCACTGTAGCCTCCAACTCCTGGGCTCAAGTGATCCCTTCTGCCTCAGCCTCCTGAGTAGGTAGGACTACAAGCTTGTGAGCTTCTGTCACCATGCGCAGCTGGTGTGTGTGTGTGTGTGTGTGTGTTTTAAAGACAGTGTCTTACTATGTTGCCCAGATGGTTTTAAACTCCTAGCTTCAAATGATCCTCCACCCTCAGACTCCCAAAGTGCTGGGATTACAGGTGTGAGCCACCAAGGCCTGCTCATGTATTATTATTATTATTATTATTATTATTATTATTTCGAGACAGGGTCTAGCTCTGTCACCCAGGGTGGAGTGCAGTGGTATGATCTCTGCTCACTGTAACCTCTGCCTCCTAGATTCAAGCGATCCTCCCACCTCAGCCTCCCAAGTAGCTGGGACTACAGGTGTGCACCACTATGTCCAGCTAATTTTTGTATTTTTAGTAGAGATAGGGTTTCACCGTGTTGGCCAGGCTGGTCTCAAACTCCTGACCTCAAGTTATCCATCCGCTTCAGCCTCCCAAAACACTGGGATAATGTATTATTTTTAACAACTTCCTTGAGCTATAGCTGACATACAATCAACAGGACATATTTAAAGGGCACGATTTGTGAAGTTTTGAAAAAAAATCACCACAATCAACATATCTATCACTTCTAAAAATTGGTCACCCCATCTCCCTTCTCAACCTCCACCCAACTCAGTCAGGCAAACACTGATCTGCTTTCTATTATTATACATCACTTTGCATTTTTCACAATTTTATATAAATGGAATTATACAATATATACCCTCTGTGTGTGTGTGTGTGTAACCTGGCTTCTTTCAAATAGCTAAATTACAGTCATGCACCACATAATAGCATTTTGGTCAATGACAGACTACATCTATGAGAGTGGTCCCGTAAGATTATATTACCATATTTTTACTAAAACTTTTCTATGTTTAGGTACACAAATACTTACTATTGTGTTACAATTGCCTACATCATTTGGTATGGTAACATGCTGTATGGGTTTGTAGTCTAAAAGCAATAGGCTATACAATATAGCCTAGGTGTGTAGTAGGCCATACCATCTAGTTTGTGTAAGTACACTCTATGATGCATTTCTCAGAATGTATATCTGTTGTTAGGTGACACATAACTGTATTTTGAGATTCATCCATGTATTACAGTTGCATGTATCAATAGTTATCATTTTTAATTTTTTTTGGCTTTCCCATTTTGAGGTATGCCCTCCTGCTGTATCTCAATAAATTACAATTGTTCTACAGGATAAAAAAGCTTCACATCAAGAGGGGCTTTGGGGCAGTAGTACCCTCTGGAGATACAATAAATACTGCTTGGGGATGAAATGATGAGGCATAGATCCTAGTTTTCTGAGAATCCTCCAAAAGAGTACTATGATAAGCAAAACAGTGGCCCCAAAAGATGTCCAGGTATTAATCCCTGGAATCTGCAAATGTGTTACCCAACATGTCAAAGGGATTTTGCAGATGCAATTAAATTAAGGGTCTTGAGATGATTATCCTAGATTATCCGGGTGAGCCCAGCGTAATCACAAGGGTCCTTGTAAGTGAAAGACTGAGGCAGGAGTGTCACAGTTAGAGGAAATTTGAATATGTTGTGATGTTGCTTTTGAAGATGAAGGAAGGGGCCATGGGTCAAGGACTGCAAATGGTCTCTAGAAGCTGGAAAAGGCAAGAAACTTGATTCTCCTGTCAAGCCTCCAGAAGGAATGCAGCTCTGCCTACACCTTTATTTCAGTCCAGTGAAATTATTTTCAGACGTTGACCTCCAGAACTTAATCAACTTGTGTAGTTTTACACTACATTTATGATAACTTTGTGAAACAAAATTTATGAGAGGTCATTGGTTGACTGAGCTCCTGCACTAGGCCCCATCAGACCAGACCCAATAAGAATGGAGTCACTCGTGCTCGGGGCCGCATAACCAAACTGAACTTAGAAATGGGTCAGTTTCCCAAAAAAACAGGAAATTCATAGCAACCAACCTAATGGGGCCCAGTCAACTTGATCAGGCATAATAAGGAAATCCCCTCTGCTTGAAGTCACTTTGAAACAATCAATCTGCTTATGGGTCCTTGTTCCTTATTTCTGCTTACTTCAGCCTTTTCTGCCTGTAAAGCCCAGCCTCTCTGCTTAGCTCATTGAAGAACCTTTCTATTTCATAGATGGGATGCTGTCTGATTCATGAAGTGCCAATAAAAGCCAATAAGATCTTTGAAATCAATTTGTTGAAATTTTGTTCCTTAACAATTTGTTATAGAAGCAATATGAAACTAAAACAATAACCAATCTTATTTAAACAATAACACCACTGATGAGACTGACTGCTTCTATTTCTTCTTCCTGTTTGTGACACGTGGTCTTACAGGAGTAGAAGCACGTTGGCTTTGGATGACCTGTACTAGCTCTGTTCCTCTGAGCTTGGTTATCTTTTTTTTTTTTTTTTTTTTTTTTTTTTTTTTGAGTCAGGGTCTCACTCTGTCACCCAGGCTGGAGTGCAGTGGCACGCTCTCAGCTCACTGCAACCGCTGCCTCCTAGGCTCAAGTGATTCTTGTGCCTCAGCCTCCCGAGCAGCTGGGACCACAGCTGCATGCCACCATGCCCGATGTCCAGCTTAATTTTTTTTTTTTGTATTTTTAGTAGAGACAGGGTTTCACCACGTTGGCCAGGCTGGTCTCAAACTTTTGTCTTTAAGTGATCTGCCCACCTTGTCCTCCCAAAGAGCTAGAATTACAGGCATGAGCCACCATGTCCTCAGTCCTCATCTTAAAGAAGCAATGATACTTATTTTGGGGGCTGTGGAAAGGACTGAAGAGATATACACAAAGCACCTACCACACAGTCGGCTTTTAATCCCACCTCACACCTGATTCCAAGGGATTAAATCCTGGCTGCTAGTGGCCTGCTGTATAATTTTAGCTAAACTGCCTCCTCTCCATCAATCTGTTCCACAAGGTTAGATATACTTAAGTCTCTGAGAGTGTTTAATTAGAGTTTGCAATGTGACTGGATACTGTTGGTTGAAAAGTGTTATTTAGAGGCAAAGTGCTGTTATTTTTGAGCAGATAATTGTTTCCTGTCCTAAGTTGTTTAACCTTGTACCTAGTTTCCTTCTCTGAGATAATGACACTGCTTGAGAGGGTAAAGAAATACCTAAGTGTTGTGAGTTTTAGTTAATTAACACTTATGAAGCCTGCACAAGCCTATTATAAAAGGCTAAACGTTGATTATTTACCTTTCATATGGTTGTCACTTCTGGTATCTTAATACTCTCTAGTAAAAATTGGCATTGCAGCATTGGATCAGGTAATATTTACTTCATAATCGTGTTGGGGGCTCTAACTTATGACTAGGCAAAGAGCTTTGTGCTTTTTACAAGAAAGGGGTTAGGCAAGTATTGATAGCTATTGTTTTTCTACCATGGCACAACTTATAACAGATTTACATTTCAAATTCTTATCTCATATAAAACCATACAAAAAAGCTAAAATTGTGAAATACTGAGAGAGGTATTTTACATAATGGTTAATAAATTTTTTAAGCTAGCATGTGTCAAGACATTATGTGTCAGGCACTGTTCTAAACCTTATACATGCATTAAAGCTAAAGTAGGCATAGGTTGGGTGCGGTGGCTCACACCTGTAATTCTAGCACTTTGGGAGGCCGAGGCAGGAGGATTGCTTGAGCGCAGGAGGTCAAGGCCAGCTTGGCAAACAAAGTGAGACCCCGCCTCTACAAAAAATTTTTTAAAAAATTAGCTGGGTGCTGTGGCACGAACCTGTAGTCCCAGCTATTTGGGAGGTTGAGGCAGGAGGGTCACTGGAGCACTGGAGGTTGAAGCTGCAGTGAGCTACAATGATGGTACTGCACTCCAGCCTGGGTGACAGAGGAAGACCCTCTCTCAAAAATAAATAAATAAATAGGTTTAAGTGATTCTCGTGCCTCAGCCTCCCGAGTAGTTGGGATTACAGGCACACATCACCATGCCCAGCTATTTTTTGCATTTTTAGTAGAGACGGGATCTCATCATGTTGGCCAGGCTGGTCTTGGACTCCTGGCCTCAAAGGATCCTCCCACCTTAGCCTCCAAAGTGCTGGGATTATAGGCATAAGCCACCACACCCGGCCTACAAATATGTTTAAAACATAGAACATGCTCTAGCAAAGGTAATCATCTTTTCATATGTTTAAGCACCATGTATATTTGTATATCTTTTTTCTCTTAATTCATATCCTTTGTTTTTTGGGGGTTTTTTTTTTTAATTGATTTGAGTGATCTTTATTCTAAAATACTTGGAAAAATACAAGAAAGCATGACAAGGGGTCCTGATTAAATTCTCCCCTGCCTTCACAAGCACATTGCCAGGTTTTGTTGATTGTTACTCAAAAATGTCTTTTTTTTTTTTTTTTTTTTTTTTTTTTTTTTTTTTTTTTTTT
>NW_016818769.1:211511-246054 GCF_001698545.2 Rhinopithecus bieti
TTTTTTTAAAGACGGAGTCTCGCTCTGTCACCCAGGCTAGAGTGCTATGGCCGGATCTCAGCTCAGTGCAAGCTCCGCCTCCCGGGTTCACGCCATTCTCCTGCCTCAGCCTCCCAGGTAGCTGGGACTACAGGTGCCGCCACCTCGCCTGGCTAGTTTTTTGTATTTTTTAGTAGAGACGGGGTTTCACCGTGTTCAGGATGGTCTCGATCTCCTGACCTCGTGATCCGCCCGTCTCGGCCTCCCAAAGTGCTGGGATTACAGGCTTGAGCCACCGCACCCGGCCTCAAAAATGTCTTATGTCTTGAACACATCAACTTATTTCATCTCTGCCACCACCATGCTAGTTCCTTTCAGCTTTCCCAATAAACAAGGTTATTTTCCATCCTCAGGTCTTTGCATACATGTCCCCTCAGCCCAGAACGCTCTGCCCCAACTCTCTGCGTGGTTGGTTTGCGTCCTTCAGGCTGCAGCTTGAAATGCATGGCCTTGGAGAGCCCTTCCCTGCCTATCCGTTCTCAAGAAAGTTTTATATTCTTTCTTGTATTCTTTCTTCCAGAAGTCTCTTCCTATCATTCATAGCACTTATCACCATTTGTAATAATATACAATGTGCTAAATCCTTTGCACTCAGTTAATGAATATTTGGAAAGTGATTAGAATAGCATCAGGTGCATTGTGCTACGTAAATGTTGCTTTAAACAGCAACTCACATACTCTTCACAACAACCCTATGTGGTAGTGCTATTAATACCCCCATTTTACAGATGAACGAACTAAGGAACAGATAGCACAACTAATGAGTAGCAGAGCCTAACTACAAACTCACTCTGGCACCAAAGTCCACACACCTAACTGTTCTCTATATTTCCTTTTGATTCCAGGACCTAGCATGGTACTGTGTGCCTAACAGGTACACTCAATAAATATTTGTTTAATAAATGAAGGAACAGTTCTAATGAGAAAATAAAAGTTACCTGTAATCCTACCACACGTTTTGAGATTTATCCTATAGATATTTCTTCTAATATAAAAATAGACTTAATCCAAATCATAACTTTTCAAAATCATTTTGAGGAGCATAGATTAGGTATCACGTGCAATATATTTAACCTTGTATTCATTATTAAAAAAAATATATAATTACAAGTCAGTGTTCTTCCTTTAGGCAGGGGGAGGAGGACAGAGGAAAGAAGCATAAGTCTTTGGTTAAGGGAGGAAGGGTTTTCATGAAATATTCTGGCCGTTCTTATCTCCAGGCAGAGGTTGCAAAACTTAAGTTTGAAAGTTTAGGGAAGGGCAGAGAAGTTTCAGGGACAAGATGAAAAACAAATTATACTTATTCGAGGCTGGGTATGGTGGCTCATGCCTGTCATCACATCACTTTGGGAGGCCGAGGAGGAGGACTGCTTGAACCCAGGAGTTCAAGATGAGCCTGGGCAACATAGCATGACCCTGTCTCTACAAAAAAAAAAAAAGAATTAGCCAGGTGTAGTGGTATGTGCCTGTGGCCCCAGCTACTCAGGAGGCTGAGACGGGAGGATTGCTTGAGCCCAGGAGGTAGAGACTGCAGTGAGCCATAATCATGCCACTGCACTCCAGCCTGGGTGACACAACAAGACTCTATCTTTAAAAAATAAATAAATAAATAAAATTTAAAAATTATACTTCTTTGGCGGGGCATGGTGGCTCACGCCTGTAATGCCAGCACTTTGTGAGGCCAAGGCCGGCGGGTTACGAGGTCAAGAGATCAAGACCATCCTGGCCAACATGGCGAAACCCTGTCTCTACTAAAAATACAAAAATTAGCTGGGCTTGGTGGCCTATAGTTCCAGCTACTCGGGAGGCTGAGGCAGGAGAATCACTTGAACCCAGGAGGCGGAGGTTGCAGTGAGCCGAGATTGCGCCACTGTATTCCAGCCTGGCGGCAGAGTGAGACTCCGTCTCAAAAAAAGAAAAGAAAAGAAAAGAAATTATACTTCTTTAAATTATGTGTTTTAAAGTTTATCACTGGAATTATTTTCAGAAAATCAATTGGTAAGAGTTTTCTAAATGTTTCCAAAGCACAGCAAAGGTCCGTGGTTTACAGCACAAACTAGGCTACGTCAATGGGAAAATTGGATAAAAAGACAGTGCTAACCTCATCAAAGTCCGAGGAAAAGCAGTAGAGTTTTCTGGTAAAACACGGGCAGGAAGTTTCTCCAAATATTGCTTTACTCATACTTTTAAAAGGCTTTTCTCCCTTCCCCCACCTTCTAAAATCGTTTCGAGATAACAAATTTGTAACAGCTGGTCATCAAATTCATGCGCACTCCCAAAAGGATGACGTCACTAAAACCGACTATAAATAATATATCCATCTGGCTCTTGTAGGAGTATTGGATTGACTTGTTGCCCATCACAGTGTCTCCCTTCTGCCACCCCACAATGACAGGGTGAAGCCAGACGGCCTCACTGAATGGTATATGGTTACAGTTGAGGCACTGCATTGTGGGTACCCCACATTTCTGAGATAAAGTTAGCTGATAGAATTACCAGAGCGTAATCAAATGCAGTCATTACGGAAGGAGCCTATATCACCTTACCTTTGAAAATATTTTAATCTAGAAACACCATACACTGGATACAAAATTCATGAATCCCTGACCCCTGGGCGTGGCTTTGGACATATTATTCTGAGCCATCTCCTATTTTCTTTCATATGTAAATATAATTCTCGAGCTAGGAATAGAAGGAGAGAAAGAGAAAATTGAAACAGCCAGACCAAGTGTTTTTGAATGCTCTTAAAAGACAAAAAAAAAAAAAAGACAAAAGTTTGTATCACATCAGAAGTTCCCTATGTGGTCCTCAAAGCCGATTTCTTGCATTTGAAAGAACCCAGAAGCAGGCACACCATAATTTTGAAGCTCCATTTTTGTTCTATTATTCAACTGCAGTCAACTTCCAACTGTTGAAAAAAAGACGATTTAGAGTTAAAGGATTGCTTGTCTGTGTCACAAGGCCGTTCAACTTGTTCACCCTGTGATATCCAGAGCCTCCAAGTTGTTGGTGAGTTTCTATTGCAACTGCCATATTACCATGGTTTTGCCTCTTTCTGTTGACTGTAGCATTGTGTTGTTTGAAGACAGAGCAGCATATTGCTTTGTGCAGCACAAATTATTGATGGATAATGTACTTAAAGCTTTTAGCTGTACACTATTCACATTCTAAATGACAGGTACAAAAAGGAATAATCAGAATTCGGGTTGTTGAATCATTGCCTCCAACAGCCAACTCTTACCATGACAAAGTCAGTAGGGCTGATCTTAGAAGTGTAGGACTTGTGAGTGTTATGTGGTTGTGCTAACTGGTACTTTAGTGGAAGGGCAGAGCAGGGTGAATAGAAACAATGCCTGCTTTCTCCTCCATGTCTGGGTCCTACACATCGTCCCCAGTTTGCCTGGTTTGTAGAGGTTTAAACACAGAACAGAGGGTGTTGGGAATGAGATAAAGAGATTGTCACAGGAACATGGCCCCACGGTTTTCCTTTGGTGATTAAAACAATCCTGTCAATATGGAAAACTGTGTTATCACAAAATGGGCTTAGTAAATAGAAGAATTGTCACCTACCACAATTTGCAGACCACCTTTGGCTTCTTGCCAATAAGGAGTTTTGGTTTTCCCATCTGTAGAAATTCTTAATTGAGTCCATCAGATTCCCAGTCATCCTAGCCATGGTTACCTTCTTCTCTAAGTTGGCAGGTTAGTGAGCTTAGGCTAGCACTTCAGCATCAAATTTAGGCTTCATGATAAAGTAAATCACACAGGGAATAGCTGTCAGCATGGTGACCACCTTGCTGTTCATTCCTGCTCAGGGACTGGCCTGAAGTGTTTTCACAGCCTGGGCCACTGTGATGTCCTGGCCCTGTCTGCTCAAAGTGTTCATCTCAGAGTGACTTGTGAGGTATTGCTGAGCACATAATGGCCAGGATAGCTGCATAAGCAGGCGTGGCCCCAAATGTAGTCACCTGACTTCAGAAAATCAATTGGATTCTACAGAAAGGTTCTGTTGGATTCTGACCGGAACCTCTTTGGGTGTGCCTTTGGATTTCAAGTGTTGACATGGGAAGATGCTCCAGTTCCTCAAGCTATCTGAAACAAGCTCATTACAATGCTAAGGGTATGGACTGTCCTTTTCCAGAAAAATCCTCTTGATATTTTTCATGCACACACACAAATAATAATAACAACAGAAGCTATTTTCACGTATGTAACGAGAGTGTTCCTCAGGCTTCTGGTTTATCTTGATGGTGTCTCGCTCTTTTTCTTTTCCTTTCTCTCTCTCTCTTTCTGTCCGTGTGTGTGTGTGTGTGTGTGTGTGTGTGTGAGAGAGAGAGAGAGAGAGAGAGAGAGAGAGAGAGAGAGAGAGAGACAGGGTCTTGCTTTGTCACCCAGGCTGGAATGCAGTGGTGTGATCTCTGCTCACTGTAGCCTTGACCTCCTGGGCTCAATTGATCCTCCATCTCAGCCTCCCAAGTTGCTGGGACTACAGGCACGTACCACCACTCCTGGCTAATTTTTAATTTTTTTTTTTTTTTGTAGAGACAGGGTCTTGCTTTGTTGCCCAAGCTGTTCTCAAACTCCTGTCCTCAAGCAGTCCTTCTGTTTTGGCCTCCCAAAGTGCTGAGATTACAGGCATGAACCACTGCACTTGGCCTTGTTTTCTTTTTCTTAAGAGCCAGAGCAAAATTCAAATTGTATCAGTTTTAGTGGAATTATACTTTAAAAGTGGGAATTTGGCCAACAAAGTATCTTTCCTTTCTATACAAGAAAGCTATGGAGTTTGGCAATGAGCTCCTGAAAATGTAAAGAAAGCATGAGGATAACTTCGGGGCTGTTGCTTGGGTCATTAAAAGTCTTGCAAAACTAGAATTTGTTTTCTTCTTCCATTCTCTCTGTAGGCATTTAAACATACTCTCAGGCTGGGCACAGTGGCTCGTGCCTGTAATCCCAGCACTTTGGGAGGCTGAGGCAGGTGGATTACTTGAGCCCAGGAGTTCAAGACCGTCCCGAACAACATGGTGAAACTCCATCTCTACAAAAAACAATTAAAAATTAATCAGGTGTGGTGGTGTGCGCCTGTAGTCCCAGTTACTCAGGAGGCTAAGGGAGGAAGATCAATTGAGCCTGGGAGGTTGAGGCTGCAGTGAGCCATGGTGGTGTCACTGCACTCCAGCCTGGGTGATAGAATGAGACCTTGTCTCAAAAAAAAAAAAAAAAAAAAAAAAGGATACTCTCTTTTTTTGTTGTTGTTGTAAAAATGAGACAAATTTTGTTTAAAATATGCTGTGATTTATTTATTTATTTATTTATTTATTATTTTGAGACAGAGTCTTGCTATCGCCCAGGCTGGAGTGCAGCGGCATGATCTCGGCTCACTGCAACCTCTGCCTCCCGGGTTCAAGTGATTCTCCTGCCTCAGCCTCCTGAGTAGCTGGGACTATAGGGGTGCACCACCATGCCCGACTAATTTTTGTATTTTTAGTAGAAACGGGTTTCGCCTTGTTGACCAGGCTGGTCTCGAACTACTGAGCTCAAGTGATCCACCTGCCTCGGCCTCCCAAAGTGCTGGGATTACAGGCGTGAGCCACCTCACCCGGCCTGATTTTTTTTTTTAACCTTCAAATATATTTATTTACAGGTTGAGTTTTAAAATTGTCTTAACGTTCTTGTAGAGATTATGTCTTTTTTTTTGAGATAGAGTCTCACTCTGTCGCCAGGCTGGAGTGCAGTGGTGTGATCTTGGCTCACTGCAACCTCCACCTCCTGGTTTCAAGCGATTCTCCTGCCTCAGCCTCCCGAGTAGCTGGGACTACAGGTGTGCGCCACCACGCCCAGCTAATTTTTTGTATTTTTAGTAGAGACAGCATTTTGCCATGTTGGCCAGGATGGTCTCGATCTCTTGACCTTGTGATCCACCTGCCTCAGCCATCCAGAGTGCTGGGATTACAGGCATGAGCCACCTTGCTTGGCCGAGATTATGTTTTAAATATGCAATTCCTTCCTTTATCCTTTAAATATCCCCACAGATAAGGAGTGCCTCACCCCTGGACCTGGGCATTCTTCAGTATTCCAATACTGAGACTGGTTTTGTGTTTTCATTTTTCAACAACAATGTATGGAATTCTCACTCTGTGCCAAGCCCTATGCCGAGTACTTTATGTGCCTTATCTCAGGTATTGCTAGTCCTATTTCTCAGAAAAGGCAACCAACCAAGACTCACAAGAGTTAAATAACTTGCCAGATGACACACAGCTAGAAAGTAGAGAAGGCAGAGAATTCACATCCATGCCTCTCTGCTTCTGCTTTCCCACTGTGCCTTTCACTTTCTTGGGAAGCATTTTCCTTTGTTCTTCAACTTGGGTTAGAGTAGCCTGTAATTCTTTTCACGAAGATGTGCCTCACTTTATACTAAATATTACCCTCTTTAAATGATTTAAAATAATCCTGCAGTGATATTCTCCTTTCTCTCCACCTGTCTAAACAGAGCATCTGTTTTATTTGGATTCTCTAACAATGGCATGTGTCTATAAATTAAGATTTTTGTACAATGTCTCACAGATGTTTCTACCACATTTAGTTTGTACTCCTTTTTTTCTTGGACGACTTAGTTCAAAAAACTTTTATTTTGGTCAAACATATGATTTTAGCTTTTGAGGTTACCTAATAAATCACCAGTTTATAGACTCCTAAAAATTTGGTTGGAGAGAGAACCTCAGAGATCTGCTCACCCAACCTAATCATTGTATGGGCAAGGGAGGCTGCCAGCGGCTGTGGTCACCCTGGGCTGGTGCCCCAGGGAAGAGGGAACCTCAGTTACTCCACCTAAAACTTGAGATAATTTTACATTTCTGAGGAATTATCCCAAAAGTTCACAAATCAGGAAGAGATATCTGAATGGGTGCTTTGAATTTTGTTTAAAGAAGAGAAAATAGGACTCATACCAAATGGCAGCTGGTTTTACTCCAGCCATTTTCAGGAATATCCCCAAAGACTCTGGTACCACCAGACTGCTGCGTGGGCTGTGGTGGCTGGCAGGGGTTCAGGGAAGGCAGCCTCTCTGACTAGGTTCCTGCCTGAGTCCAAATTAGACAAGTGACATTTGGCTGCAGACTGGCCTCTAGGTGTTTGAAAGCCTATTTGTCCCTTGGTCACATTTCTTTCTTTTTTCTTTTTTCTTTTTTTTGAGACGGAGTCTCTCTCTGTCACCCAGGCTGGAGTGCAGTGGCTTGATCTTGGCTCACTGCAACCTCTGTCTCCCAGGTTCAAGCGATTCTCCTGCCTCAGCCTCCCGAGTCGCTGGGACTGCAGGTGTGCGCCACTACACCCAACTAACTTTTTGTATTTTTAGTACAGACGGGGTTTCACCATGGTGGCCAAGCTGGTCTTGAACTCCTGACCTCAGGTGATCTGCTTGCCTCGGCCTCCCAAAGTGCTGGGATTACAGGTGTGAGGCACCACGCCTGACCCTTTGGTCATATTTCTGTAAGTCCTTCTCTGCCCTTCTCAGACATGCAAGGGAAAGTCAGAAGTGGACCAGAAGGTCTGGAGGGACAGGTGAAAAAGCACCAGAATGGAGAAGATGGGTGTTACATGTGAGCTAGGCCGGCTTCCAGCGCCATACGGCTTAGAAGACTGTCAGTGACACATGGACAAGGCGTGGCTCTGGTAGTTAAAAAAAAATCAATCCTTTACTTGCATCCCAAGTTCCTACTTTGGGAGAATAAACTCCAAATAATATCTCCTAATGGAGGTTGATAAATATTTAGCCATTAACTGTAGACTCATGTCTCTCTCAAAATTTAATAGATGAAAAATGTAACACTCTCCTTTTTTTTTTTCCCATTCCTTGCTTTGATACTACTGATTGTGTTAAGATAGTGTGGATTGAGGATGGGTCAGCTTGCGGCTGAGCTTTCTGCCTTCCTGTTTGTAACTGAATTTTTCTAATTAAAAAACATCCACTTTGTTCTGGCATAGTTGTATACATTATTCCAATATATTTAACAATGAGGCTGTTCTTATTTCACACAGAATAGCACACAGTGAAGACAGTCAGTGAGAACCAGAGCTATTGTTACAATAGACAGCAGCCAGCTCAGGCAGCAGAGGACAAGAGAGATCGGGGTGCACACACATGGATGAGGCTGACTTTTCAGAAGACACGACTTGTAAGCAGGAGGATTTGCCTTATGATGGGGACCTCTCTCAGATTAAGATATGCAATGATTACAGTTTTACCTCAAAAAATGATGCCTTTGAAGTCTCAAGTCAAATTATTTTCATAGCAGATGACCCTCAAGAGAAGGCTATGCATAATGAGACTTGTGGAAATACAGCTATGACCATGCCCCTGGGTAAAATTACTGAAAATGCTGCCAACAAAAAAGATGAGAAAGAGAAACAATGGACTGCAGCTCTTCGTATTCCAGCAAATGAAGGAGATGCTTCTAAGTCAAGCGTTTCTAATATTTTACTTCATCATCTTTCCAAAGAGCCATTCTTACGAGGTCAAGGCATTGATTGTGAAACCCTCCCAGAGATCTCAAATGCCGACAGTTTTGAAGAGGAAGCTATTATTAAAAGTATTATTTCATGTTGTAATAAGAATTCTTGGCCAAAAGAACAAACCCCAGAACTCACTGACCAACTCAACCCCAAAAGGGATGGTGAAAACAGCAATAAGCCTGGTTCTCCCACCATGACAGAAGAAAATACCTCTGATTTAGAAGAGACAGTGGCTGCTGGAGATAGCAGCCATCAAGAAAATGTAAATATTCTAACTCAAATCAAGGGTCCAGGTGATAAACAAAACAGTTATCAAGGGCAAGCACCCCAGAAACAGCATGCTGAAAAAGCAAGTTCGGGCAACAGGTTCAAACATGGCCAAGGTCAAGTTCATTACCAGCTCCCTGATTTCTCTAAGATTGCTCCCGAGGTGAAAAATCCTAAAAATAACATAATTAATAAACCACTTGCAATAGCTAAACAAGCCAGCTTTTCTTCTAAGTTGAGAGAGAAACCCGCTGTTGTGCAAGATATTTTAGAAACCATGCCTGAGTCAAACTGTGTTGAAAAACAACATCAAGAGCAGAAAGGGGAAATCACTGAACCTTCACAACAAATCCAGGTAAATGAAACGGTCTCCTGTAAATACATTAATTGGGATCACTGCTCATCTCTTTCAGTGTGGGTTTTTGGAGGGTGAATAGAGCTTGGTTCTGGCTCCAAGGTTTCATTCAGCACCCTGGGTCACCCTGGGTGAGTGACGTGGCCACTCAGACTCTCAGGGCCCTCACGAGAAGCATCAGGGGCCATGTTGACAAACACATATAAGAGAATAGAATCCAAATTCCGCAAGCCAGAATTTGGCTCTCCTCACTTAAACTTAGCTGCCCTCCTTCAGGAGTCATCTGCAGTTGCCTGGCTGGTCCAGAACCTCTTCCCAGGCCCTGAGCTCTCTGAGTTCCTGCCTTGCATGGCACATCCCATCTTGACTTACAAAAGACCTGCTTGTTTTCATGGCCTCCTTCAATTGCCCCTTGGGCCACATAACTTTTCAGGTCTCCCACGTCACAATCTTTTCCACACTTGTTTGTTTAGTCCTTCCATCAGAGTGTGTATCTCAGCCTGCTTTGGATCATAATAGCAGAAGCATCTGCTTCCTTCACTAGATTCTAAGGCTCTGGAGGGCAGCAACCTTATCTTTGTCTTTCCATTGCCTAACTTCCCCCAGAGGCCGGGCCTCCTGTCTTATGTACATTATGCCCTTAGTTCTTAATGCTAAGTTGAATGGAATTAAGATCGTTAGTAATGGATTTCAAGCTTGTTATCTTAGTAATCATTTGGTACAAAACTTTGTTAATGCTTAATTTATGCTATTTCCCCCTTTCCCTTACCCCATCTTCTCTCCCCCACCAACTTCCCAAAATGCTGAGGCTCCGGATCTCATTGATTATTGAGGCCCAATAGTAAGGTAAATCCATATTAACAATCAAAATAAACATTTTAGTTCTCTGGCACTTTTTCTACAGTGCATGATCTGTCTTTTGAGCCTTATATGAAAGTGTCCTGGACTGAACTACACTGCCTGTTTCCATTTCCATTCTCTCTCTCTTTTTTTCTATAACCTAAGCTTGGAAGTGATTTTTCCCCTTTCTTTTTTAAATTTCCATTTCCATTTTCATGCTTTAGCTCCCCTCTCTTTCAACTGAATGCTCTGGGGAGTTTGAGCATCCAAACCTGAGCCCACCTGGCCATGACTGGGATGCTCTCTAAGTCTGACAGAAACCTGCACCCCCGTGGTATTGGGAAGTGTCGGGGTTCCTTGTTCTGCTTGCAGGAGAACATCCTGGTTGTGTCCCGTTCTCAGTGCCCTGTGGTTAGCAGGAGCAGATGGATATCAGTCTCCTCTCCCTCTGGTATGTGGGTTCAAGGTCAGGTATCTGATTTTTTCCAGTCCTGTCAATTCAGATTGGAGAATTGGACCCTGCAGGTTTCATATCCATCATACAGTTGGGATATCTAGAAAGACTATAGTCTATTTTGACCAACTGTCTGGCACTAGCATATTTCTGAGCTTTATCTGTTGGGAACAAAGGGAAGACCCCCCAAGGTGAATCACTCTGGAATTTAAACTGTTCAATTAGCCTGTGGTGGGCAGAAAACCATCACTGTCTTGACGCAGTTTGGAACTTAATACATCCTCTGTTATTCTCTAGAGTGTGGCTACCATGTGTTTTGTGTTAGTGAGAGCACCAGCAACAGAGCTGGTAACAAGACTAGCAATGGTCCCTACCCTTATGAAGCTTATGGTCTAGTTTTAGGAGAAACAGTTCAGCATTTCACGTACTAGTATCAAACACAATGGTGATAACAAATAACATGTATTGTTAAATGCTTACCCCCTGCCTGATACTATGGTAGATATTTCATCCTCATAACAACCACCTGAGGTAGGTTCACTTAATATCCCCATTTTCCTGCCAAGGAATTGCAGGCTTATAAGTGATGAGACAACTACTTGGGTTGCCCAGCAAGTAAGTGTCAGAGTGGAATTCAACCTTGGCATCATGGTCCCAGCTCTTCACTACAAACCTGGGCTGCCTCTATGATGACAGAACATGTTGGGTCATTCTGAATAGTGGTGTCATTGATCAATATCGACAGTAATGTTTTCTTACCCTTTAATTGTGCAGATGGAGCCCACAGTACATATCCACCAAGAACTTCTCACAGGTACTAATGTTTTAAAACTTCTTTGAGGGAGAGCTATATATATATATATATATGTATACATGTGTGTGTGCGTATATATGTATACATATGTGTGTGTATATATGTATACATATGTGTTTTGTTTTTATCTTTTTGAGACAGGGTCTCATTCTGTCGCCCCAGGCTGGAGTGCAGCAGCACAATCTTGGCTCATTGCAGCCTCGACTTCTTGGGCTCAAATGATCCTCCCACCTCATCCTCCCAAGTTGCTGGGATTGTAGGTGCATGCCACCACACCTAGATAATCTTTTTTTTTGTAGAGTTGGGGTCTCACTTTATTGCCAAGGGTGGTCTTGAACTCCTGGCTTCAAGTGATCCCCCTGCTTTGGCCTCCCAAAGTGCTGGGATTACAGGTGTGAGCCACTGTGCCTGGCCTAGACATATATTTTGAAAAAAAAAATTTTTTAAAATAGTAAGTTGTGGTGACTGCAACAACTTCCTGTTTTCAGTTCTTAATAAAACTGTGATAAGCTGAGATGAATGGTAGCCCAAATGTATTCTTTCTTGTATAGGAATAGAATCTGAGGCAAGTCTCTCTAAGTTGTCACCAACCTCTCAGAAAGGCACTTCCTCAAGTTCTTCTTACATATTTCAAAAGATATCCCAAGGGAGACAGATGTGTCAGAAGTTAAAAGAACAGACTGATCAACTGAAGACTAAAGTAACACTTTTAAAGCTTGTTATAAATAATATCAGTAACCAAATTCATATATGAGACACCATGCCATTAATGAGAGACTGTAATTTTTTCACTGCAGGTACAAGAATTTTCCAAAAGAATAAAACAGGACTCTCCTTATCATTTGCAAGACAAGAAGCTGGTAATGAATTTTATCCTGTTTTTAAAATCTTGATTAGAGAATTTGGCTTGGATAAAGACAAATAACTTTATAGTGCCACATTTTCTCTACAGTGGCGGGAGTGGAAATGTTTTGCTGAAGATTAAACCATCTTTGTTTATGGGGCTAAAAGAGCTTAGAATTCTGTTTCTCTCTCTATTTAGCCCTCTTTCCTTCTCAGGGGATCTATTACTTATGGCTGTTACTCCTTGCCAGTTACTCATAATTAATCTGACACCATGGGAGTTTCAAGAGGAGAACCTGTAATCAGTTATAAAGGGTGGGCCTGTCCACAGTTGATGGGTACTGGTGGATTCAGGTTATAAAAATTGCCATTGCCTGGAAATTAAATATGACTTTGAATACTTTTGAAGCAATGTTTTTCAGGTCAAAATCTTTTACTTTCACATCCTCGCTAGTTGCTGCATTTAATCAAACCATTAATTTACGTCATCACCACAGCAGTCTTGTTGTCAGTGCCAGGATCATGGGAAGTGGGGTGGAGCAATGGGGTGAAAGGTAAGGCTGGGAGAACCAGAAATATGCTGACGTTGAAGATGTAGTTGAGGCCACTGGCTCATCAACAAGGGATAAGGTCAGAAGTTCTGATGTAGGCACAAGCAAGGTTTAGGGAGGGCTGTGCTTCAGAAACCCAGCAGCATGGACAAAAACCAGGGGATCCAAATGGTAAAAGACAAAGTTGATTATTTTCTCATTCATCATGTTAATTAAATCACT
This sequence comes from Rhinopithecus bieti, assembly GCF_001698545.2. Classification (NCBI taxonomy): domain Eukaryota; kingdom Metazoa; phylum Chordata; class Mammalia; order Primates; family Cercopithecidae; genus Rhinopithecus; species Rhinopithecus bieti. The sequence goes on from NW_016818769.1 coordinate 224,405, forward strand.
CATTCAACAAACATTTATCAGGCACTTTGTATGTCCCAGACCCTGTACCAGGCACTAGGAAATTCAAGATGAATAAACAATTCCTTTTTCAAGTGGCTTATAGTCTCTTAGGAACAGTGGACTGGTAAACAGGCAGCTAAAATGCAGCTGGAGAAATGTTACAGAGAATGCTAATGGCAGCCTGGAAGAGGCCCACCTTTGCCAGTGAGGGGACATTTGGAAGGCTTCCTGGAAGTCACTTCTGAGCTGGGTGTTGCAGGAGGAATAGGGATGAGCTTGGCAGAAGGAGATCAAGGAGTATTCTAGAAAAAGGAAACAGCAGGTGCAGTGGCACAGGGGTGAGGAAGCGCTGCCAGCGTGAGGAGCTGTGGGCACTGTGATTTACCATACGGCACTGGGGAGCATGTGATGACACAGGCGTGGGGGAGGAGATGGAACAGGTGGACAGGGGTACATTATGAAGGCCTTTAAGCCATGCCTGAGGCTGAGTAATTGGGCAGCGTTGAAGATTTTGTTTTGTTTGTTCGTTTGTTTGTTTTTGAGACAGGGTCTCATTCTGTCACCCATGCTAGAGTGCAGTGGCGTGATCTCAGCTCACTGCAACCTCCACTCCCCAAGTTCAAGTGATTCTCCTGCCTCAGGCTCCCAAGTAGCTGGGGTTACAGGTGTGCGCCACCATGCCTGGCTAATTTTTGTATTTTTAGTAGAGATGGGGTTTCACCATGTTGGCTGGGCTGGTCTTGAACTGCTGGCTTCAGGGTGATCCACCTGCCTCAGTCTCCCACTGCCTCGGTCTCCCAAAGTGCTAGGATTACAGGCTTGAGCCACTGCGCCCAGCTGCATTGAAGGTTTTCAAGCTGACAAATGGGAAGTACCATGGGGGCAAGGCTAAAGGCACAGAGATTGGTTAGGAAGCCAGAATTCAGGTAACAAGTCAGGAGGGCCTGAATCAAAACTGGCAATGAGGATGGAGATGGGGACAAATCTGAGGGTTTAGGGAAATGGTGGCAGATGGAAAGGGGCTGAATAGAGCAAGGGAAGAGGCTTGGATGAGCTCCAGATTTCTGGCTTGGGTAACCAAGGTCAGGAATAAAAGTAGAGGATCCCATTTCGAACGGGTATGGAAGGCAAGCAGGAGGCAAGATGTCAAGTTTAGTTTGGGGCATTTTGAGTTTGAGCTACCTTTGGGACATCTAAGTAGAGAGGTCCAGTAGGCAGTTAGACCAGTGGATCTGGCCTGCAGAACTGTTTGGATGAAAAATGTAGATTTGGGGATAGTTGTGGGTTGACACTGGAGTGGATGAGACGGGCCAGGCAAAATACACAGAGTGAGAAGTGAAGAGGGCCCAGGAGAGACTCCAGGGAGACGGCAGCTGGGGAGGAGCAGAGGCGAAGAAGCCAGGAGAAAAGAGGGTTTGCAGGAGAGGGGAGTGGGCTCAAAAAAGAAGTGCATTGGATTTGGCAATTAAGAGGTTATAAGGGTCCTTGGCAAGCCTGGTTTTGAATGAAGTGGTGGATCTGGAAGCCAGATTGCAGGGATTACGGAAGAAACAACAGGTAAACAAGATCTCCAGAAAGCCAGGATTTCAGGAATTGGAAGAACACAGAATTTTAAAGGGCTGAGCAAAGCAGAGAGAACTGGTTCGGTCAGGAGCCTTCGGAAGCCTGGAGGTTTCTTCCTGATGTTATCGGGTATGCGGGGATCCCTGCTGACCGAGAGGAGAGTAAAGGTGGCTCCTGACAGTATCAGCCTGTGGTATGGGACTTCCGGGCCCAGGTGGTTCAGTCTTGAAAGAAGCCAGAAAGGGCGACAAGCAACCGCCTCAGCCTGAGCAGCACCATGCAGCAGAAAGCATTTGGATTTTGGAGAGGATGTCGCGCCCCTACTTATTGGTTACACAACTGTAGACAGGTTACAGCATGTCTTCCCTTTCCGAGTTGTTATGAGAATTCAGTGAGGCACATTTCTGCCGAGAAAATTGTGCCCTATCTTCTGCAACATAACACAATTTAAATTCCAAGATCCTGAATTATAATTCATGATTAGCTTTTCTCTTTTCTCATTACCCTCTTTCCCTTGAACACCTAATTCCCCCTCAGGGCCTCAGCTGCCATTTTCAGGCTTCCAGTTCCTAAATTACTCGTCCTGACTTCTCATCTATAGTTCCAAATGTTTGTGTCTATCCTCACTTCGGATATCCCACCCTCACTGCAAACTCTACCTTGTCCAACATCGGTATCTTCGAGCCTGTTAGCCTTTCCAAATTCCTCAGTTTAGTCAGGTCTACCACATTCTTGTCACTTCCCAAGCTTAGAAACTCAAGCACTGTCTGTGAGATTTACAGTTGTCAGTGTTCTGGCAGGGACCAGATGGTTTCGTAAATGGTGCAACCGAGGAGAGTTTAACAAAGGCATTATTTTACAACAGTGTGGGCAAGGCTAAGGGAAACCAATAAGGGATGGAAAAGCATCTCCTGGAAGGACCCGTGGGGAGCTCCCCTTTGACCTGAAGGAGCACAGGAAAAGCAGGTCCTGGAGCCTAAAGAGAGCAGCTGTCACTGTGGGACTAGCTGACAAGCCCTGTGGCTTTGGTGGAGGGACAGAGTCAACTCCATGACAGCACAGGGAGGAAGAAAAGACTCCCATCTCATCCTCCAACACCTCTCTCCTGCTGTTGCCCTCCATTGACTAAAACCAACCAAAGCCAGAGCCCAGGGGAGCCTGTGGTGCAGTCCATTAAAGGTCAGCACAGAGAAAGACAGAGGATGAACCTGGGGAGAAATGTAAAACATCTGCCACACCTGCTGTTTTTTATACACCCTTTAGCCAATATATTTCCAAACTCTTGTTTATTCATTGTTAATATTAATAAGAATTGGCTGGGAGTGGTGGCTTATGCCTGTAATCCCAGCAGTTTGGGAGGCCAAGGCAGGTGGATCACCTGAGGTCAGAAGTTTGGGACCAGCCTGGCCAACATGGTGAAACCCCATTTCTACTAAAAATACAAAAATTAGCCGGGCATGGTGGTGCGTGCCTGTAATCTCAGCTACTTGGGAGGCTGAGGCAGGAGAATTGCTTGAATCTGGGAGGCAGAGGTTACAGTGAGCCAAGATTGCACCACTGTACTCCAGCCTGGGTGACAGAGTGAGAGACTCCATCTTAAGTAAAAAAAAAATAAGAAGAAGAATTAATAATCTGTCAAGTATGTACTATAGTCCTGGCACAATGCATGATCTCATTTAGTTTTTATAATATGAGGCAAGGACTATTACCTTAATTTTACAGATGTAGAAACTGAAGCTTAGAGAGTTCAAGTTTACTAAAATCATACAATGAGTAAGTGACAGAGTCTGAACTTGAACCCAGTTGTGTGTGATCCTATAACCTCACCGAGCTATGTTTCTGTCCTGGGCAACCTCTCCCCAGTTCATCCCTTCCTCTCTATTTCATGGATACTGCCTGGTCCAGGCCCTCCAGAGATTTAAGTTGCACTCCTTCCACTGGGCCTTGGCAAAGGTTTCTCTCTATATCTCTATATACATATATAGATATGTACTCCAGAGTTCTGGCTTTGGTGTATATATATATTATATATTTATTACATATTATCTATCTATCTATCTATCTATCTATCTATCTATCTATCTATCTATAAAATAGAGAGAGAGAGAGAGAGAGAGAGAGAGAGAGAGAGAGAGAGAGAGAGAGACAGTCTTGCTCTGTTGCCCAGGCTGGAGTGCAGTGGCGCAATCTCGGCTCACTGCAACCTCTGCCTCCCAGGCTCGAGTGATTTTCCTGCCTCAACCTCCCGGGTAGCTGGGATTACAGGCATGCACCACCATGCCTGGATAATTTTTGTATTTTTAATAGAGATGGGGTTTCACCATATTGGTCAGGCTGGTCTGAACTACTGACCTAAAGTGATCTGCCCACCTCAGCCTCCCAAAGTGCTGGGATTATAGGCATGAGCCACTGTGCCCAGTCTTTGGCTAAGTACTCTAAACCACAGTCTCTTTTCTCAATGGAACAACATCTCTGAGACCAGGAACTGTGCCTGATGCAATTTTTTAATCTCACACTTCTAGCCCAGGGCCAGACATAGGCAGTGCTCAGGGAGTGTTTAGTGACTGGGGATGTGGGACCGAAGCCTCCATACATCTTCAACATGCCCCTAACCCGCAGAGTTTAAACATTCATCTGCCTGAGGCTGCACGGGGTGATGTCTGGAGACCCCTTTACAGCTTTGGCTAAATCTTCCTGCTGTTCCTTCCCCATCTCATCCTCCAACTCCCCACAGACTGAAACCCAGGCCACGTAACTCCAGTTCCTTTTTAAGATCTGTGTGCCCTCAGACATATTGCTAGAGCTCCAATTTCCTCCTTTGCAAAACTGGGATAATAAAATATACTTTACCACATTTACAACATTGATGTGTTGATTAAATAAGATGAGGAATGGAAAAATGCTTTGTAAGCTAAAAACCATTCTGCAAATATACAGGATTATGAATGTCCCATTAAGGAAGGCCAGAGGCTTCTGAGTGGGTTCTGAGAGAGAAGTCAGAAGTAATTGTATTTTTGAGCTATATGCTGTGAGGGTTTGTGAATGTTGAGATGACCCTTGGGTTTGTCTGTAGTTTAGATGTCAGACACTGAGACAAAACAATTCATGCTGCTGGGAGAAGGATGGCAGCTTCATTCTGACACTACTGTAGGGTACGGCTGCTTTGTGTTTTTGGGAGAACAATTACACACACAGACTTGCATGTGAGTGATTCCAGTGACTTTACCGCTGCAGGTCCTGGAGAAACTGCAGGGACACCTTGAACTGCTGGAGCAGAACTTTCTGGCCACCAAGGACAAGCATCTGACTTTGCAGCAGCAACTCCACAAGCACGAATCAACAGTTGTCGGTGACTTTGATCCAGAAAGGTCAGGTTTAAACCAACTGTGTAAGGTGGAGGGGTCAAAGGTGATCTCCTTCAGGTGGGATTCTGATGTGGCTGCTGGCTTAGTGCTTGGAAAGTCACTGGTCTAGGGTCAGCAAAAACTGTGTCACCAATGAACAAAGTGTCACCCCATGCCACAGACAGCGTGGAGGACCTGTTGAGTGTAAGGTACTGTGCTGGACATTGACTCAGATGGAACACTCAAAATGAACAAATGCTTCCTGGGGCAGAGGCATTGTACCAAAATTTTGCAATTTGTTGGATATCATTATAATTGGTTTGGAGACCCACAGGAGCCTAAGAAAACCCTAGAAAGGCTCACATGATAACCACAGAGGGCCCTCTTCTCAAGTTCCTCCTCTCTTCTCCCTCTCAGCTTTTCCCTTTCTTATCTCTCTCTCCCCACACCTGCCTTTATTGTCCTTGCCTGGTTCTCTCTTCTGTCCCTCTCTTTCCCCTTCTCTTTCCCTTTCACTGATAATTCCAAGGCACACTGGGCAGGAGGGGGTCATTGTAAAGTTAATTGGTGTCAGGGTGAGGGACCTACAAATCCTGATAAAGGAAAAGTGTTAAAGCCTAAAGTTAAATGATTTCTGAGTTAATTCACATTAGAACCTTGAACACACACTTGAAACTGAAGTTTCTAGCTGGTGGTTTTTATGGCACTGTATTCTCCTCTCTTCATTCCAAATAATTTTAAGCTGTATTCCAGGACTCAAGGAGCGGATTCTTTCCCTATAATTTCCTGGTATAAATTAAAATAAACTATTTAGTAGGCTTAATATTTGTAAGTTCAGCCCTTTCTATTCATAGCATTTTAATATGGAATCGTTGTTGCCAAATTTTTTAATGGTTTACATTTCAGCCCTAGTGTTCTGTGGTATTTTTTCCCCCAAGGTATGGCTTTACTTTTCCAAAATGAATGGAATCTCTGTCTACCTTTATTTCAATACTGAGTAATTAGACAGTAAGGATGAGGTTTTAATATTGATTTTTTCCCAAAGGCTTTTTTTGGGGGACAGGGGAAGAAAGAACTCTGCATGCTTCAGCTATTTAAAATTCATAGAGTAAGGATATTTATTTTCCAAAGAATCTCCTGTTTGGGCAGTCGTTTTAAAGACAGACTTCTGTGCACATTAAGACCAAAGTTATTCAATGTCTTATTTATATCCTAGTTACAACCACACTGTGCCTGGCACGAGTATAAATAAAAAGAACTTCAACTGCAATTACATTCCATATATGGCAGAAGCTTTCAACACAGGCAAGGGAGGGACCCAGCCTTTCCCAAATCTCAGCTAAAGCCACCTCAGGACAGGCAAAGACTCATCAGCTCCAGAATGGTCCTCTTGTTCTCAAATGGGCATAATGTGACAAGGAACAGAATCCTATACAACCCTTGGGTTCCTGATATGTCGAGAACCTTCTAAGTGTTGAGTCCAAAGGCTAATGCAGAGGGCTTTCTGGAGGGGCAAGAATTCTGCAAATTCATTGACTAGTCCTTCGTTTACATCACCTGCTGTGCTCTTATTAAAGCCTTCTCATTATTACCTTTACAAGGTAATATGCAAAAATATTTGCTTGGATTTCATGCATCTTGCTTATCAGAATGTAGTCCAATAGTAATTTGATTCTTTCACATACTAACACCAGAAGCCAAGAATTCAAGAAATGGGGTTCTACCTTCATCAGCCACTTCTCCCCGAGAGTCTCAGCATGAAATCTTATCTTCCGCTTTATAGAAAAGATCACAACTTCCCTCAAAAATGTCTCTTCCATCTCCAAATCCCCATGTTTTCACCTCCTCTCCCTTCTTTAATTTGCTCTCCAGCCTCTCTAGCCATGATCCTTAAACCCATCCCTTTCTACTACCTTGAGGCATTGCTCCATCATTTCATTTCATTTATTATTATTATTATTATTAGAGATGGAGTCTTGCTCTGTTGCCCAGGTTGGAGTGCAGTGGCATGATCTTGGCTCACTGCAACCTCTACCTTCCAGGTTCAAGTGATTCTCCTGCCTTAGCCTTCAGAGTAGCTGGGATTAAAGGCGCATGCCACCATGCCTGACTAATTTTTTTGTATTTTTAGTAGAGACGGGGTTTCACCAGGTTGGCCAGGCTGGTCTTGAACTCCTAACCTCAAGTGATCCCCCCGCCTTGGCCTCCCAAAGTGCTGGGATTACAGGCATGAGCCACCGTTCCCCGGGCTCATTTCTTTTAAACTTTCAGTCTCTCCTTGTCCCCTGTTTCATTCTCTTCTGCCTGCAAGATCACAACATATTTTCCTATATTTTATTCAATTATTACTTTGTTTTTTTCATGCTTAGATCTTTGTCCCACCACTTATTGGTTAGGGCAACCTTCCCCCACCGTTTGAGAAAGCCCCTTATATCAGATACAAAACCTCCACGTGTATACAGAGCTGTTTCTATTCCATCCCATGGATCTATGTTTCTATTTCTACATTATCCACACAGTTTTAAATGATTATAGGTTAGTGTATATTTATGCTTTCTTTTTAAAAAAATTTTCTTTTAGCTATTCTTATACACTCCTCATACTAATAAACTTTATAATCAGTTCACCAAGTTTCTTAATGAAATTTCATGAGGATTTTGCTTAGGATGGTATTGAATTTATAGGTTAGACTGGGAAGAACTGAAATCTTTGCAGTGAGTATTCCCATCCAGGGGCATGCTTTCTTCATGCAGGTTTTACACATTTTTTTGTTAAGTTTATTACTAACCATTTTATAGTTTTTCTGAGTATTGTTGACAGATGGTTTCTCTAATTGATATTATAGGAAATATTTCTATTTTGTATATTTAACTTGTACTGGGCTACCTTATGCAATTCTCTTCTTGTGTCTTGTTGATTTTTAGTTGATTGTGTTCATTTTTAAGTATGACAATCCATAGCATCTGAAAATATTAAGAAGCTTTTTACTCTAGAATATTTGTATTGTACTTTCTTTTCTCTCCAACTCTTATATGTCTCATTTCTTTTTCTTTCTTTATTTCATTTGCTAGGTTTTCTAGAACAATAGTGAATAATTAATGCTAGTGACAGACAGCATTTTTTTTTTTTTCAGACCAAGTCTCACTCTTGTCCAGGCTGGAATGCAGTGGCACAATCATAGCTCATTGCAACCTCAGACTCCTGGACTCTGGGATCCTCTCACCTCAGCCTCCTGAGTGGCAGGGACTACAGGTGTATGCCACCATGCCCAGCTAATAAAAAAATTTTTTTTGTAGAGCCAGGGTCTCCCTATGTTGTCCAGGCTAGTCTTGACCTCCCGGGCTCAAGTGATCCTCCCACGCCTTGGCCTCCCAAAGTGTCAGGATTACCGGCGTGAGCCATAAAAGACAGCATTCTCATCATGTTACTAATAATAATGAGAATTCTCCCAGGTATGATTCAAGTAAATAAGCTTCAAGAAAGTTTTCTTCTATTCCTAGCTTTCTAGAACTAGGGCTTTTGCTGTTATTTAATTTAATAAAATGTTTAATCGAATGGGATTTAGAAATCTAGTTTTTCTCCTTTAATCTATTAATGTAGTGGAATATATTAATAAATATCCTAATGTTGAACCACAGAATGAGTTGGGCAATTTTCCCTTTTCTTTTCATGTTCTGGAAGAGTCTAATAACATAGGACTCATCTGTTGCTTAAAAGTCTTGATAGAATTATGTTTAGTGAACTCTGAGGTTCTATACAAGTGCTTCAGGGGCCTGCATATACTTGATTTAAATTTCTCCTGTAAAAATATATGTTGAAATATATACTTTCAAACTTAATAAATTACCTTTTAAACTATGTAATATATAAAAATTAACATACTAGAGACATTGAAATTTTTTTTAAAAGGTTTGGTAGAACTCACCCATTATCCCACTCTTCATGCCTTTTGTGGAGTAGATTTTGACAATTTCCATTTTCTCTGGTTATTAGTCTTTTCATATTTTCTACCTTTTAAAAGTGAATTTTAATAATTTATATTATTCTAGAAACTTGCCCAATTCACCTAAATTTTAAATGGTGTTGATATGAATTTTCCAGTGCCTTTTGATTTAAAATGTTTCCTATTTTCCTTTCTCATTCTTAATGCTATTTGTTTTTCAGACTTCCAGTGGTTTGTTTTATAGATATTTTGGAAAAAAACATGTTTTATTTTATTGATCAAATTATTTTAAGTGTCATTTATTTCTAGTAATTTTATGAATCCTTTTCTGCGGTTTATTTTATATTCCCTTTTCTATCTTCCTGTTTTAAATAGTTTATTGATTTTTTTCTAATAATGCATTTAAGACTAGAAGTTTTCCTCAGAGTACTGCTTTAACTGCATTACATTTGATTTCCTATGTTATTCTCTCATTTGTCATTGACTTGCAAGTTATGCCTAATATTCATTTTTATTTCCTATTTAATCCAAAGCTATTTAGGTATTAAAATGTCTAATTAAATAGGGTTTTCTTGGGGGGCTATGTTTTTGTTGTTAATGTCTAGTGATAAGAGAATGTAGGTAGTATAATTTTAATATCTTGGATTTTCTTGAAATTTTCTTTGTGGACTGTTACAAGGTAAATTTTATAAATGTAACAGATTTGAAGAAAATGGATTCTCTTTGTTGGGTAAAATATATATTTATATACACATACATATATTCATATGGGTTAGAACTTGTTAATTAAATTATTCAGTTATCTAATATTCTTCCTCTTTTCAAATTCACATAAATTTCCATAGAATCACAGTTCTTAGAATCCCTTGCAAGGGACCTCAAAATCATCAAATCCAGATAAGTAAGGTACAGTATTGTTATCCCAGGTTATAAGTGAGACATTGGAGGCCCAGAAATGCTAAGTGATTAGTACACGGATACGCAGCTAATGGAGAGCAGGTGAAGATCAGAGCCCAGGCTGTCAGAGAAACTATGAACAGTCATGCGGGCTCCCATTTTCCTTTGTGCCAGAAGACAGGCCACATTAATAATATAAATCAGTGCTGTATTCAAGAACCGTCGTTATTAATTAGAATGCCAACTACATAGCCCAGAAGATGCCTGTGTGTTTGTTTACTTAGAAAAGTGGAAGGTGAAATCTTCAAGTTGGAGATGCTACTTGAAGATGTTAAAGAGAAAATGGATGAAAGCAAATATACTTCAGCTCCTTCTCCTCCTGTGAGTTCTCCAGTTACCCTGGATGACTTGGCCTCCACCTCCTCTTCACTCTCAAATGAGGTAATACAGCAATGTATAGCTTAATTTTGTGCCAGGAAAAATGGTATTTATGCATTTATAGACTCCTAATTCATGGATTCACTGAATTTCATTTTAATATCTCATGAAAACTTAACTTTCCAAAGTCCCATGAATTATATTATTTTAAATGGAACCAGCTTCTAAAGATTAGAAGCATTTCAAGTGTTAGTTTTTGAAACATCTTTATAGTTTAGGATGTAACAACGCTGTTTAAACCCATCAAACCACTGAAGAGCTATTTCTTCCAGATGAATAAGAAAGTTTTTATAGATCATATCTGGAAGAAATAATTTTTTTTCTTCATAGTTTTGTACTCACCCAGGCAGGAGTGTGGTGGCACAATCTCAGCTCACTGCAACCTCTGCCTTCCAGACTCAAGTGATTCTCCTGCCTCAGCCTTCCAAGTAGCTGGGATTACAGACGCATGCCACCACTACCTGGCTAATTTTTTATATTTTTGGTAGAGAACGGGTTTCACCATGTTGGCCAGGCTGGTCTCAAACTCCTGACCTCAAGTGATCCGCCTGCTTGTCCTCCCAAAGTGTTGGGATTACAGGCATGAGCTACCTGAAAATAAAGAATAGCACACTCGGTGAAATAATTATTTCCCATGAATCCACTTCTGCATTTTCCTTTTCTCAAGTTAAATTCTTTTGGATTTCTACATATGCAAGATTCAGAATTCAAATCAACCACCGTCTTTCTACACTTTTTGCCTTTGTAGCCTCAACTATCAGAACATTCAGACTAAAATTAAAATTCTCAGAAATGGAATCATTTAAATAAATACTTTAAATTGACTCTTTAGTTTCATACAGTATTTGAAGCCACAGCCTGGGGCTGATATTCCAACTTGAATGAGGATTTTGTCAGAGCAAAGGACAAAGTGACAAAGATTATGTCAACGTTAGCCCTTCCGAAGAAGTGTTTGCCTCCTCAAAGCACTTACCTGCCTGGCAAAATCTCACTCATTCAAGTCCCAGCTCTACTGTCAGGTCATTTATGCAATCCTAGTCAGCCACCCTCTTCACCCCCAAGCCCCCCCAATCCCCTGCACCTGGAGGAATTCTTGGCCCCAGCCTCTGTATCCCTGCAGCACTGGGTCTCGTTTGTCTCTGTGACTCTGCACTCATCTTTGAATCCTGAATGTCCATCTGAAAGCCCAGGAGAGTCGATGCTTCATAGAGGAAGCCCCAAGCCACTGCGGATGTAACAGCCCATCTCAAGGCACCCAAGCAGTCTCCAGGCTCACAGCGGCTGCCCTGCTAGTCTTGGACCTGCAGGAGTCACGAGTCTTTGTGAGGTCACCTCAGGGTTGGCCCTGCCCTCTACCTGGCGGCTCCCTGGGTCTGGATCTGCTCTTCTTTACTTGGTCCCAAGTTTACAGATACTGTTGTGAAATGATGAGAACTCTCTAAATAACTTTGTGATAAGTGGCCCTTGAAAGAGTCTACTGCTGGCATCCTTCATTCACTCAGCAGTATGTATTGCTATATGCTAGCCCTTTTCTAGGTACTGGGGATACAACATGAACAACAGACAAATCACCTGCCCTCAAGATGCTTACATTTCTGTGAGAGACACATATACTTAACAAGTTAAGCTGAGTGCAGTGGCTCACATCTGTGATCCCAGCACTTTGGGAGGCTGAGGCAGGCGGATCATGAGGTCAGGAGTTTGAGACCAGCATGGCCAACATGGTGAAACCCCGTGTCCACTAAAGATACAAAAAATTAGCCAGGTGTGGTGGTGCACACCTATAATCCCAGCTACTTGGGAGGCTGAGGCAGGAGAATCGCTTGAACCTGGGAGGCAGAGGTTGCAGTGAGCCAAGATTGCGCCATTGCACTCTGGTCTGGGCGACAGGGCAAGACTCCATCTCAAAAAAAAAAAAAAATTAAATTAACATATAATTATTAAATGTTAAAAGCATGGTGAAGAAAATAATAATACATTCTGCATGACTCTGAAGCTAGACTACCTGGGTTCACATACTGGCTCTGTCACTTATTAGCTTTGTGATCTTAGGAAAGTTATGCAACCTCTCTGTGCCTCAGTTCTCTCTTCTGTAAAATGGGGATAATGATACTTGCTTCACAGGGCTGTTATGATGTTTAAATGAGTTAATATAAGTAATGTGCTGAAAATAGGGCCTGGCTCACAGTAAGCACATTACTCCTGGGCGTTAGCTATCATGACTATTAAGTGATGGGATATGACCAAAAGTAACTAAATGCAGAAGGTTTGAATTACTAAGGGAGAAGGTTTTTCAGAGAAGGTGAGATTTGGTCTGAGTATTGGAGGATGAGAAGGCAGCTAGGTAAGGAGCTGGGGGAGACGGGTGGGGATGCCAGGCAGGATGTTATGGTGTCTTGAGGCGCTGTAGGGATGCTGAACTGATTTTGAGTTACCTCCCGTGGGACTATGGCTCTAATTCAAGTCCTTTTGTGTGGCTCCCCAGGTTCCCGAGGAGCACCCTGGCCACCCTCCTAGGCCTCAAGGCTCAGGTGGGAGTGAGGCGACAGGGACACCCCAAGGAGGGCCGCAGGAGGCCCCCAAGGAGGAGCTCTGTGAGCTGACCCCGCAGACGTGAGTTCTCGCCCTGCAGCCCCAGCAGACACAGGACACAGCAAGAGGCCCTTTCCTCATGCAGCCTCCAGGGGGGCCCACAGGGCTCCCATAGGAAAAGCAGTCTTGGACCACGAGTTACAAAGCCTGGGAGCCTGGCTCCTCACCTGCCCCACCAGCAGGGCCTGGCCAGCCTCTGCAACCCTCTGGGTAGAGATCTGAGGGATGGGACGGCTGGGGCTGGGGGACCGGGGGAGAGGTGAAGGTCAAATGGCCACACGAGGCCCACAGCACTCTTTGCCTTAGGTTGCTCGCTCCCACCATCCCAGGGGTGCTAAATTAAATTCCCAATGACTCTGCCAGAATAAAGCCAAATGATTCCAAATAGTGGAGCTCCCGGGTAGCTCAAGAACTGATTCTAAAATTCAAACTGCTTTTTTTTGTTTTTTTTTTTAAATTAGTTACCTAAATGGTCATCATGGAGATACAACTGTCCAGAATCAGCCAGACCAAGTGGCCATGAGGCTGTCTTCTAACTCTGGGGTAATGTCCTGCAGCCAGGGCCTGGATGGGTTCTTCTCATTGTTGGTTCTTTAACTAAAACCAGTGTTGCCGAATGTGACTGTGAAATTGGCATAATCAAGATCACCTGCCTCTTCCTAAGGGCATCCTTGGTGTCAGTGCTGGTGATGGCTGGTACTGCTGACGGTTTCCGACTTTCAGCACTCCTGAGAAACGTGGCAGGCGTACCTAGACTGGAGCTTCTCCAACTTCTCTGAGCCTATGAATCAGCTATAGATCTTGTTAAAATACAGGCTCTGATTCAGTGAGTTTGGGGCGAGCCTGCAATTCTGCATTGCTAACAAGCCCCAGGTGATGCCAAAGCTGCTGGTTCTGGTCTGGGGACCACACTTTAAGTTCCGAGGGTCTAGAGATTATTTCATTTTGAATGAATTGGAAATGCTGGGAATAACAACCCCGGGGTCTTAAATGATAACAATATTATAATAAGCAGTAAACAATGATACAATAATTCTGTTGGCTCAGAGCTTTACAGTTTGCAGAGTCTTTTTGCTGAGGAAGAGTAATTTAGAAAGGTGAGATTTGTTCAGGGTAAATGATAGGCGATATTAAAGTCCAGGTCTCCAACTCGGGAAGAGGGGCACCTCCCTGCATTCTGCTAATGTAAATCTGCCTTAAATGTCAAGTGCAGGAGTAACCCTGTAAGCTTAGCAGTGATAAAATATAAAATTAAAAAAAAAAAAACATACACACCAGAAAATGGATGAAAACCCTTTTTTAAAATTATAAAACTGATACATGCTTATTACAAAAGAAATGAGAAAATAAAGAAAAGTATAAAGAGGAAACTTCCACTGAGAGGAAAATCAATGCTAATTTTTTTTTTTTTTTTTTTTTTTTTTTGAGACAGTCTCGCTCTGTTGCCCAGGCTGGAATGCAATGGTGCGATCCCAGCTCACTGCAACCTCCACCTCCTGGGTTCAAATGATTCTCCTGCCTCAGCCTCCTGAGTAGCTGGGATTACAGGCATGTGCCACCACACCCAGCTAATTTTTGTATTTTCAGTAGAGAGGGGGTTTCACCATGTTGCCCACACTGGTCTAGAACTCCCGACCTCAAGTAATGCACCCACCTCAGCCTCCCAAAGTGCTGGGATTACAGGCGTGAGCCACTGTGCCCAACCCATTGCTAATATTTTAGTGTATTTCCTTCCAGTCTTTTTTTCTCCTATATATACATTTTGGCCAAAATAGGATTTTACTCTTTCTATATATATAGTTTTAGGCTTTTCATTTAATGTTATATTTTGAGCAGCTCTCCACATCACTTAGAATAAACCTATCGCTTCATTTTTGATGACTGCACTATATTTCATTATATTAATGTACTCTGACACATTTAGACAATCTCTCATTGATGGACGTTTCATTTTTTCCAGTTCTTTGATATCATAAACATTGCTTCAGGTAACATCATTTGACATGCAAACTTTTGTAGTTGATCATTTCTTTAGAATAAAACCCTAGGATTGCAGTTAATCGTTCAAATGGTACATGCTGAAAATTCTGATAATCTGGCCTTTAGGAAGGCCATGGGGTTTATAGGCTGAGGGCAGTGCGTGGGAATGTTGGTATCTCCAGTTTGAGCCTACCCTAGACATTTTTTTCTTTTTCCAACTTTTGCTAAATGCATAAGTGAAAACTGATATCTCATTATTTTAAACTGGCAATTTTGAAATTCAACCTATTTTCATATGTTTCTTGGCCACTCGCACCTCCTCCTTGACAATATTGATTATTTTAAGTTGTTTACAAAACTGAAACCATAGTCAATTAAAAAAATGTAGATGGACAACTGAGAAAATATTAAGAGCAAATAATGTTCATTGTTGAGAACTTCATTATATCAAATGCTGTGACAAATTCCCAAACGAGCAGAACTGTGGTTAAGAACACAAGCATACTGGCCGGGTGCGGTGGCTCACGCCTATAATCCCAGCACTTTGGTAGGCCAAGGCGGGTGGATCACTTGAGGTCAGGAGTTCGAGACCAGCCTGACCAACATGGCGAACCCCTGTCTCTACTAAGACATACAAAGATTAGCTGGGTGTGGTGGTGTGTGCCTCTGGTCCCAGCTACTTGGAAGGGAGGCTGAGGTGGGAGAATCGCTTGAAACTGGGAGGGAGGTGGAGGTTGCAGTGAGCCAAGATTGCGCCACTGCACTCCAGCCTGGGCAACACAGAGAAACTCCATCTCAAAAAAAAAAAAAAAGAACACAACATACCAGTCAGATAGGTAAAAGTTCAAATCCCAGCTCTCCCACTTACTCATGATGCGACCTTGCCAAGTTGCTTAAATCCTCTGAGCCTCAGATTACTCACCATTAAAATGGAGACAATGTGCCAGGATGGTTGGAAGTATTAAAGAGACTATAAAAGAAGCACCTGGCATATCATGAACAACTACAAATGGTAACAGGAAAACACTGAAACCCTCCAAGAAAATTAATGGACAAAGGACATGAGCTAAAGTCACAAGTAAGGCCGGGCACAGTGGCTCACGCCTATAATCCCAGTACTTTGGGAGGCCGAGGAGGGCGAATCATGAGGTCAGGAGCTTGAGACCAGCCTGGCCAACATGGTGAAACTCTGTCTCTACTAAAAATAAAAAAAAATTAGCTGGGGGTAGTGGTGGGTGCCTATAATCCCATCTACTCAGGAGGCTGAGCAAGGAGAATCGCTTGAACCCGGGAGGCAGAGGTTGCAGTGGGCTGAGATTGGGCCACTGCACTCCAGCCTGGGCAACAGAGTGAGACTCCATCTCAGAAAAAAAAAAAAAGTCACAAGTAGGAAATACAACCAATAAATCAACAAATAGTAACAGACTTACTTCCTTTGTCAAGGAGGAAATGCAAATTAACACAAAAAGTGACACCCCCCCGCCGCCCACCCCCATTCAATTAGCAGAAACATTTTCAAGTGGTAATTCCTGATGCAGAGGAAGGTGTGGTCAAACTGAGCCATCCACACTGTTGGTGGCTGTGAAATCTGTACAACTTTTGTGGAAAGCCATTTGGCAATATGGGTCATCACACAAACATGTTCGCAACCTTTGGCCCAGACATTTCCTCAGGAAGTAATCCAAGATGTGGAAAAAGCTATGTGTACAATGATGCTTCTGCCATTGTTTATAATGATGGGAAAAGTACATTTATTTTTTACTTACATAAAGGGTAAGACCATAGTCAAAAACACAGTGGGTGGTATCACCCCTCACAGGTCAGTGGAGTAATTGTTTTGTGTTAGAAAGGGATATATAAGCAAGCATTTAGGCCACCAGACAGTCCCTAAACCTTGTTTTAATTCATAGCTGAATATATTTCTTTGGAAAGGCTTTTAGAGCTCTACTAGCCAGCGGTCAGATTAATAGACCTAAAAATTGTGTTCCTAAATCTGTTCATTCTCTAGTGAAGCTTGGAGTAATTTGAAACTAAAGGAAAGATAAAAAGGGGAAAGTATTCTGACATCTGTATACCAGATTTTAAAATCTGTTTAGAGGAGGAAAGAAGCAAGCCAGGATGGAAACTTCCATTCTTCAGCCCAGGACGTTAGAGGCGCAGCGCCGACCGAGTGAGACATCAGAACTAAGGATGGGCTCTTCCTTCTTTTCCTCCTGTCCCCCTGCGCCTCCGTTTCCCCATCTGGAGGAGAGGTTTGGCGAGTCTCTTTCTCTCCGCCTGACGTGGCAAGTTCAGCCGGACCTCAGCTGCTTGCTGGCCTGTGCGCGGCGTGAGTCACATCCTCTCTAACATCTCCATCTGTGTGCTTTGTGGCGCAGGAGGAGGACCCCAGGGGCGCTCCAGGAAGGCAGGATTGTGCAGAGACGACGGCACCCAGTCCGAGCTGTGCCATCTGCCGCAGGCTCCTTGAATGGTGAGGGCTTCTTGTGGCTACATTCCCAGGGTGGATTGGAGTCAGTCCTGGCATAATAACTCCAGCGAGAGTGGGCGGCAACTATCTGAGGCCGCTGGCTGAGTTATAGAGTCACAGATCTCAGGCCCGGGCACAGAGCCCAGCCTCCCTGGTACCCTACAGATCCGGTAGCAGTGGTCCTCAACTGGGGAGAACATCAAAATCACCATGAGAGATTTTACAATCATGCACATGCCTCCACCCAACCTATCTCAGCATCGCCAGCGGTGGGGCTTTGGTAGGAATAGTGCTTTTAAATCTCCCCAGGTGATTCGGATAAGCCCCGTTGGTTAAGAATCACGGTTACAGCCCAGGGAGGGTGGTCCTGTAGGCTTTTGAACATTTCCCACATGGGGGATTCTTATCCTGTATAAAAAACAGCTCCCACCATCCCTACTCTCTCCTTATGATGAGCAAAAGTCTTCTCTGTTGGGTTTCACCTGAGCCCCCCAGTCCCAGGAACAAGCCTCATCCCTCTTCTCAGGGCTGACTTCTTCCCATTCCTAAGCTCGAAATCTTCCAGAGCTAACAAGCTGTAAATCATGTAAAATCCTCAGGAGAAATTCTTTGTTTTTGAAACACCCATTGGTGCAACTATTAATCCGTGTCGATTCAGTATCATTTATCTGAAGCTTCTTTCAGGTAGCGAGAGATTTTACCTCTGAGCTCACTGTGGACTCCAGCCAAAGCTTGGCTCATTGACCTTTGGAAGGTCGAGAGTCAGGGAGGCAGCAGGTGTTAAGCAACCACTATTATATGTACGTAATGAACTCTAATAGAAGCAGATGACAGGGTCTGAAAGACCGAGGCCTCCTGTTAGAAAACATTCCGTTGTGGGAATGGGCACCTGCCTTAAGTGTTCTAATGAGTGTCCACCCCTGAAAAAAGAAGCTGCATGAAGCTTGTGCTAAAAATGGTCATGTGTCATCGTGTGTGGGTCATTAAACCACCATGTCAGTCATCAGCTTTGAGCTCCCCTTTAATCCAAGGGGCACTCATGAAGCTTACTCACTGAGTCATCCCAGGCCTACTATTTTATTTACTGAATTAAAGTCTAATTTTGGATTTTAAAGATTTTACTAAGTATAATGAAAGTATTTTGACATTTAAAAAACATTTTATTAAGCATTCAAGGTACTAAATTTCTCTCTTCTAAATTACTAGTGTATACCCTACAGAAGTACATTAAGTACCAAGACAGGAACCAATGTTCCAGACTCAATCATACTTTTTTATGATAGCCAAGCTGGAAGGACAACCAAGTGTACAATGAAATCTCACAGTGAATCCACTCCTGGGGAGTGATGAGGAGATACACATGACTTAGGAATTAAAATCTTGGTAACCTACATAATCCCTGAGGAATTATTGATTGAAGGGAGGGCTATGTACTCTTTCTGTTAGAAGATTAAATCTCTCTCTAGTGGGGCTTGTCCTTTATGAAGCTTGCTGATGTACATATTATTTTCAGGATATTTATAAATTGTTTATATGTAAGTGGATAAATTATATATGTATAAAATGTAAAATATGCTTATCCCTTTACGTTATTTCTGATGCAAAACTTTGGATTTAAGGGTGCACTTTAGCTGCTTTGTCTTGTTGAAAAACTGTCTTCTCCAGTGGAATTAAGTTTGGCCAGAAGATTTGAGTGCACAAAGGAGTTTAAAAGCAGAAAAAGCCCTGTGTTGGACTGCACACACTTGAGTGAGATCCAAGTTTCCCACTTTGGAGAGCAGATGTTCAAATGCCCCAGAGGAGGAGGGTGGAGACAGAAAATGAGGTGTGAGAAAATATGTGACTCAGGAAGACAGCATGTTTTTCCAAGAGGAGGGAAAGGGCCTGGCTTCTCAGCCCCAGCCCCACGAACCCACAGTCCTGTCCCTTCTCCACCAACAGCAGGCCAAGGCACAGCACGGCGAGCGTGTGTTTGCCCAGCAATGCCTTGGGCTCAAACCCCAGCCCTGGGCAACCTGCCTCATTCATACCAGGATGTCTTGGGCATGGTGCCTTCCACGCTAAGAATGAACAACTTTCCCTGGGGGCTATTACTGTATCCCAGGAGCTGAGCAAGAGCTTTGTTCAGAACTGTTATTAATTCGAATTCCTTTGGAGGAGTTGGGATTTCTGAGGAGGAGGGAAGAAGCTGCAGGTGGGCCACAGGAAGTCTCCTGAAGAATGTCCATTGCAGTTGCTTCTTTCTGATGCCACCTGGTGGCCATGTGCAACCAAAATCACCTCCACATGCTCCCACAGCCTTTAGTCCCACAGACACCTGACAAAGCCCACTTTGCTGGAGTTGTTGGATATAATCAGCTTGTACTTCCAGGGCCAAAGCTACGTGACCAATTACTGACGTATAGCATAGTTTCTTCCCCTGGTAGGAACTGTTTGTTTGTTTTTGAGATGAGGTTTTGCCATGTTGCCCTGGCTGGTCTTGAACTCCTAGTCTCAAGCCATCCGCCCTCCTTGGCCTCCCAAAGGACTGGGATTACAGGCATGAGCCACCACACCCAGCCTGGAATGGATTTTGATGCATGAAGAAAACTCCAAACTTTATAATTCCATACTTCAAATGTGGTTTGTAAATGTGTATATGATGATTAGATATTAACCTCTGCAGAACAAAACATTTATTTTTCATGTCTTGTGTACATTTTCTTATCAGGCCAAATTGTGCTCGGGTGCAATTTTTTGTAGAAAAGCTCTCAAACAGGCAGGCAGACAAGAGCTCTGTGTGGAGGATGACAGGCCCCTCCTACACTGTTCCAGGCTCTGATATAACAAAATTTAACGTTTCAGCTTTACCAAAACTTTCCCTATCTCTAGTGGACATGCACTGAAAGTTTACAGGATCTCATGCCCTTTTTTAGGAAGCCAAAAGTGGAGAAAAAGGGCCACAGAAGGATCTACTGTGGAAGATTTTCAACTGTCCATGAAAAGGCACCACATTCAGATTCTACTCCCAGTAAGTTGACGGGCTTGGGCTGGGTGCTCAGTCTTCAGCATCCCTCCCCATGGAGTCTTCTCACGGTGGGCACCAGCTTGCCATCTGCCACTCCAAGAGCATTTCCCTACACTAGGATGTTGCATGATGTATTTATTTATTTGCAAAATATAAAGAATGATTAGGCTAGGCATGGGGGCTCATGCCTGTAATTCCAGCACTTTGGGAGGCTGAGATGGGTGGATCACTTGAGCTCAGGAGTTCAAGACCAGCCTGGCCAACATGGTGAAATTCCATCGGTACAAAAAAATACAAACATTAGCCGGGTGTGGTGGCTTGCGCCTGTAGTCCCAGCTACCTGGGAGGCTAAGGTGGGAAGATTGCTTGAGCCCTGGTCGAGGCTGCAGTGAACCATGATCATGCCACTGCACTCCAGCCTGTGTGACAGAGTAGGACCCTGTTTCAAAAAAAAAAAAAAAAAGAAAGAAAGAAAGAAAGAAAAAAGAAAAAAAGAATCACTTTCAATAAGATGTGGTTAAGTAGAGTGAAGCATGAACACCTGTTTCTAGCTGAAAATGAAGGACTCCACGGACTCAATCACAAGATGTCTTTCAGTCTGTCCATCCTCGTCCTTCCCACATGACCCATAACTGTACCTGGTAATGTTACTGGCTATGTGAGAGTTGCTGCTGCCTTGGATATATACATTTCACAGAAGCAAAGAAAGTTGGAGCTGGGAGGTGTTCCAGTGCATGCAATTCAATGGTTTTTAGTCATAAGATCCTTTCTGCAAAGATAGTTGAAGGAGAGAACCATCTAGCAGAACTGCCCTGGGAGAAGAGGTGGGGCTGGAGGCCTCTGCTCAGGCAGCTTCTCAGCTTAAAAATCACCTCTGAGCCTAACCTACCTATCCAGCTTGTCTCCCCAGCTTATGCATCAGGAAGTTGCACTGGAGAGCTGTCCAGGCTTTCTTACATCTGCACTGCCT
Source organism: Rhinopithecus bieti (assembly GCF_001698545.2). Lineage (NCBI taxonomy): Eukaryota > Metazoa > Chordata > Mammalia > Primates > Cercopithecidae > Rhinopithecus > Rhinopithecus bieti. The sequence continues at coordinate 245,609 of NW_016818769.1, forward strand.
GTGGCCCAGAGCCGTGCCTCCAGCTCTGCCTTCTGTTCTGTCACACTTCCTTCTGCACTGGCCTCTCTGTAGACAACACATTTCCAAATAATAACAGGGTTCACTGGGCTGGGCGCAGTGGCTCAAGACTGTAATCCCAGCACTTTGGGAGGCCGAGACGGGCGGATCACGAGGTCAGGAGATCGAGACCATCCTGGCTAACACGGTGAAACCCCATCTCTACTGAAAAATACAAAAAAACTAGCTGGGCGAGGTGGCGGGCGCCTGTAGTCCCAGCTACTCGGGAGGCTGAGGCAGGAGAATGGCGTAAACCCAGGAGGCGGAGCTTGCAGTGAGCCGAGATCACGCCACCGCACTCCAGCCTGGGCGACAGAGTGAGGCTCCGTCTCAAAATAATAATAATAATAATAATAATAATAATAATAATAATAATAATAACAACCAGG
>NW_016818769.1:246287-260262 GCF_001698545.2 Rhinopithecus bieti
TTACCAGCTATATAGCTGTATTGCAGGCAACTGATGGAGATGCAGCTGTGGAATCCAGTTGCCTTTCATTAGGCCAGATATTCAAGATATTTGCCAAAACATAAAATGATGCCACTCTATTCACTAAATTTTTTGGAAATAGTCATTTTCATTAAAAACATGCCATTTTGTTAATATGAAATTGATTTATTACTTTTAAATGCTATAATAAATAAAATTGTCTTTTAAACGGCTCAGTTTAAAATTCTAAAAAAAAAGCACCTTGAACTGCTCATTTAGTTTTGGGAAATCTAAATGATTCTGCACAAGCAAAAGATAACTAGTAATCTATAAATTAGTACCTCTCTACCAATCCATCTGCAGTGGACTGAATGTTGAATGATAGCTGTTCTCCAATGAGGTGGGATTTTCACCTCAGGTATATAAAATGGTATATATTATCATTTTATGGTAGATTAAAACCACAGAAACAAAGGCTGTTTGGGGTCCTCAGTTTTAAGAGTGTAAAAGGGTTCTGGAATCAAAAGTTTGAAAACTGTTGCCAGTGTCTATCACATAACTCTCACAATATCCCTGTAAAGCAGGAATGTTTATAGATAAGGAACTAGAGGCTCAGAGAAGTTAAGTGACTTGGCAGGACCAAAGAGTGAGTGTGAGTGTATTAGTTATCTATTGCTGTGTTACCACGTATGCCAGAACTTAAGGCTCAAAACAACAAACATTTATCATCTTAGAGTTTCTGTGGGTCAGGAATTTGGGAGCACTTTAGCTGGGTGGTTCAGGCTCAGGGTCTCTCGTGAGAGAGGTTTGGTCAAGATGTCAGCCAAGGATGCCGTCATCTGGGGGCGTGCCTGGGGCTGGAAGATCTGCTTCCAAGATGGTTCACTCACATGAGCATTGGCCCGACATGTGGGCCTCTCCGATAGGCTGCTTGAGTGTCGTTACCACACGGCAGGCAGCTTCCCCAAGAGTAAGTGATCCAGGAGAGATATACTGAGATGGAAGCTTCAGTGTCTTTCGTGGCCTGGTTTTGGAAGTCATATGCCATCACTACCACTTTATTCTATTTGTTAGAAGTGGGTCACTAAACCCAGCCCACACTCAAGAGGAGAGGAATTAGGCTCTACCTTTTAAAGAGAGTGTCAGTTGGGTGTGGTGGCTTATATCTGTAATCCTAGCACTTTGGGAGGCTGAACCAGGACTGCTTGAGCCCAGGAGTTCAAGACCAGGCTGGACAACATAGGGACCCAATATTTAAACACAAAAAAACAACCAAAAACCACAGAAGGTTGAGGCTTGTGATTGAGCCATTGCACTTCAGCCTGGGAGCAACAGAGTGAAACCTTGGTTCAGAAAAAGTAAAAATAGCATGTTAAAGAATTTGTGAACATATTTTCAACCATCATAGCTAATAAGTAGCAGAGCCTTCAAACTCATTCCATTTGCTAATATGAAATGGATTTGTTCTTATACAATGAAGTTATTATATATTGTATAATATGTTAAAAGTCAAGCTGTCAGCCAGGGATGAATTCACTTTAACCTTTGAAAGATAATGTTAAAAATGAGTCTAACCATGAGTTCAGTAAGGCGAGAAGCATTGGAAGAGGCTTTGTCACTGCAGCATCTGTCCTGCAGCAAGATGTTGCTTGGACATCCAGGCCTGACGTGCTCACCCGCCTGGCCCCAGGCTTTCATACTCTGGCCTTACCTGGAGTGCTGCTCTGTCCACAGCCTGCCAGACAGGTTCTAGACCTGCACCAGATACATGTGCTGTCTGCTACTAGCTTCTCTGAGGCTAAGAGAGCAAAGTCATGATTCAGGTTCCCTTATAGGCTTATGAATGTCACATAGAAGAAACCCATCTTTCCAGTTGCCTGGATGACAAAATACAGGCTCTTGGTCACAGCAGGGTCTGAGAGAAAGAATGTGGATGTATCAGGCCAACTATGGAAAAACAAATACAAATACAAGGTTGTCTGATAGTTCAGTGGGCCAAATTGCCGCAGATCCATTCATTCAGCAGACCTTTACTAAGCCTAAATATGTATGCCACCTCTTGAGATTTTCATACAAGAAATGTTAATTATCAAAACATTTCTCAGTTGTCAGAAGGGAATCCCAAACGTTACCCCAGGCTGGCAACTCCCCTTGGTGACACAGCCGGGACGTTAAGCACTTTGGTGCCAAATACATACCCTGCATGGTTATAGCTCTGCTCTCCACACTGTATTTTATGACTATAATTAAGACACTTACCCTTCATTCATGCAACTTGGGCTTTTTCAGATTCTGATACAGGACACAGCTTCTATTCTGATGCTGGCACTGAAATGCAGAGTAACAAATGTCAGGACTGTGGCACTAAGATTCCTACCTCCCGAAGAGCCTGCAGAAAGGAACCACCTAAAGGTAACACTCACCTGGGGCCTCAGAAAGGCGAGTGGGGACAGCCACTGTTCCCAGGCAATGAACTGCATTTTTAATCTTTTCTTTCCAGAATTTCATTATAGATACAACACTCCAGGACAGAATTACTCAAATCATAGCAAAAGGGGTGCCTTTGTCCAGCCCCATTCTTTAGATGAAAGCAAAAACTCTTCACCCTGTAAGTACATCTCCTGCATGACCCCATCCTTGCCAACCACCTAATGTCCCAGATATGGGACATTCACATGACACTGGCCACCGCTTTCATCTTGGAAGCCCTGGCCTCTCCATTCTGCTGCCCAGGTCTTACGCACTCGCCTGACACTTCCAAATCCAGCCCTACACCTGGATGGCAAGAGGCTGAGCGGGGGCTAGAAAATATGAAATCGCAGTGAGCAAGGACTTTGAAAGTTATTAAGGACTCTACAGTGCAAGTTGGTAGCGACCCGTAAATGTTTGCTGAACAAATAAATGACTTACTGGATAATTACCACTATTATTGTTGCTATTCAGAGGTGGCTAATGCTTTACATATATCCCTACTAAGAGTCAGCATCTAGAGAAATAGACTATTTTTACACTCCATAGACATCACATTGCTAACTTCCAATGCAAAAATTTGCTTTCTGAAAAAAAATTAAAATCCCACAAACACATATTTAAAAACATGAATGACATGGCTGCCCCTTCCCAAGCTCTTGAAAGGAAGGAACTCATACCCAAACAAGGAAAGCTCAAAGCAAAATGGGGTAAGTTCTAAAAGCAGGGCAAACTGTGCCAAGGGAACAGGAAGGAGGGAAGGAAGTACTCCTAGTTTTACCCCTGAATGACAGCTATACCTGGTTCTCTGAGACGCCACATCCTTGCCCTCATACCTTCAGAGCTCTTCCTCTCCTTCTCTGGGAGAGGGCGCCAGGGATAATGTTTCTTATCTTTCATCATGGCCAGTGCCCAAGCCTTAAGAATGTCATTTACCTGACTGACCTCAGCTGTGTCTCCCCTCCCCACCTCTGGCTGCCACATCCTCCAACTGCATGTATTCTTTTGAAGTGACAGTCACTAAGGCTGGAGAAGCCACAGGGCAGATTTCTTCACTGTCTTCTTAGTCTTGAGGTCTACAGCCTGTGTCATGCCAGTATACGAACAAGGGCTGCAACGGATTCATCCACAATCTGATCTTGAACTCCATTAGCTAACTAAGGGCTGCAACGGATTCATCCACAATCTGATCTTGAACTCCATTAGCTAACTAAGGGGGTAGAAGTCATAGGGAGGCAGCTTCTCCTCCAGGTTACAAAGACCCTTACAGCAATTGGAGCTGACAGAAAATGGAGTGGGCTGCGGCAGGAGGTTGTGAGCTCATCTTTAGACTGGGAGGCAATGGACTTTGTCTGAATGCTGTAGATCTGTACACTGCACTAGAACTGGACCAGGTGACACGGTGGTGCTTTCTAATTCTGAGTTTCCAGTAAAATCCAAAATTACATTTGGAGACTACCAAAGCATCAAGATTGAGCTGGTTAGTGCCTCTTCATCATGCCCCAAGTCTCCAAGTCTAGGTGGTCAGCATGACTAAATCTGGGTTTCTGGCTTCTGCCCTGCCTTGCATGTCTGAGGGACAATCTCTCCCAGCGTCCCTTGTCCAACGGGACCCTCCTGAGGGTGAGTGAAGCCTGGCTACTTGACATCAATGAATAAGACAGGAGACCTGGAGGGAGAACGAGGGGAAGACAGAAGAGAAGAAGAAGAGGGAAAGGGAAGGGGAGAAGGGAGCCCTGGTGACAGAGAAGGCAGATTTGTTGGTCACTGACTCATCTCTTTTCCTTTCTCTGTCTTCTTGTCTTCCATGATGACTTTTCCACATTTTCCCTCTCTGTTTAGTCTCTATTTTCTGGAATTGTCTTTGCAACATAATCATTAGTTTCTACTCCTAGAATATTAACTCCTAAAATTGAAGAGGATTTCAGAAACCCATTTGGTCCAACCTCTTGGAAGATATTATTCCTCCATTTATCAGATGTGGTAGTTAAACCCAGAGAAGTCAGACGTCATGCACAGGTCACACAGCAAGTACCCAACGAACCTAAACTCCTGGTTTCTATTTGATAATAAAACTCTTTTTTTTTTTTTTTTTTTGAGGCAGAGTCTCGCTCTGTCACCCAGGCTGGAGTGCAGTGGCACTATCTTGGCTCACTGCAACCTCTACCTCCCGGGTTCAAGTGACTCTCATGTCTTAGTCTCCCAAGTAGCTGGGATTACAGGCACCCACCACCACACCCAGCTAATTTTTGTATTTTTAGAAGAGACAGGGTTTCACCATGTTGACCAGGCTGGTCTTGAACTCCTGACCTCAGGTGATCTGCCCATCTTGGCCTCCCAAAGTGCTGGGATTAAAAACATGAGCCACCGCGCCTAGCCTAAAACTCCTTTTAAAATTGAATTTCTTTTCCTAAGTTCAGAATACTTTATAGAAAGTTCTTTTTTTTTTTAATTTTTTTTTTTTTTTTTGGGACAGGGTCTAGCTCTGTCGCCCAGGCTGGAGGGCAGTGATGTGATCATAGCTCAATGCTTCCTTGAACTGCTGGGCTCTAGTGAGCCTCCTGCCTTAGCTTCCTAAGTAGCTACAAAACTGTAGGCACATGCCACCATACCCAGCTAACTTAACAAAAAATTTATAGTTAGTATGGAAGGGGTTTATGAATTTTTTTTTTTGGTAGAGGCAGGGAAGACTGGTAGCAAACTCCTGGCCTCAAATAATCCTCCCACCTCAGCCTCCCAAAGCACTGGGATTGCAGGCATGAGCCACCGTGCCCAGCAAAAGTTCTTTGTTGTCTGTATTCCAGTTTTCTGATTTATTAAAATTTTATGAAATATTTCATTCATACAAAAAGTTCAAGGAATGATACATATGCACCATTTGGGGCTCATTTTTGATACTCTGAATTTAATCATAGCTAACATTTTCAGCTTTTTTAAAACTCAAACGGATCTGTTCTCAGAGAGTGAATTCAAAATCCTTTAAAGGTGAACATGAGCCCACACCAGGAAAGTAAGTATTATTTCATGATTACTAACAAAACATCTCTTATTGGTTGGGTGTGTACAGTGTACTTGATAGTGCATTAACTACCTACCCCAAGATAACCTAGATCATTAGGAGTACAGCCAGGATTCAAACCTAAACCTATCTAATACTTCAATCATTCATTTGTTTATTCAATAAACCAAGTCATTGTGCGAGGTACTGAGGACACAGGACAAAGTCAGCCACTGTCCCTGCCCTCACAGAGCTTTCTTTTTTGGCAGAGAAGCCGCATAGTCTTTGTAAGTGCCAAGAAGGGGATGTACAAAGTCCTATTGATCTAATTTGGGGGTTCAGGGAAGCTGAGCTTTGAAGGGTAAGTATGAATGAACTAGCAAGGGGATCTGAGGGCAGTGAAGAACATTCCAGTCTAGGAAAGCTTCGTGTTGTGAGAAGGCACTTGGCAAGTTCAGGAATGGTGTGACTGGAACCCCAAAGAGGGAGCGGCAGTGGAGCAAGATGAGGCTGATGAGGGAAGGAATTGTCAGGGCCAGTCCATAGAGACTTGTCAGCTCCAGGAAGTATTTCAGAATCTTAGGAGCAAGAGGAAGCCAATTAGGGTTTTTTTTTTTTTTTTTTTTTTTTTTTTTTTTTTCTGTTAATTCATTTTATTTTAGAGACAGGGTCTCCCTCTGTCACCCAGGATGGAGTGCAGTCGTGATCATAGCTCACTGCAGCTTGGAACTCCTGGGCTTAAGTCATCCTCCCACCTCAGCCTTCTGAGTAGCTAGGACTATAGGTGCCCATTAAAAAAAAAAATTTGTAGAGACAGAGTCTTGCTATGTTGCCCAGGCTAGTCTTGAACTCCCCACCTCAAGTGACCTTCCCACCTTGGTCACCCAAAGCACTGGGATTACAGGTGTCTGGCCCCCTGGTGAAGTTAAAAAAATTTTTTGAGGCAGGGTCTTGCTCTGTTGCCCAGGCTGGAGTATAATCTTGGTTCACTGCAGCCTTGCCTCCCTTTGCTCAAGTGATCCTCCTGGCTCAGCTTCCTGGGTAGCTGGGAGTACAGGCATGTGATACCACAGCCAGCTACTTCTTTTTTTTTTTTTTTTTGGTAGAGATGGGGTCTATGTTTCCCAGGCTGATCTTGAACTCCTAGCCTCAAGGAATCCTCCTACCTCAGTTACCCAAAGCACTGGGATTACAGGCATGAGCCACTGTGGCAGGAACCCCCCCCCCCCCCCCCCCCCCCCCCCCAGTTAAGTTTTTTAACCAGGGAATTTAAAAAGATTTTTAGTGTTTTAAAGGATCAGTCTAGCTACTGAGGGAGTGGAAATGAATTAGAGGAGTTAAGATTGGAGGACAAGGCCAAATAAGAGGCCAGTGCAATAATTCAGGTGAGATGATGCAGCTTGACCAAGGTTGGTGGAGATGGAAAGAATAGAGTCTGTGTATTCATTCAAGAGCTATGTAAGAGACAGAACCAATAGCGCTGCAGAGTGGCTAAGAATTCAGGCTCTGCTCTCAGAGCCACTCAGTCTGAACCTACTACCCTCTACCATAGTCTAGCACAGTGTTTAAGAATGTGGCCTTTGGAGACTTCTTGGGTTTTATTTATTTATTTATTTAGTTTTTGAGATGTAGTTTCACTCTTTCGCCCAGGCTGGAGTGAAGTGGCACAATCATGGCTCACTGCAACCTCTGCCCCACTGGATTCAAGTGAGTCTCCTGTCTCAGCTTCCCGAGTAGCTGGGATTATAGGCATCCGCCACCATGCCCAGCTAATCTTTGTATTTTTAGTAGAGACAGGGTTTTGCTATGTTCATGACCAGGCTGGTCTCCAACTCTTGACCTCAGGTGATCCACCTGCCTCAGCCTCCCAAAGTGCTAGGATTACAGGCGTGAGCCGCCACGCCTGACTGACTTCTTGGGTTTGTCTTGGTTCTGTGTCGTTGGGCAGGTTCCTTGACCTAAGTGTGCCTCCATTTCCCCACATGTAAAGTGGGAATCATAATAGTGCTAAACTCATTGAGGACTGAGTCCATACATTTAAAGCACTTAGAATGGTACCCGGCTCATAATAAGTACTTAGCAAGCGATGGCTGTTATATTGTTGACAGTGGAGAGTGATGGGATATGGGGAGAGAGAGGACTCTTCTGCACTCTGCCATCCCCTGCCCCGAGTATTTCATTAGTTAGGGGCCCTGGATGCTGGACCACCTCTTGCCTGGAGGATCAATCCAATGTGTTAAAATAACTTGCAGAACCAATTGATGCTCATATGGTCGGGAAGAGGGATGAAAGGAGGTTTTCTGGAGATGATATTGCTCACAAGTGTTTTATGTAGCAAAGTAATGCTTAACAGAGGAAACCTGAAGCCAGAGGAAGATGTGAGGGTGGCTCTATGACAGCCCTGTCAATAGGCAAGTTCTTGTGGTATCCCTCAGGGCCAACGGCTCATGCTTAAGAAAAGCGTTAAGTCCAGGCTGTGCCCTTCACAGGCTACGCAAATAACCCCCTAGAGCCATGCTCTGCACAACCCGAACAGCCCAGTGGCCCTGCACCCCTCACTCACCTAGTGCAGACTTCTGGCCATCCCTAAGAGAGAAGCAATCACAGGGTAGCAGGCAAGGGGAGCCTGTTTACTTCAAAAGGAGCTGCTTTTATTTTTTGACTGCTTCTGCCTCCCTGAGGTGAAAGCTCACTGGTGCCAGAATGAACTCAACCCAAGGTACCTGCAATTGGCAGTTTTGTGCATTTGTTTTATTAAAATGCAAGGTAGAAAGTTGGCCCCAAAAGAATGAAAACAGAATAAAAAATGTCTTTAGAGTCTTGCCTCTATCTGTACTAGAGGAAAAGGAGATCAATTCTGGGAGTAAATACCCTCATGGTCATGGCAACAACGTTTTTCTGAAGCCCAGCTGCGGTCAGCCACATGGGAGTATGAGAGCTAAGAGGGCAGCGGGTGCACGAATCCGCCCACACCCAAACCACACACATAGAGCCATTACCGACCACAGAGCTGAGGTGAACAGGAGTGTGCTTGAGGGTGGTGCTTGACACAAGTATCAATGTGCTTTTGTCCTCCAGAAAAAACCTTCAGGCTTTCATGACCTACAGCTCAGACCCTGTAACACCCTCACCCCATTTCTACTCCTGCAGGATTTCTGGAAGCAAATCCTTATGTGACTTTGATAGCACTGAAGAAACAAAATCTGAGGTGAGGACTTAGAAAATCATTCGAGAATCCTTGCAGCTGGTAAGCTTGATTTGATGCCCACAGAACTGGCAGCTCTTAAGTTATTACAGTATCAGGGCTTCAGAAAAAGCTCTGCTAAAGACAATTTTGTGCTCAGCACTAAGCTAAAGACACACAGCCTCAGCAGCTGCATGGTCTGTATTATTCTAAATTGGTTCCAAGGGAAATTTCCTGGAGAAAGTGATTTGTGGGTGGTGCCTCAGCTACAGGATTTCCCTGGCTGGGGGGCTGAAGGCAGTGGGTCTGTTCCAGTGACACTGTGATCAGGGTTGCCAACAGTTTCCTATTTCAAGTCACTGCCTCGAATCCCCAGGCCACGTTCAAATGTTTCCATACGCATGCGCTGTATCCCTGAATACCCTCTCAGTGGTTATGGCTCCCAAATCCCCATCAATGGCCCCTAAGAGCTGTTCTTTTTTTCTCTTTCTCTGCGGCAGGGAAACAGCCCAGCTGGTGGCTGACCTCACCCTCTGATTCATGCTCATCAGTCACGTGCTGGTCTTTTTTTCAATCCCTTTCCCTAACAAATATATTCCATCTCAGACTGGTCTCCTAGGAAACCAACCCTCAAAAACAGAAATAGACCAAGTGGAAAACAGGAATACTCCGAAAATTCCACCTTGTAATGTTTAATAATGAGAGAACCCAAAGAACAGAAACAGCAGTTAGTTTATGTAATTAAAATGTGTGGACTTTTCCTCTGTAGATTTTAAACTCGGCTTTGGATCATGCCCTAAGGACAGCAACCATTTTGAAAGAAACTACAGATCAAATGATTAAAACGATTGCAGAAGACCTTGCTAAAGCACAGAGGTGGAGGAATCGACTGAAATACTAGTTCAACGCTAGGCAACTAAAGATTCAAAAGAAAAAAATGCAAAGAAAACTTGATCTTCCCCCAAAATGTATTTTACTTACTACACAATTTAGGAAGATGACTTTCTAGAGAAAACACAGAAACCATAAGAAATGGGTAACACAAAGTACTTAAAGGAAAAAGAAAAAAAGAAAGGACTTTTGATTCTTAAAATCAAAAGCAACCAACAAGTATTTATTTTAAAATAAATCTATGTTCTTCCTAACTCATAATAAAAGAAATCAGAACAAAACAATGAATTTCCTTTTATCTATTAGTCTGAAAAAAGATGAAAGAACCCTGTGTCAGTGAGGATGGAGGAAACTGGTACTCTCATATGCTGTTGGCGGAAATGCAACCTTTTTGGAAGACCATTTGATAATATCTACCAAGTTCCACAAATTCCAAATCATGTGCCTTCAGAGCAGCAGTTTCACCACTAGGAATTTCTTTTATATATAAGCCACACAGTGTGGCACGATATATGTACAGGGAAGGCCACTGGAGCACTGATTGTAACAATCCCAAGGGGGAACTAATCTAAATACCGCCTGTGATGATTCATAAATGACAATACTTTGTAGCCACTGAAAAGAATGAGGTTGGATTATCTGCAAAAGTCAGTGAAAGAAGCAAGATACCTAAGCATATATATAGACAGTTGTAACCTCAGGGGTCTTGCTATGTTGCCCAGGCTGGACTTGAACTTCAAACAATCCTCCCACCTTAGCCTCCTGAGTGACTGGGACTACAGGCACACACCTCTGTGCCTGGCTCTTCATTTGTGTATTTTTTTTAAAGGGCATACCTATTTTGGGAAAGATACCTAAAATCTTAAGTGAACCTCTAGTAAAGGAAACTGGGAGTTTTGGGGAGAAAGGGGTTTTATCTTCTTTCCTGTACCATATGAAATTCTTACAATATACTTAGAAGTCAAAATTATTTGTTTAAAGATCTCTTGAAGTCAGAAATATGTGAAAATAATAGCCTTAATGAAATTTTGGAAAAGACAGTTCATTAAAACTGTGTACCAGGGATTAAGTAAATTTGTAACGTTTCATGTAGACCAGAGCAGGTTTTTTGTTTTGTTTTGTTTTGTTTTTCTTTCAGAGCAAGCTTTTGCTTTGCTTCTTTAAGAGTGATTTATTACCTCCTTAGTGACAGCACAGCAGGGTATTGGCTCTTTCCCCCTTTCCTGAAACTTCTGATATTCATTCACCCCAGACATTCAACAAATGGTTTCCTGACTCCTAGAGTTTAGCTCAGTGGTCAGGAGGGAGTTGAATCTATTCCCACTTTAGATTTTCATGCCAATGTGGGCAGCTGGAATTTGTCTAGCTGGCTGGAGAATGGACTGTTTTTAACTTTGGGGTTTGTAAATTGGTTGAGGGTACCCTGGAAGAGATAAAGCAGAGGTCAGTCTGAAAATACCTCTGACTTTATGGCCAAATTTACTTCAGGCTGTGGCACTGTAAGGAAGATAGCAAGGAACTATGGGTGATATTATAACAGAAAAAACAGAGCTTAAACTGTGTGTGTTCCATTAAGTAAAATGTATAGGAGGTCATTTTTTTTGGACTAAGCTCCTGCAGGAGACCCCAACAGACCAGACCAAACTAGAATGCAGTCACTCATGCTAGGTGCCACGTAATCAAACTGAACTTTAAAATAGGCCAGTTTTTTTTTTTTTTTTTTTTTTTTTTAAACCTAGAACATTCACAGTATCCCATTAGAAGGGGCCCTGTCAACCTGAGCTGGCATAAGGAAGTCCCCTCTGCTTTAACCCATATAAAGACACCTTTTGGTATATACCCAGTAGTTGGATGGCTGGGTCATATGGTACATCTAGTTCTAGATCCTTGAGGAATCGCCATTATAAATCATGCTGCTCTAAAGACACATGCACACGTATGTTTATTGCGGCACTATTCACAATAGCAAAGACTTGGAATCAACCCAAATGTCCATAATGGTTGACAGACTGGCATTACAGAAAATGCTCGACATATACACCCATGAATATTATGCAGGCCATAAAAAAGGCATGAGTTTGCCGTCCTTTGTGGGCATGGATTCTGCACGCTCGCGAAACCACCCCATTTCTTAGCAAACTCATCACCAAGAACAGAAAACCAAACACCGCATGTTTCCTCACTATAGGTGGGAACTGCACAATGAGGATCCACTTGGGCTCGGGCGAAGGGAACATCACACATTTGGGGCCCTATCAGGGGACACGGGCGCTCTCAGGGGGGAGCGGTAGGGATTGCATTGGGATTATACCTGATATAAATGACAATTGATGGGTGCTGGACGAGTTGATGGGTGCAGCACACCAACATGGCACAAGTATACATATGTAACAAACCTGGCACCTTACGCCACACTATACCCTAGACTTAAAGCTATAATAAAAAAAATTAAAAAAAGACACCTTTTGTTCCTTGTTTCTGTTTTCTTCTGCCTTTTCTGCCTATAAAGCCCACTCCTGTGCTCTGCCTTTCTATTTCATAGATGGGATGCTGCCTGATTCATAAATTGCTAATAAAAGCCAATTAGGTCATTTTGTTTATTTGGCAGTTCCAAGAGGCTTCCAGCATCATTACATATCTAAATTTAATCACAACTTGCTAATCTGTTTTGTATGTCAAGTACCACTATCTCATCCCCAAGTTTAAAATTACATACTTCTCTGGCTTGAAGTGTTCTTATATGATTAATTCGTTCTTAAGCTTTTTTGGGCTCATTTTTTGAGAATCTGGTGAAAGCTATGGAGTCTCCCTTCCCCCATGCTTTTCCTTCTTGTGGAAGAGAATACATTTTTAAAAGTTCATGGACGCCCTGAAACAAATCCATGGAACCTTGGTTAGAAACGTCTACCATTAACGAGTATTTCTAAATCCCTCAAATTAACATTTATAGAAATTGGCAATTATAATCATTGTTGATTTTAAAATGTGGCCCATTTCTGCTTTATCAAACCATATTCTAAATGTAATTTTCCATTTCCTTGAAGATCAGGGGTCATGATGAGTAATCACTGCAACACGACTAATCTAAGAAATAGCAAAAAAGGGCAGGCAATGCCCTTAAGGAGTTCTAGAAAGGCACTAGGCTCTGATTTACAAGGATAATTTTATACTTACTGATTCTGTAGTCTTGGCCATCTCCTCCCTCACGCAATTCTTGTGTCAATTCTTACGACCTCTCTTCTAATTCTGTTCCAGTAGTAAACCAGAAAAACAAGCTTGTAAAGTACAAGTAATGGTACCCCTAACGCTGGGGGTCAAGGGCTCAGCATTGCCTGAGGGCAGTGGTGCTATAAAGAAACACTCGGCAGTCTCCAGGGTGCAGAGGCCTCTTAGTATTTACGCCAAGGTCTAGCTGTGCTCTGGCTGCTTGAAGCTGCCAGCAGGATGCAATGGGACTCTCTGTAGAGGGCTTTTTATCATCTTTCAAAAATTTATTTATTTATTTATTTATTTATTTTGAGACAGTCTCGCTCTGTCGCCCAGGCTGGAGTGCAATTGCGGGACCTTGGCTCACTGCAATCTCCACCTCCCAGGTTCAAGTGATTCTCCTGCCTCAGCCTCCCGAGTAGTTGGGATTAAGGTGCCCACCAACAACCCCAGCTAATTTTTGTATTTTTAGTAGAGACTGGGTTTCACCATGTTGGTCAGGCTGGTCTCCAACCCCTGACCTCAGGTGATCCGCCTGCCTTGGTCTCCCAAAGTGCTGGGATTACAGGCATGAGCCACTGCGCCTGGCCTATCATCTTTAAGAGAAAGCTCTAGCTATCCCCTTTAGTTAACTATTAGAGTTTGCAAAAGAAATCTCTTCTTTTTATCCTATTGTAATCTTGCTGTTAATGAATTATATAAAACAGGCCTAATTTGTACTAAACATGAGTATGTGTTTATATTTAATAGACAAAACATTGTTTTGGTGGTAAAACTTTTCCTATAGGAGGAAGACATTTCTTGCTCCTTTGATTTTAGGAGAAATCTGCTTGCATCCCAATAGGACTTACAAAGGGTACAAAATAGCTAGGGAAGAACTGAGCTATGGAGGTGTCATATCTTACACAATAAACTGTGGGGTCAGGCCCTTTGGGGCTCAAATCCAATAATTTTGAGAACTTGTGAACTCCTATTGTGACCCTGGAGCAGTGGAGGCGAAGGGTCTAGGAAACAGGATAACAGGATTAATAAAGATCTCCTTATTTATTTACTAATACGGTTGAAGAATGTGAATCCACTGTACTTTATAAATAAAGCACATTTCAACAGGAAATAAAGCTGTGTTTCAGAGACAGTGAATAAATAGTTTCTGTTGGTTGCAACAACAAAAAAGTCTTTTCCTGGGTCTTGAAATCAAAACCTGTAATTTTTTTTTTTTTTTTTTT
>NW_016818769.1:263246-318073 GCF_001698545.2 Rhinopithecus bieti
TCAACAGGAAATAAAGCTGTGTTTCAGAGACAGTGAATAAATAGTTTCTGTTGGTTGCAACAACAAAAAAGTCTTTTCCTGGGTCTTGAAATCAAAACCTGTAATTTTTTTTTTTTTTTTTTGAGACAGGGACTCATTCTCGCCCAGGCTGAAGTACAGAGGTGTGATCACAGTTCACTGCAGCCTGCACCTCCTTGGTTCAAGCAATCCTACTGCCTCAGCCTCTTGAGTAGTAGCTGGGATCACAGGTGCGTGTCACCATACCCAACCTTTTTTTTTTTTCCTTCCTTTTGTTGTAGAGATGTGGTCTCACTACTTTCAGACTCTTCCCAGAGAGAGAAAAAAAGAAAAAAAGATGTGGTCTCACTATGTGGCCCAGGCTCATTCCAATTCCTGGGCTCAAATAATCCTCCTGCTTTGGCCTGTAATTGCTAATTCTATGGGGGAAAAATCAGCTCATACCAGGAATTTATGTGAGATGACGTCTTATGGCTTCAAATTCATAAGAGGTTTAGTAAACAAAAAGTCTCTGCAATTCAAAGCTTAACATATATGTGAAATATAGGACCCAAAGCATCTGATACCAGTGTGATCAGGATAAAGTGGTCACTGAGATGTTAAGTGATCAAATAAATAAACAGCCCAGTGTTTGCTGTCATCACACTCTTAGTTCCATTTGTTCCAGGCCATTGGATTAATCTAAATACCTATTCTACACATGTCCTAACCCTGGAGAGGGAGTTACTGAGGCATACAAAGATCTCAGATAAAATGCAGACACCAAGAACTAGTCCTCTTACTGGAGATATATTGTTTTCATGCGTGGTTTGCAAAGAGGGCTCTTTATTGCGCCAAGCCCTTCCTTTCCATGCACTGATCCACACCAAGTTACATTTATCTCTTGGGTCTCAGTTTCCTCAGCTTTAAAATAAAGATGATAATCACAGTACCTATGCTCACAGGAATACATGAGAAGATGGAATGAGTTAATAATAGAAAGCACTAAGCATTTGTATATTATTACTTTATTATCAATACTTAGTAAAGTTATGCGATTAACATATCAAAAGTTGGCCAGGCACAGTGGCTCACACCTGTAATCCCCACACTTTGGGAGGCTGAGACAGGAGGATTGCTTAAGGCCAGGAGTTTGAGACCAGCCAGGGCAACACAGTGAGACTGTCTATACAAAAAAACAAACAAAACAAAACTAGCCAGATGTGGTGGCCCATACCTGTAGTCCTGGCTACTCGGGAGGCTGAGGCAGGAAGATCACTATGGCCCAGGAGTTCAAAATTCCAGTAAGCTATGATCACATGACTATACTCCAGCCTGGGTGACATAGCAAGACCCTGTCTCTATTAAAAAAAAAAAAAAAAAATTAAATAAAAAAATCAAAAGTAAATTTTCTGTATCCCTACCCATTTGAAAAATAATCGAAGATTCAACCCTACCCATTTGAAAAATAATCGAAGATTCAACCCACAATGGAACTACAAAAATAAGATCTTTTGACAATGTGCAGTAACTATATGAAGAAAATGAAGATTCTGAAGGTATAAAGATTTAAATGAAATGACATTCCACATTCCTGAATATCAAGTTTCAATATTATAAGAGATGTCGATTTTTCCTAAATTAACCTATAAACAATGCAAATCCTATGAAAATACCAAAATAGCTTTTTTTGGGAACTCAACAAAATGATACTAAAGTTCACCACCTAGAAAAATTTGATAGAAAATTTCTGAAAAATAACAGTAATTTAGGTGGATGGAATAGGAACTTCTTCCACTACATATTAAAACATACCATGAATTGAAACAGGGAAAAAGAAACACAAACTGTACATCATTAAAAGAAAATCCAGAAATAGACCACAATACAAGTGGAAATTTAGTCTATGATAATCGTGGTATTTCAGATTAGTTGGGGAAAGAGAGATTACCCAATAGGATCTGGTATAACATCTGGCTGTTTAGAAAGGAGTGAAGCTGGACCACTATGAAATACTCTTATCAAGTCAGGTTCCATGCTGGAAACAAACTTCTCTAGATATTTCAAGCAGAAAGGCATTTAATACAGAGAATTAGGTCCTTACAAAAATCATTGAAAAAGCAGTAGGAGCAGAAACTGGAGGCCCACGATCATTTTACCATCTGTGACCCAAAGGACAGGAAGCTAGTGCTGCTGCCACGGCATTAACTCATACCCATGAAGCAGGTGACAAGACACTAAAATGTGGAGTCTGGTTGCTACAAACAATTCTTGTCTGCAGGAGCTTGTCTACTGGCATAGTAGATGGCCTCTGCCTCCAAATCTTGACCAAGTGCACATCATTGGTAGAATGTAAACTGTTCAGACCTTATTTTTTTTAGAGTCTGAAAAACTTCATGTTTAGCCTTTCGTCCCCTGTGGTATGGGGTAAGGAGGCATGGGACGCCATGCCAAGTGCTAAGAGACAACATCTAGCACACGTTCTTACACTAAAATCTATTCCAGATGGGTGAGTTACCTGTAAAAAATAGAATGAATCTATCAAAATGTTCTAGAAGAAACCATATGTGAATTTATAATCCTGGAGTGTGGAAGGTATTTCTAAGCAGCACGTGAAATTCAGAAGTCAAAATGGAAAAGTGATGGATTTATCTATGTAAAAATTAAAAATGGGCCAAGCGCGGTGGCTCACGCCTGTAACCCCAGCACTTTGGGAGGCCGAGGCGGTTGGATCACGAGGTCAGGAGATCGAGACCATCCTGGCTAACACGGTGAAACCCTGTCTCTACTAAAATATAAAACAAAACCAAAAAAACCAAAAAAACCAAAAAAACCAAAAAAAAAAAAAAAAGAAAAAAATTAGCCAGGCATGGTGGCAGGCGCCTGTAGTCCTAGCTATTCGGGAGGCTGAGGCAGAAGAATGGTGTGAACCTGGGAGGCGGCGCTTGCAGTGGGCCAAGATTGTGCCACGGTACTCCAGCCTGAGTGACAGAGCGAGACTCCATCTCAAAAAAAAAAAAAAAAAAAATTAAAAATGGGTATCTGTCAATATTTAAATGCACAAATCCCTTGACCACTGCTAGGAATTTACATTATGGAAATGTCTGTGTAAGTCTGCAAAGGTATGTACCCAAACAATGCAGCATTATTTATAAGAGCAAAACTCTGAATCAATAAAACTATGGTCTGCTGTATGACAGAACACTATGAGGTCAAGTAAAAGAATAGATTTGAAACAAAGATGTTCCCTTTGTTTAACAAAACACATCTGCAGACATATATTATCTAACCCTACATAGAGATTACATTATTTTTGAAAAAGTCATTAGGAGGTATCTTGGTGGGAGTATTACCGTAGATTCCTTTTCTTCTTTGTTACTCTACAACTTTTAAAATTTCTAACTTTCCCCTCTCCCCTACAGAAAAAACAAACCAGAATAATTTTAAAATTCTATATTTATTTTCTCTTAGAATGTTCATGATTTATTTTTGCGTTTTCTAATTTAAACATACTTGATTTCAGAATTAATATAAAATTGTGTTCTTTTAAGCTATGTTGCAAAATAGTACTCATACACTGTGAAATTACTCCATTTCTTATTAATGACAATTATTTTGCACATAAAACAAACTGTGAATTTTAGTTGAAAGAAAAACTACACTTAGAGGAAACAGTTCTATCATACATACACATTTACAGTTTTTACTTTTACAGTCTCTTTATTTAAAATTATTCTTTCCCAAAAAACTATACTTCAGCATGAGACATTTAGATGTTAAGTATCCAATGGGTAATTAGTATGTACATAGGTGGTTGTGAAAAATTACCCACAACTCTAATATATTCTGCTCCAAAGGTGAAAAAATTTCCTTTTAGAAAGCATTTTAACATTTCTTACCATCATCTACAAAGCAGCAGCAATATTTAAATTATCAAAAATGACAAATCCAGTAATACATAATCATAAACAGTTCCTTAAGAAATGTATTTGAAAAGCCATTATTCCATAAAATATTTACATTGTTTAAATTACATGACAGCAACATTTTCTTTCTATTTTAGTTCAACATATTAGTAAGAATCTCTAAACCCTCCAAAAAGAAAAGCTATTCATCCTTAATAAAGGAGACTTTATCCTTGGGTTTATTCAGCATCTTTATATCATCCAACAGCTTTTTGGGTGTTAAAATATGTGTAGAACCTGGTAGGAGAAAAGAGACTTTTTCAGAGGCCAGCAGTTAAATCAATTTTCCTTCGCTTAATATAATGTGTTGTCCTTCAAGTATGTCAAGTGCAGTAGCCTGGTGCAATGTAACAAAATTTCTCTAAGACATCTTCCTGAAATCTGCCTACACTGCAATATTTCAATCCTTCTTCACCATTGAGCATGCTCAGTAACTGTGCAGAAACAGTGGCCATTCCTAGTGCTTTGTCTACTTAGTGCTAGACATTGGCACACTGAAGAGCAAAACTGGGGATTACCCTATCCTTAGCACTACAACAGTTATTGTTCGATAACAGAGACCCACTAAGCAGTGCTGCAGGTCAAGGCTTAACACACAGATCCAGCACCTCCATGGGTCAGGAGAGTTTGCCTATCATTGGCTTTGACTGAAATTCTTATTTTTTAATTTTTTTGTAGAGACGGAGTTTTGCTTTATTGCCCAGGCTGATTTCAAACTCCTGGCCTCAAGTGACCCTTCTGCCTCAGCTTCCCAAAGTGCTGGAATTACAGGCCTGAGCCACTAGCCTGGCCTGAAATTCTTAAAACTTAATTCCACACAGGCCTTGCCAATGTCATGTCCATAGCCACAAAAAATTCAAAATATTTTTTAAGTAGAAATGTAATTGTACATCAAAAACTATTTAATGGTTAAACAAATGTATAGAACCTACTATTTTAAAGGAGCAAGCTCCTTTTCCTCAAATAAGCATATTTGAAAATAAAACTATCAAAAAGTCAACCAGGAAAAAAAACCCAGCACACATCAGATAAAACACATTCTATGGTTAACAGTTTTTTTGCATTACATTTTGTCTCAAATGTATAACACGAGATAACATTTTACAGGTATACTTTTGCATTTAGAGTTTGTGTTTAAAAACAGAAAAGAAGAAAACAAAAGTCTTACCAATAATAACTTCACAGGATTTATGTGCCTGAGAAACTTCATAAGCACAACGCATTTCAGAGTATGTAATCCCTCCAATTACAAAAACAATCAGCTTTGACCCATTTTTTCGGTCTTCTAAATAATTAGCTCTGGGTTTCTGGCGAGCACTAAAAAGTAATTTAAAAAAAAAGTAAACATGTTATAAATATTTCCAAAGCCATAATACTTGTAGACTTAAAAAGCCTAACCTAACCAAACTTAAACTTGCTACCAATTACATTGATTTTTTTTTTTTTTTTTTTTAATTTGAGACAGTCTCACTTTGTAGCCCAGGCTGGATGCAGTGGAGTGATCTTGGTTCACTGCAACCTCCGCCTCCCGGGTAATGGTTCAAGCAATTCTTCTGTCTCAGCCTCCCAAGCAGCTGGGGTTACAGGCACGTGCCACCATACCCAGCTAATTTTGTATTTTTAGTAGAGACAGGGTTTCACCATGTTGGCTAGGCTGGTCTTGAACTCCTGACCTCATGATCTGCCGACCTGGGCCTCCCAAAGTGTTGGGATTACAGGCGTGAGCCACTATGCCTGGCCCAATTACATTGATTTTTAAGGAAATGACTTAACCATAGTATGACTGAAGCACCAAGAGTTAAGTAGGACAGCCACATTTCAAGAACAATTTTAAAAATTGTGCATAATCTGGCTGGCATTTTAACCTGTAGAGTAGAGCTAACACCCTCCCTTATTATTTCATAAGAAGAAATAATATACCTGAGAAGTCTGCAGTTTCTTGAAATTAAAAAAAAATTAGACAGTGGCACTGAAAAAGGTTTTGAAGATGTGAAGGGGAAAGGGGCAAGTATTACTTTGGAACTGATGTGTATTCAATTGTTCCTTGCTGGAATGGAATTCAGGAACCTATGATGGTAGGAGGTTGGCTGTTAAGAATTAGACCTGGGTTTCTATTTTTATTTTGCTTGTTTTTGATTCAGTATGACTTTCAGCAAGTTACTTAACTTCTCTCTAAACCTTAAAGGCTGTTACAAGGATGAAATGAAACAATGTACAGAACACACTAAGTACAGAAGCTGGTGTTAGGTAAGTACTCAATAAACAGTAGTCATTACTTTTACCATTCCTCCTCCAGATTGCTCTAGATCCCCAGAGTCCCATATAGTAGCCACTAGCCACATGAGGCTATTTAAATTTAAATTAGTTAAAATTAAATAAGAAATTCAGTTCTTCATCCATACTTAGCCACATATCCAGTACCCAATAGCCACATGTAGCCAGTGGCTGTCATACTGGACAGTGCCAATATAGAACCTTTCTATCACTGCAGAAAGTTCTATTGGCTAGCATTGCTCTAGATCATAGGAATTACTTTTTTTGTTCACAAGCTCCACTGGTAAAAATTTTTAGCTTTTATTTGAAAAGTAAATATTTCAAAATAAACATATCCATTTATAAACAAATATATTAACATGTAAATGACATATGTGTACTAGTATATATTAGTAAAACTTAATTTCTTCTTTTTTAGGTAAAAATAAGTACCCAATGGTTCATTTTGTTACCTACTTTGAGAGTCACTGTTCTGGGTGACCTAGAACGCCTTGCAATATAGGATCTCATAGCAAATTTTTGTTTTGTTAGAGATGGGGTCTTGCTATGTTGCCTAGGCTACAGTGTAGCAGCTGCGGACCAGCACCATCATAGGATACTACAGCCTCGAACTCTTAGGCTCAAGCAATCCTCCCACCTCAGTCTCAAGTAGCTGGACTTAACAGGTGTGTACCACTGCACCCAGCCCCACAGCAAACTTTTAATAATGTTCTCGGCTGGGTGTGGTGGCTCATGTCTGTAATCCCAGCACTTTGGGAGGCTGAGGTGGGTGGATCACGAGGTCAAGAGATCGAGAGCATCCTGGCCAACAAGGTGAAACCCCATCTCTACTAAAAATACAAAAATTAGCTGGGCATGGTGGCACATGCCTGTAGTCCCAGTTACTCAGGAGACTGAGGCAGGAGAATCACCTGAACCTGGGAGGCGGAGGTTGCAGTCAGCCAAGATCACGCATTGCACTCCAGCCTGGGTGACAGAGCAAGACTCTGTCTCAAAAAATAAAAAATTCTTAATCTAGCCTTTCAGATGATCGCTTCCATTCATTAACTTAAAGAATGATGTAGTGAACAACAGGAAACAAATTTTAAAGATTAAAATTTTCCCTCCCCTTTGAAAGATGAAACAGGAACAAGACCCACTCTTGTTCCCATACAAAGTCAAGGATATATTAAAACAAAACTTTGGCTTAAAACTGTTTCCACAGACAGAAATAGAGTAAGAAGGCAAACGAAAAGGAGATAACACTGCTCAAAACAATTCTAATAATTTCTAAGCTTCTGAATAGCAATTTTAGAGCAATGGGATTATATTTAATTTGTTTCACATATGTGTGAAGACTGAGAGATATAAAGATAATTAAATCCCTAGATCCTGAAAACTTCCCTCTAAATAGCACCAAGGAGCACTGATTAAGAGCAAACATGTTTTTAAAGCATAGCTGATAGTAAACAAGTCAGAGAAATCTCCAGGGGCTATTGGTAAAAAGGAAGCTAAATACTAGAATGGTAAACTGAGTTGAGGCTTGGTCTGCCTTGTGGAGTATTTTCCGATCTTAGCAAACAAGCGGCCGACCCCTCGGTACTGTGCAAGGTAGAGACTGGGAGCTGACACCCGGCATAAGGTCAGGACATCCTCAAATGCAAGGGTAGATGCAAGGAAGCTTCTCCCCTGATAATTTAGCCACAGGCCTGTCACATAGAGTCTTAGGTGTTAATTATACTACCTTCCTGGTCTGAGGAAACCCAGACTGAGAAATTAACACAAAAAGAAAAAAACCTCTAATCTGGTAAAAGCACATGCAAAACCTGCCTGAAGGGACCCGCTCTCAATGCTGGCTACCAAAATAAACTCAACATTCAAAAGTACAAAACACATATGGAAATAAGTAACTATGAGTCTGCAGAAATAAAAGGCAGCAGAACTGAACCCAAAGAGTGTAAAACAGTGAAATTATTAGATACAGACTACAAATTAGGTATATTTAATATGACAACAGACAATAAAGTAGGATCGAAAGTATGACAAAATAAGAAGTAACAAAAAATCCAAGCATGTTTAAAAAAGAAACCTGAGAACTTCTAAAATAGAAAAATAAAGTCACTGAAAATAGAAAAAGAAAAAACAGCTTATACAGATAAGACACAGGGTAAGAGAGACCTAAAGAACTGAAAACTAAATCTGAAGAAAAATTTCTAGAATGAAACACCAGCAGAAGAAATAAAAAAGTATAAGAGATTAAGAGACATTATGACAGAATAAGATGTTCCAACAAAACCAAGACTACATAAGTGGCAATATTTGAAGAATTTATGAAAGATATAAATCCTCAGATTCAGGAAACATAAATGAATCCCGAAGAAAGAAACAAAAATAAATCCTCAGATACACATAGCACAGGGAATACACAGAACCAAGGATGAAAAACAACCAGAGAAAAAAGGCTAATTATTCACCAAGGTACAAGAGTGACAGAAAACACGACCCCCTCCACCTTCCCAAGAGCTAAAGTAGAACCCTGGAAACAGCAGAATATTTTCTACAAGTGTTGACTGAACATACCTCAGCTCTTAGAAATTCATAGCTGGCTAAGAACAGCGACCAAATGAAGAAACGAACAAAACTGTAGACTACCACCACTGGCCAGGTGCGGTGGCGCACACCTGTAATCCCAGCACTTTGGGAGCTGAGGTGGGTGGATCACAAGGTCAGGAGTTTGAGACCAGCTTGGTCAACATGGTGAAACCCCATCTCTACGAAAAACAGAAAAATCAGCCAGGTGTGGTGGTGCACACCTGTAATCCCAGCTAGTCAGGAGGTTGAGACAACGAGAATTGCTTGAGCCCAGGAGGCAGAGGCTGTAGTGAGCTGAGATCGCACCACCATACTCCAGCCTGGGCAACAGAGCAAGACTCTGTCTCGGAAAAAAATAAAAAAGACTACCACCAACAGACCCACATGAAAGGATACACTTCAGAAAGAAACTGAGCCCACACAAAAGGGGTGGTGGGCGATTTAACAGGTTCACATGCACATACAACTGAATTTTAAAAAACCAATAATGCCGCTTAGTAATATGGGGAGTAAAAAAGATACAAAGTGAACAAAAATGAAGTATTATAACATTTAAGGGGTGCATGGTTTACATCCAGTTGGTCTAAGGTTCTTGTATTGTTCAAGAGGAAGGCAGGGATACTCATTAATCTTAGACTTTGTTGAGTCAAATATGTGCAGTAATAAACTGCTACAAGAATATAAATAGATAACATAATCTCCAAACCTTTTGTAGAAAAGGAAAAAATAAAACTAAAGAAAAGTCCTCAGTCCAAGGCAAGCACCCTACCCGGATACATGTAAAAGTACAAGAATGCTCACTGCATACTGTTTGTAATTATGGCAGTTTTGAGAAAGCCTAAATTTCTATCACGTGGAAAAGAGATGAATAAATTGCTATACTCATATAACTATATACCAACTAGCAGTGAAAATTTATGCATGTATCAGTCTGGAATAAATTTCACAAACATAATGTGAGGGAACAAAAAAGCAGACTGCAGGAGGACACACAATATGATACTACATTAAGTTTAAAAACATAATATAGAGAGCACTTGTGGTCATGGCAGAATAAGGTGGTCAGGAGATTCCCCTCTGAGAAAACAAGTATACACATGGATGAAATTGTGGGGGGAAACAAAAAACAAAACAAAACAAAACATTTCAGGTTAACTGGAAACCATAGGTAGACAACAAATTGAGAAGCATTTAATCTTGAATATCTGCTAATGTATCTGGTAAGAATGGTGGTGGTAAATATGTAACCTTCTATCCTGGGCTGCATCTAACCCTCACTGCTCTCCCAGCTCAGCCAGAGAAAAATTATAGCTTTACTGCAAAATTGGTGGAAGACTTGATTCAAAGTGGGGCAGTGAGGCGAGTACAAAATCCTGCAACTTTGCTAGGTGTGGTCTCAACTTAGGATGGGCAGCCAATCAGGAACAAACAAACAAACAAACAAACAAATAATTTGAGGTGGAGTCTCACTCTGTCACCTGGGCTGGGGTGCAGTGTCGTGATCTTGCTTACTGCAACCTCTGCTTCCCAGGTTCAAGCGATTCTCCTGCCTCAGCCTCCTGAGTAGCTGGGATTACAGGAGTGTGCCACCATGTCCGGCTAATTTTGTATTTTAGTAGAGATGGGGTTTCACCATGTTGGTCAGGCTGGTCTTGAACTCCTAACCTCAAGTGATCCGCCCGCCTTGGCCTCCCAAACTGCTGGGATTACAGACACGAGCTACTCTACCTGGCCAGGTACAAATTTAATAAGGAAATCCCAGAAGTAAAGAAGCCAAAGATAAGCTCTCTGCACATTATTAATGGACTGCTAAACTATGCACGTGTGGGGAAAACCTGAGAAAGTCCAGGAAAAAAAATGAGGGAAAAAAGGGCTGGGTGCAGTGTTTCACATCTATAATTCCAGTGCTTTGGGAGGCTGAGGCAGGAAAATCGCTTGAGCCCAGGAGTTCAAGACCAGCCTGGGCAACACAGTGAGACCCTGCCTCTGCAAGACATTTAAAAAATTAGCTGGGTGTGGTGGCACATACCTGGAACCCTAGCTACCTGGGAGCCTGAGGTGGGAGGCTCACCGGAGCCCATGAGTTTGAGTTTATAATAAGCTACCATCATGCCCCATACACTCCTGTACTCCAGTGTGGGCAACAGAGAGAGACCCTGCCTCTATTTAAAATAAATAAATAAATAAATAAATAAATAAATAAATAAATAAAGGGAGACTTAAGAACTGCCTATTTTGGAATGCAACCCCTAACCCCACACTCAGCTTGATCAGTAGAGGATGGAAGCCATACAGGCTTGAAGTGTCTGAACAGATAACTGATTGACCTCTAAACTACACAGACACAGGGGCAACCACTAGAAGCTAAGACAAAAAATTAAAATTTTAAAAACTCAACAAGGACATCAGTGGCTACAAGAGAGCAAGAGAGAAAGATTCCATAGTTTAAGTCCACACAAATTACTAAAACAATTTGGAGCTGCTATAATACATTATCTAAAAGGTCCAATTTTCAACCAAAAATTAGTATACAAAGAAACAGGAATGTGTGACTCATACTTGGGGGAAAAAAAAGACATTCAATAGGAATTAACCCTGAGTAGACTGAGATGTCAGGGACTTCCAAGCAGTTATAAATATGATCAAAGAATTAAAAAGAAAAATATGCTAACAAGTTAACAGGGAATCTCAACAGTCAGAAATGGAAATAAAAAAAATCAAATGGAAATTCTACATGTGAAAAGTACAATAACAAATTTTAAAAAGATGAAAGAAAAGAGAGCCTCAGTAACTCACAGGACAATGTTAAACCCTCCAACTTGTGTGTAACAGGAGTTTCAGAAGGAGAGGAAGGAGAGAGGAAAGAGAGACAAAGGGGAAGAAAAAAATTTGAAAAAAATAATGCCTGAAAACGTCCCAAATTTGATGAAAATTATTAACTTGCAGATTTAAGAAACTCAACAATCCTCAGGTAGAATAAACACAAAGAG
Source organism: Rhinopithecus bieti (assembly GCF_001698545.2). Taxonomy (NCBI): domain Eukaryota; kingdom Metazoa; phylum Chordata; class Mammalia; order Primates; family Cercopithecidae; genus Rhinopithecus; species Rhinopithecus bieti. Next base: position 275,044 of record NW_016818769.1, read on the forward strand.
AACTACACCTAGACATAACACAGTTAAACGGCTGAAAGCCAAAGATCAAGAGAAAATCCTGTAAGATATAACTCAAGACACTGTTTAGGATACAAACATATGTAGAAAAAGTATAAAGACATACAGGCAATAAACACCAAATTCAGGACAGAAAATAAAGGGAGAATAATAAAACCAGAGTGTGATATACAGGAAGCTTGAATTATACTTACAATGATTTAGTTAATAAGCTGGGCACTGGGCATAAGGGTATGCATTGTAACATTCTCTATCTTTCTAAATGTTTAAAGTACCTCAACACAAAATAATTATCAAAAGGATTAAGGTCTCTGCTATGTGAAGGAAGAGGAGGTGGGGAAGGAAATACTTATTGTTTCATGAAAATATTTTTTATAATAAAGTACATTTTCATATTGCCTATCTGGATTCATTTAAAACAATTTAAAAAAAAATTACAGGACTGTATACTTGAAAGAAAGTTGCCAAACATGAGTTATCTGTGTACCATTTTAAATTTTTAGTCTGTAGAATGAAAATTTCATTGATTTTCACTTATAGATTTTACCTTACAGCTCCTGAACCATTCCACACTGCTGGACACTGGGAACAATATGGCCATTCTTTTGAATCTAATCTATTATCAATAGCATCCTAGGGAAGGAAAGAGTTAATTCCATCAATAAAATTGTAAATTGCAGGACTGTTTGGCATAAAGGTCAAAACTTGCATTTGCAACTGAGGAATCTTAGACATATTTAGTATAAGATTAGCCTTTTCTTTGAAACTCGCAAATCTTATTTGCTTCAAAATTAGTGAAATCATTTACTGCTTAAACCAATATTTGCTGCACGACTCCCTTTCTTCATTTGGAGAGCCCCCATGCTGTTATAAGGATTTCAGGCACCTTATCAGAGCTTTTAGTTCTATGGTGCCAGGGGTTTCTAATCCAGTCCTGGCACACTTCTAAAGCTTTGCCCTTCATAGCTACTACTGCTATGGCCTAGGGGTACTCAAGACAATCCAATGGGATATGGGAAGTTTTCCTTTTCATTTTATTCTTTAAAATTTTCCCTTTTATCAGTGTTAGATTTTATGATATATGTATGTATATAAATATACTGTATACATAGATTAGATTTTATTACAGTAATCCTTAACTTATAAATCAATAGGTTCATGCTCACATTTTTTATGGTTAGGTGTGCATGAACTGAAAAGTATGGAGACCACTGCTTTACAGCATGGTAGTACAAGTAGTATTAACAAGTGGGCACATGGATTGGGCACAAAGTACTCAGTAGTCCAAGAACATTTCAGTAAGACTGCAAGAAGGGAGGAAATCAAATTTCAGGAGAATTTCTAAAAGGCCTAAGATTGTCATGGATCCAAATGTGTATTTTCTGAATTTAACATGCAAATCCTTGTTAAGGGGTTCAAGAAAGTCATTTCTTATTTTACAAATACTAGCCATGGTAAACTGATCAGGAATATGTTAAAAAACAAAACAAAACAAACAAACAAACAAAAAGAAACTAGCCATAAGAAACTACTTAGTTCTACATCATCCTTGTGAGAAAGAAAACAAAAAATCCTTATGTTACAGAAAACAAAGTCTAAATTCTTTAGATTTTTCATATATGTTTAAGCATGTGTGAATGACATAAAATTAGCCAAGCAAAACAGAGAAATCATAGTTATGCACTGTACCAAATTAGCTCCCAAAAGAAAGTATAAACTGGTTTAAGTCAAAGGAAAAAGGGAATAAAAACTATATGATCATGACCGAAGAATCAGTGTCATAATTTTATTAAGCTCATAATTTTAAAATTAGCTCATTTTGTAGTTTCCTATAATTGAATAATGTTCTCTAAGCATAAACAGTATTAAAGGTATGATTCATCTGACAGCAAACTATAATGAAGTTTACATTTTAATCCAAATACATCTCCAAGAATATTGGCATCTAACACTTTCTAATAGTGGTCCACATACAAATGTTATTTTGTTGAACTTTCATTCAAGTAAATTATATTTATGTCACATACAATTATTTAAAACAAAGCAGTATTTTTCATAAAGCATATATGTGTTTATTTTTATTTATTTTGAAACAGTCAGTGGTGTGAGTCTGTCTGAGATCTTTAAGAAAAGAATCTTCAGCTGGGCACAGTGGCTCACACCTGTAATCCCAGCACTTTGGGAGCCCAAGGTGGGCAGATCATGAGGTCAGGAGTACGAGATCAGCCTGGCCAACATAGTGAAACCCTGTCTCCACTAAAAATACAAAAATTAGTCAGGCGTGGTGGCGTGTGCCTGTAGTCCCAGCTGCTCGGGAGGCTGAGGCAAGAGAATTGCTTGAACCTGGGAGGCGGAGGTTGCAGTGAGCCAAGACTGTGCCACTGTACTCCAGGCTGAGTGACAGAGTGAGACTCTGTCTCAAAAAAAAAAAAAAAAAAAAAAGAATCTTAAAGTTTCCTCTCCTCCCTTGACCCCAGATACAGGCTCTTTTGTGAAGCCTCCAACCACTGCAGAAACTTCCTGCCCAATACATATACTCAGACTGACACAAACTACAAAAAGTAAAGAATACTCAAAAGAGGGCACTCAGGTAGAAAAAAAAAATTTAATGATTTTTACCTCCATAATATCTTTGATAAAAGGTGTCCATCGAGAGAGCTGAAAAGTTTCTTCTGCAGACCGATCCTTTCTTAATGGTTTTCCTTGTTGAGACTAATACAATTAGAGGAAAAAATTAAAAACCAGTAATTCTATTCAAATATAATACTCTTATGTTTCCTAACAAAAATATTTAATTTACCGGTAAATACTATATTGTATTTGACTTAAAACTAAGACTGGAGATGCCTACTTTAAAAAATCTGAGTGTGGTCACATAACTCCACTGAACAGTATTTTGTGCTTTAATGCTAAAATTTATTTATAATCATATCAGAACATATGTCTATTAAAATAAAAGTATTATAAAACTTGATGGCTATAGTCCCAGCTACTTGGGAGGCTGAGGCAGGAGAATGGCATGAACCTGGGAGGCAGAACTTGCAGTGAGCCAAGATCGAGCCACTGCACTCCAGCCTGGGCAACAGAGCGAGACTCGTCTCAAAAAAAAAAAAAGAAAAAAAATAGTTGATGGGGCCGGATGCAGTGGCTCACGCCTGTAATCCCAGCACTTTGGGAGGCCAAGGTGGGCAGATCACCTGATACAGTTCGAGACCAACCTGGTCAACAGGGTGAAACCCTGTCTCTACTAAAAATACAAAAATTAGCTGGGCGCGGATGGCAGGTGCCTATAATCCCAGGCGGGAAGCTGAGGCAGGAGAATTGCTTGAACCCGGGAGGCAGAGGTTACAGTGAGCCGAGGTCACGCCACTGCACTTCAGCCTGTCTTCAGCCTTGTGTTACAGAGAGAGCCTCTCTCTCAAAAAAAAAAAAAAAAAAAAAAAAAAAAAAAAAAAAATTAATGGGAAAGAGTGAGATTCTAAATAGAGTCCTTCCAAATTTGACTTTGAACCCCCCCCCTTTTTTTTTTTAAAGAGACAGCGTCTCGCTTTGGGCTGGAGTACAGTGGTATGATTTTGGCTCACTGCAGCCTTGACCTCCTGGGCTTACGAGATCCTCAGCCTCCTGAGTAGCTGGGACTACAGGTACACACCAACACACCTGGCTATTTTTTTGTTTTTTGTAGAGGCGAGGTCTCACTATGATGCCCAGGCTAGTCTTGAACTCCTGGGCTCAAGCAATCCTCCTGCCTCAGCATCTCCCAAAGTGTTCGGATTACAGGTGTGAGCCACCATACCCAGCGAGCCTAAATTTTTTTAATCAAGAAAATACTTATTTTCTCTGCCATATTATAGTCAAAGGTTACATGTTTAACTAAAATATGACAACTGCTATAAATGAATCACAAAGACAAAAGTACAAGTAGTGAATTATGACAGAAGCTATAAAATACAAATTCACTAGAAAACTGCATTTGCCCAAATTACATATGGAAAAGAGAACAAAATCTTTAATTGCTTATTTATTCAAAATCTATAGAGTGAACTTAAGAAGACTGTCCACATGAATACCCACATAAAAAAAAAAAACAGTTAATACAAACAACCATACATACATACATATATATATAAAGCATACACACACGTAAGACTTCTTACTTGGGGAACAATGGGAACACCAAGGTAACTCCAGTTACGAATCATGTCACTCTCATTTTCTATCTTTACATTCTGGATCAACCTGTCCAAATTTTCTTCCGTAGTTCCTTAAACAGGTAAAAACATGACTGCACAATCACATAATTGCTACCAAAATAATGTCAAGGCTTTAGGTAGTACCCATGAATGAAGCTTTTAAAATAAAAAACAGTCAAATTATATCTCCTTCAGCCTTCTCTCAATTTCATATTTTCCCTTTTATCTTAACCAAGTTCAGCAACTGTCTTTCAGTTTTCAAAGATTCTTTTATGATCAATAGTAAAACACTCATTAAAAAGTGATTATATCCATTACCATTAATACTGAAGATATAAAGTAGAATTGCTCTTATTTTATCACAATTATCATGATTTTTGTTGAGGAGAACTGGAAGGAGTACTCTCATGGAATCCTTCACCTTCTGTCCTTCTGCATCAGTTCCAAGTGCCAGGTCCTTAATGGAAATAAAATACTGTCAGTGATCTATAATCAAAATTCATTTTTTAGTTAAAAACATCTATTACTGGCCGGGCGCGGTGGCTCATGCCTGTAATCCCAGCACTTTGGGAGGCCAAGGCGGATCACCTGAGGTCAGGAGTTAGAGACCAGCCTGGCCAACATGGTGAAACCCTATCTGTACTAAAAATACAAAAAATTAGCCGGGCGTAGTGTCAGGTGCCTGTAATCCCAGCTACTCGAGAGGCTGAGGCAGGAGAATCGTTTGAACCCGGGAGGCGGCGGTTGCAGTGAGCCGAGATCGGGCCATTGCACTCCAGCCTGAGCAACAAGAGCGAAACTGTCTCAAAAAAACAAAAAACAAAAAACAAATAAACAAAATCTATTATTAAATCTTGTCAAATTTTAATGGAACACTGATGACATTACACAAGAAAATATGAACATCACTTGTAAACTATTGTTTGTACAAAATACAAAAGGTCAAAAAATAAATCAGAGAACACAAAAATCATTAATCTAAACCTATGCTATCCAGTACAGTGGCCACTAGCCACATATGACTACTGAGCACTTGAAATGGGATCAGTCTGAATTAAGATGTGCTGTAGTTACAAAACACCGGAAGACTTGAAGTAATATAATGCAAAATTATCTAATTAATAACTTTTTATACTGATTATATGTTGAAATAATATTTTGAATACATCAGGTTGTCAAAGCTTTTTTTTTTTTTTTTTTTTTTTTTTTAAGAGACAGGGTCTTGCCCAGGCTGCCCTCAAACTCCTGGGCTCAAGCAATCCTCCCACCTCAGCCTCCTGAAGAGCTGGGACTATAAGCACACACCACTGCACCCAACTTATTAGTAAAATTAATTGCACTTTTTAATTTTTACCTTTGTTAATATGGCTATTAGAATATTTAAAATTACATGCAGCCTGTATTCTATTAGGGGCAATGCTCTAAACAGTTGAGGGATGATATAAAAGGCCCCTTGTAAAATGAGCTCTGCAGGCTGCTACACTAAATGCTGTACTGAGAAAGTCCTGCCAACAATGCTACCCTGAAATCATGCTCCCAAAATTTAAATCATTCCATTAAATAAAAAATATATAATAGGAGGGACTGTTTACTAAGATACTCTACAACTACTTGTTAATATTAGTGGGGAATGACATATTAAATACTGCCTAGGTGGTTCCCCTGATGAGAGAGTCTGTGATTCTATAAAAACCAACCACTGTATCAAGCAAAATGTTAGGTTTTAACTTACAAAGTTTATCCTGGAAATTTATTATGAACAGAGGTATTTCTGACTCTGCACATACCTGTTCAGTTTTGCAGAGCTTTTCTATATTAAGCTTGAACTTATTCATGCAATCTTCTGCTAAGTTAAGATGGACAACTTGCTGAAAAACAGAAGAAATCAATCATTTAAAGGATTTTGATGACTTTTGTGCAACTGGTAATATTAAATTTCGAGACACGCCTGAAAGAAAGTATGGGCTGAGGTGAAAGAAGGTAACATGTAATCAAGGGAACAGCTCAAGATAGGAAGCAAATGAGAATGTGATCTACAGGTGATATGGTTTGGCTGTTTCCCCACCCAAATCTCATCTTGAATTGTAGTTCCCATAATCCCCATGTGTCATGGGAGGGACCTGATGGGAAGTGTTTGAATCATGGGATGATGGGAGTGATTTCCTCCATGCTGTTCTCATAATAGTGAGTGAGTTCTCATGAGATCTGATGGTTTTATAAGCATCTGGTATGTGCCCTGTGTGTACTTCTCCTGTGGCTTTGTGAAGAAGGTGCCTGGCTTCCCCTTTGCTTTCCGCCATGACTGTAAGATTCCTGAGGCCTTCTCAGCCATGTGGAACTGTGAGTCAGTTAGACCTCTTTCCTTTATAAATTACCCAGTCTTGGATATTTCCTTATACCAATGTCACAACAAACTAATACAACAGGGGGCAATCAACAGACAGCATAAATGGGATGGAAGTGTTGAATTGTTAAATTTGTGTTGAGTTTGAGAGAAAGTGAGAAAAATACCCAGAAGTTCTTCAAGTTCATATTCCTTTATCTTTCTAAATGTTTCAAGTATTTTAACATACACAAAAATCAATGGTTGACTAGGGTGCAACATGACAAAAATGTTAAGATTATTCTGATAGTATTTGTAAGGAGCAAAAAAATAGTTTACCTGACTAAACAGCTTAAATGCTCTTAAAACTACTAATATGTAACTATTACTTTAAAGAAACATGTAGAATAACATCCACTAGTCGATCTAGTGCTGAATTTCTTATAAGGTTGATAAATATTACCGTTAGGCTATTCAAGACAAAGATATAGACAAGTTTAAGCTGGATTCAGATAAATCTAGGTTATACATGTAGAGAGGTTATGAAGAAGCTTAGATATATGGGATATTTCTCAGACCTATATAGTAAAGTTTTAGAGTATAACTAATACCAAGTATTCCATGACACTTACTGCTAAACCGAACTACAGAACTGAATATAAACTAAAACTAATTAGGTATCTCATATATAATACTGCTTACCTTAGTAATCTGTTTTCGGAAATGGGGCATCTTTTTCATCAGCTGGGTAAGAGCACTAAGTGATGTCTAGGAAAAATCAAACATTTTTTAAGGCAAACCTATGATTCAGTTATTCCATATTACAACTTTGAAATCCTAGAGTTTTACGAATTATTAAATCTAGTAATTTACTGATTATTTGACAATTTTTTTAAAGAAGAATTTAGGAGGCTTCCAGTTTCACTCACAATAACACAGCTGATATCAACGTTACTCTCCCTCCATAAATAAGTAAGATTGGACAAATAAATAAAACAAAAGCTTTCGAGTAATAGATAAAAATAGCTCACAGCTGAGACAGCTGAGTGAAGGAAAGCACCAAAGGTGATCCCTACACTCACCCTGCCTTTCCCCTAAAGATGTTTTACACACACCACTGAAAGGAAATACAGTTCAAATAGAGAGCAATTCTCTCTCTGGGTGCCAAAAAAAAAAAAAAAAGGGAGATAAGAGCTTGGGGCTGTGAGGTAGATTCTGGGAAGCAGGGTGCTAAAGAGAAAGGAGCTAGACAGAACATAATCCAAAAATGTGTAGAGAGATTGTCCTTGAACCCCTAAGCTGCACATGTACAGGGCATAACCCTCAAAGGTATAGTAAAGAACAACTTATGGGTGGCTAAATGTTGGACAGAAATTTCAGAGGGGTCCTAGTGCTAAGAATATACTAGCATCCCCTGATCGAGACAAAGTAAAGAGACCTAAGTAAACATCCTAGACATTCAGTCCTGGGACTATGCCTTAGGACTCAGTGCAAAAGCAAAATAAGCTTACCATAACATTGTCTAACATGAAGTTACAACAGAATCACGATTATTCCTCAGCAACTTAACCGCCTGCCAGAACAAAACTCAACATTCTCTGTAGAGAGAGCATCATCTAGAACCTCTGCAATGTATCATCCACTATGTCTAGCACAATAAAACATTAATAGGTGAAACAGGAAAGTGACTGATACTCAAGTGATAAAACAGTCAACAAAAGTAGACCCAAGATAAAGAATAAGTTCTAGTATTTGATATCACAATGGTGACTATAGTTAACAATATATTATGTATTTCAAAATAGCTAGAGGAGAAGATCAGAAATGTTCCCATCACAAAGAAATAATAAATGTTCAAGGTGATGGGTATTCTAAACACACAAATTCTAATGATTTGATCATTACACACTGTATGCATGTGTAAACATATTACATGCTTCATAAATATGTACAGTTATTATGAACCAATAAAAAAGCTAAGAAAAGAACACCTCAAAATGTAAAACAAAGAAACTCACAAAAGTAGACCTAAGATGGAGTTGGCAGAAAGAGACTTCAAAATAACATATTTATGTTAAAGTGGAAACAGAGGAAAAGATGGACTACGTGGATCAAAACATGGAGTATTTTAACAGAGAATTAGAATTTATTTTCTAAAAATCCAATGAATGTCCTAGAGTTAAATATAAGACTTTAAGTTAAAAGTACAATGGACGACTTTCATACATTGCTAGTGGGACTGGAAAACAGTACAGCCACCTTGGAAAAATAGCTTGAAATTTTCTTACAAACTTAAACATACATTTATTATTGATTCTGCAATCCCACCCTTAAGTATCCTCCCAAGCACATAACATCTGTTCATAGACATGAATGTCTGATATGAAGAAGGTGAATGTTATAGTAGCTTGATTCATAATTGCCAACAACTTGGAAAAACTAAGATGTTCTGAAACTGGTAAATTGATCAGCAAATTGCGGTGCACCCATATGATGGAATACTACTCAGCAATAAAAACTAATGAAACTACTCTTGCATTGCAACATGAGTGAATCTCAAATGCATTATGCTAAATGAAAAGAGCCATAGTGTATTATTCCATTCATTGGACAATCTGGAAAAGGCAAAACTACAGGGTCAGAAAACAGCTTAGTAGTTGTCAGGGGATGGGGACTGAGTTAAGGGGTTATCTGCAAAGGGGCCTGAGGACATTTTGGGGGGTGATGACATTATTCTATATCTGGATAGTGGTAGTGGTTATATGAGAGTGTGCATTTGTCAAAACTCAGAACTGCATTCTATAAAGGGAAAATTTTACTTTATACCTCAGTTTTCAAAAGGATACAATGAATGGGTTTAACAGCAGACTGAATACAAAAGAAGACAGAAGTAGGGGAATCAAAATCAGGTTAATAGAGAACATTTGATTGCAATGCGGAGAGGTAAAAAAAAAAAAAAAGATAACAGAATGTAAGAGATATAGAATACAGTCAAGAGATCCAAAAAACATGTTGACTGGGGTCCCAGAAAGAGAGGAGAGAGAAAATGGGACAAAATGAAGATCTGAGGCGATAATGACCAAGAATTTTACAAATTTAATCAAAGTTATCAACCCAGTGACTCAAGAAGCTCAGCAAACCCCATGGAGGACAAATAGCAAGCAAACCACATTATAGTAAGGCATATCATGGTCAAATTGCTAAAAATCAAAGACACAGAAAAAATATTAATAAACACAGTATATCTTCAGGAAAACAATAATACTTAACAGCTGCCCTTTTCAGCAGAAATTACAGTAGCCAGAAGGTGATGTATTGAAAGCTTAAAATTGCTGAAAGGAAAAAAAATACCAACTATGAATTCTAAATCCAGCAAAGTATCTCAGAAAAAAACTGCAAAACAAAGATATCCTCAGACAAAAAGAAAGCTGGGAGAATTCAATCTAACCCAGCTGGAAAAACTGAAGAGCAGTAAGAAATAAACAGCACCAGCGTGTATAAATACGTGGGTAATAATAAAGGTCTACTGAGTGTTTATAATAAAGTAACATCTTATTTTTATTTTTTGGGGTTTTTTTCTAAACAAAAGAACATTTTGAGTTTATAACGTATGTTGAAGTAAAATACATGAAACAACAGCATAAAAGAGAAAGGGGATAAATGAAGTTAAACTACTATAAGATTCCTGAATTATTCAGGACATGACAAAATTATACTATTAAACTAGGGTAAGAATACATTTTTAAATTTCCAGTATAATAATTAAAGGAAGGACTAAAAGGCAAAACACAAATGTTTATATTGGAGACGAAATGGAATTTATTTAAAAAAAAAAAGACTTGATAAAGAAGGAAAATAGAATATAAAAAATGAAGAGAAAACAAATAAGATACTAGATATAAATTTAACCATATCAAAAATTACATGAAATATATATGAACTAAACAAGCATTCTAATTAAAAGATTTTTGGGCTAAATAAAAAAACAAAATTCAACTACATGCTCTTCCTGAAGAAAACAGAAGAATATACTAAAGACCTCAGGGTAAGCCAAGACTTCTAAGGGTACAGAGAAGTATAAAAGAAATAAATTGATAAACTAGATTTCATTAAAATTGAAATCTTCTGTTCATCAAAAGATATATACATACATAAATACATGTATGGGAATCATATCCAGAAAATAACTTCTACAAATCAGTAAGAAAACCAGACAACTCAATTAAAAAAGGGCAAAAGACCTTAAATGGGCACTTCACAAAATAGAATATCCAAATGGCAAATATGCACAAGAACATTACAGAAACTGAAATTAAAACCACAATAAGATACCACCTCATGCAATGAAATTTTAATTGAAAATAAAGACAAGAATATATCAAGTGTTGGGGACAATATGGAGCAACTAGAACACTCAATTATTGCTGATGGGGATATAAATCAGTTCAAACACTTTGCAAAACTTTTGGCATCACCTATTAAAGCTAAACACAATCCTACCCTATAACCCAACAATTTTACTCTTAATATACCCAAGAGAAAGAGTGTGTACGTCCACCAAATGACATGTACAAAAAAATCCACAGCAGCTTTGTTCATAATAACCCCAAACTGGAAATAAACTAAATGTCCATCAAAAGGAGATGAACAAATTGTTGTATATTTACATAACAGTATTACTACTATACACGAATGAAAAAATGAATTACTGAAATATGTAACACAGGTGAATCTCATTATGTGAAGTTCAAGAACAGGATCTATGGTGATGAAAATTAGAATAGAGTTTACCTCTGGCGGGATGGGTACTGACTGGGAAAGGACAAGAGGGAATATTCTAGAATGATGAAAATATTCTGTATCTTGATTTGGGTGGTGGTTTCAAGTGTACATATAAGTAAAAGTTATCCACTGTAAATTTAAAATTTCTGTTCTTTACTTATAAATTATATCTCAATAGAAAATCCCAACAATGCACTGATAAAATTGACTAAATGGCCTGAATATAAACTTTATGGCCAGGCACGGTGGCTCACACCTGTAATCCCAGCACCAAAGTGGGCAGATCATTTGAGGCCAGGAGTTCGAGACCAGCCTGGCCAACATGGCAAAACCCTGTCACTACTAAAAATACAAAAAATTAGACAGGTATGGTGGTGCACACCTGTAATCCCAGTTACTTGAGTGGCTGAGGCAAAAGAATCACTTGAGCCTGGGAGATGGAGATTGCAGTGAGCTGAGATGGTGCAACCGCACTCCAGCCTACGTGGCAGAGTGAGACTCTGTCTCAAAAAATAAAATAAAAACATTTTAATGAAGCAGGACAGACAAAATGTTGTTAACTACCGAAACTAGGCAATGGGTATGTAGGAAGGAGTTCATTCTCTACCTCTGTGTTAGAATTTTCCAAAAATAAAAAGTTAAAGAAATAAAATAAAGATTTTAAACAAAGTTTAAAATTCACCTTCACTATTATTTGGAAAGTTAAGTAAGACTCACCTTTCCTTCTGTTGCTTTCTTTGTTGATGAAATTTCCTTCATAAGCTTGGGAATTTCCCTGTCAAATTGTGAGAGAATTCCTTAAATTTCTAAGATATAATTCTTTACAGAACTATCTTAAGGTTATAAAATCTACTATCACATACTGTCTAAAAAACATGGAATAAAAATTAAAATGGGTTCACATACTCTAACACAACTGCGATATGTCGATGTCGAATTCTAACCCAGAGGTCATCTTCTTCTTCAAGGACGGCCTCCTTTTCTTTTCCATCTGTTTTATATCTACAAGTAGAGAGAAGCACTAAAATTTTTTGATTTTTTTTCCCTCCAAAATCAAAAGAAACATTTTTACAAGCAATAATTTCAAGACACAACTCAAGAAACTGAAAAGTAAAATCTACTATTTTAGGGGGGTAATGAACACCTACTCAAAATTAAGGCACATTGCTATCCTTACATTAAAAACAAGCACTGAGACTACCAAGACATTTTCAAATGTTAGGTTTAGGTGTCATTATTATAGAGTTTTAGTTCAGCAAAATTATATCTTATAAAGAAAAATTCAACGTGCTACAATTAAGAACAAGACTGAATATACTAACGCTTCGTGTTCTAATTGCCTAAAACACTGTTTTGATGTGCTAATAACCCACAGTACAATGATCAAATCTCCATTAGGAACAGGAATATTGGCCAGGTGTGGTGGCTCACGCCTGTAATTCTAGCACTTTCAGAGGCCGAGGGGGGCGGATCACTTGAGGTCAGGAGTTCAAAATCAGCTTGCCAACAGGGTGAAACCCCATCTCTAAAAAAAAAAAAAAAAATACAAAAACTTAGCAGGGTGTGGTGGCACACGCCTGTAATCCCAGTTATTCTGGAGGCTGAGGCAGGAGAATCACTTGAACCTGGGAGGTGGAGTTTGCAGTGAGCAGAGATCGCACCACTGCACTCCAGCCTGGGTGACAGCACAAGACTCTGTCTCAAACAAAACAAAACAAAACAAAACAAAACAAAACAAAACAAAACAAAACAAACAAAACAGGAATATCCTCCCCAATATAACCTATTAAATATTGAAGATGTTTCAGAATTGGTACAAAATTCACAAACATTTATCATCTGTTTCTTTATTCTTCCCCAACCCTATAACCACATCTCCTTTACAGAATGAGAAAGAAAATGAGAGAAAAAAAAATTAATGTAAGCCATAAAAATTGTGATAGCTTTAATGAGTTCTACTGAAGTGAGCAACAATTTAAAGGAGTCATGAAGCTATTCAAAATGGGCTTCCTGACTGATTCCCCTTATCTTTTTATGCAGATACCTTCCTTCCATTTGTGGAACTAGAGAAGATCGAATCATTCTTGGAACTACCTGATTTCCTGAGTCAAGATCAGGAAGGACTGCACTGAGTTTTCCTAGCTCTGAACTACAAATAATAAATGTAGACTTCGCTATATGAATATAATCGTTTCTATAGCCCTCATAAATTACACATTAATTCTATAAAACCATCCACCTGTGTGGATTACAGATGTCCAAAGATAGAATCATTGTGCTCAATTATATAAGGCTGCACTAAGGATGAAAGCCCTTTTGTCATTTAAAATACCACTTTGTTCTTATACAATACCTTTGACTTATAAGTGATTTGTAAACAAAGATAAGAGTAGCAAGCCTGACAATACTCAGGTGATATGAATATCCCATTTTAGTTGGGAGGCTGAGGCAGGTGGATCATTTGAGGCCAGGAGTTCGAGACCAGTCTGGCCAACATGGCAAAATTCCATTTCTACTAAAAATACAAAAATCAGCCGGGCGCAGTGGTGCACACTTGTAGTCCCAGCCACTTGCGAGGCTGAGGCCAGGAATCATTTGAACTCAGAAGACGAAGGCTGCAATGAGGCGAGATTGTGCCACTGCACTCCAGCCTGGGCAACAGAGTGAGACTCTGTCTCAAAAAAAAAAAACAAAAAAAACCCCTAAAGTTAAAGAAGTCATCAACATGAAAACTTGAATCTGGACACTTAGAGCTTCCTGCTTTGCATTCTGTTTCCATAAAAAATTGTGATGAAGGCTGGATGTGGTTGCTCACCCCTGTAATCCCTGCACTTTGAGAGGCCGAGGCAGGCGGATCACCTGAGGTCAGGAGTCCAAGACTAGCCTGGCCAACATGGCGAAACCCCGCCTCTACTAAAAATACAAAAATTAGCCAGGTGTGGTGACGGGTGCCTATAATCCCAGCTACCTGGGACGCTGAGGCAGGAGAATCACTTGACCTGGGAGGCAGAGGCTGCAGTGAGCTGAGATCATGCCACTGTACTCCACCCTAGGTGACAGAGTGAGACTCTGTCTCAAAAAAAAAAAAAAAAAAAAAAAAAATTGTGATAGAGCCCAAACCACAGGGAGCTTTACTCCCATCGAATTCTTATCTCTGATTTTTTTTGAATCAGAAAGAAGGGAGTATAGTGGCTTTTTAAAAAAGTCTCTACTTAAAAAAAAATTAAACCTTGCTTTGCTTGCCAGCAAACCTAAAGAGATACATATTTTAAATATTAGGTTAGAAATGTCTAAAATTTATATCTATAGTCTGGAACTAAATCCTTTACTATCCATTGGTTTATTTATTCTCTTCTAAACCTTCTGAGCAATGCAGGTTTAGAGACCTAAAGGGTAACAGAGGTAAATAATATCCCCTCTGAATAAACTGCTTAAAATAACTTTTATATTAGAAAAATAGCTGTGTTATCTAACATTAATACAGATAATACAGAGAAAAACTCAGAAACCAAGATTCGACCAGAATGCAAATAAAATACAATAGAAAATACAAAAACAGTATTTAAGAAAAAAACAGTATCATAACTATCACGTGTCTGTATCTTAAAACTACCAAATTAGTTTAAACATAAAATTTCAGAAAACTAATTTTCATTTTTATTAGTGTACTCAAGTAGTAAATCTTAGCTGACAAATACCAGTTTGGATTTAGAAATCATGATATCAAATAACATTTGTAATGTATGTAAAACATAACACACACCATAAATGATACAGAGATATAGTAAGATGATTCCTTGATAGAAAACTATTTCATTTTCATTTAGGTTTTTATTTGACATTACTTTTAAAGTAAATATGTTTATACCAAGATTAACTCAGTAGAAGGTACCAAAATGGTAAAACTATGCCTGTTGTTCTCAACAGCCATCCTATTTAGTTTTCTAGTGTTCCAATCTTCTAAAATACATTATGTTGATAAGACACATAGACTTTTGAACGTATGATTCAAAACAATTATAGCCTAACAATTTTGAATATGGTTTCTCCTTCAATAAATTATGATAGTGAGCCTGATATTTACTTTTAAAAGTAAAAGGGCCAAATTCCATGTGTTTAAATGTAGCTCTGCTGTACACATAGTTAAGGAAGCAAACACACCAAAAATGCTCCAAAGCAATCAAATTACGCTTTAATTTACAAGGTCAACATATCTGTGAAAGACTAACTGTAGGAATAAGAGAAGGATAAAGTCTCTGAATAGAAAAGGTTACAGGGGCTTTCAGATTTCCAGTGCCTATATAAATAATTAAATGCTCATATTCTATCCTGTTTATATATGCCCTTTATATACCCTTCAAGTTATACTTGCTTGTATGTATCATTCTCAATTGGTAGTAGATCATACGCCATTGCCTGAAAGGTCAGTTCATGCAGGACAGTGGACACAGGATCAAAGCCACGATCAATTATTAAGAGCTGTGAATGAGTTTTACCCTAGAATAACAAGATAAAATCATCTTAAGCAGCTTCAATTTCTTAGTGTGAACATATTTTTAATACCTTAGAATACAAAGCAGGCTTTTCCTAAGTTCTATCCCTTTTCCCCACCAAAAATATACAACAAAACAAATGGTTAATTGTCTTAAGAATGTGCAGTTACAATAACACAAAGAAAAATCCGAGTAGCATGAGAGAAAAAATGAAGACTACATAACTAAAAGCTTTTGTAATTAGAGTAAGAGGGTACATTTAATAACATGGGTTTGAACTGTGTGGATACACTTAACACTCAGTTTTTTCAACTAAATAACAGATAGAAAATACAGTATTTGCAGGATTGCAGGATGTGAAACCTGCATGTATGAAGGGCTGACTTTCCAGATATGTAGGTTTTGCTGGGCTGATGTAGGACTTGAGTATGTGTGGATTTTGGTATACACAGGCGGTCCCGGAACCAACCCTCCTGTGTTTCCCAAGGGACAACTGTATAATAACCTGAAAGTTCCTTTTAAAAAAGTAACATTTTGTTTGCACTAAATCTATTTTCTTATGAATTGAGTTCCAAAAGCACTAAAACTGATATAAATTATGAATGGTAGCTACTACTTGAGCTCTATGTATTAGACATTTTACTAAACAAAGATACTAAACAAAGTTACTAACAAAGATTAGATGAAATAAAAGATTATTTCATCTAATTTTTTTAATAATCCTGTGAGACAGGCATTATCATCTCCAGTTGACCATGAGAGCATTGCAGCCTGAAATGAAGTAACTTGCCCAAATCACACAGGTAGTAAGAGGCAGAATGGAGATTCAAATGCAGGTTTACTCCAACATCTGTGCTCTTAACCGTTATGCTATTTTAAAAGACTGTACTGATACCAACTAAGATGATAAATCACAATGAAAGCCTTGTTATCATTAATTCGCAAACATCACTAATCACTAAACTGAATAATAGTGCTGGAAACATTTATTGTTAATGTCAGTATCTTTCATACTTCATTTTAAAAAGTAATAAATTCTTTGGATTATTATTCAAAGCAATAACAAATAACTACAACTCATTATACAAACATTTTCTATTTATTTACATATAACAGGTATATTTTATAGGCTATGTTTTTAAAATATTTTAAAATTAAGCACATTCATTTAATTAAATTTTGAGACAGTATGATATGGTGGTTCAGAGCACAGCCTTGGAAATCAGCTAGGTCTGAATTTGAGTCTAGCCTTGACCACAATCTTGCAGTACAAGTTTGGACAAAATGCTTATCTTGTGTATATGGCAGCATTCTCTTTGTAAAATGAAACACAATTATGGAATCTTTGCCTTATAAGATTATTGTAAAGGTTAAATATAATCATACCATAAACACAGCACAGCAAGCCCTCAAAAATGTGAGCTATGAAGCTTCAGAAATATAAACAGGAAAAAGTGCAATGTAAGTTCTACAGCAGGCTTAGGGCTTATGACAGCATGTGGGAGGAAGCATCACTTGGCCTGAAGAGTCAGGAAAGCCTTCGAAATGAGGTGATACTTTATCACTTTATCAGGTGTCCCTGAATAAAGGAAAGGTATCAAGTATTTGAAGGATGATTAATTTTCCAGGCAGAAAGAATGGAAAGGACAAGTTTAATTTTATGGATTTTGCTCTTTTCCACTGAAAACATGAAGGACTAAAAGCATATTTGATTGTATATCTCTTCATTCAACACACATTTATTCACTATCGACTATGTGTACTAAGCCATTCTGCCTTCAAAACTACAACCAGAATAACAGCCTTCATTAGGCCTCTAAACCAAAAACAGGTAACTTTTAAGGTAACTAACCTAACATCTAAGTTTATATCTTCCATTCCAGCCACATCGTTTAATTGTGGATTTTGCCTTTTTCTCTATTGCCTCTACCTGAAGAATCCTGTTTTCCATGCAATAAACTCCCTCTTTATCATGTTATGCTCATTCTTTAAGCTAAAGGGCCTTTCCTCTTGGGATGCCTTCCAACACTCCAGTTTAGAAGAAGATAAGCCTGGGACTATATTTCCATTATACTCTGTGTATTCTTCTCTCATTCCACTTATTAAACAGTATTGTAATTGGTGGTTTCCTGGCACAACTCCTCTTCTAAACTAGCAACAGTTCCTTTTCTTCATTCTCCAGCTACTGTAATATGGCTTCCTAGCCCTCTGGCACCACCTCTATCAGTCTCCTCAAGCTCTTCATTCTCTCACCCACATGCAACTGCTGGTATTTCCCAGATTTCAACCTTAGTCTTTGATTATATTATCTCCATAGGATAACAACAGCTGCCATTTATTAAATTCCCATTGGTGCCAAATACATTTACATGCTAACTTAATCCTCATACCACCTAGCAAGGTATATATTACTTCATCTATTTCATAGATGGAAAAACAAACTCAAGGTCACAGAGCTAGTGATAATAGGAATTCCCACATTTATTAAATGTTTACTCAATGGCAAGCATTACTCTAAGGACTTTGCATGTATTAACTCACTTAATCATAACTTTTAAAATAGGTATTCTTTTATTATTCCCATTTTATAGAAAAGAAAATGTAGTTATATAGAAGTTACATAATTTGCCCAAATAGACATTAACTATGAATTAAATGGCAGAACTAGATTTGGACACAGTGCTGACTTCAAAATCTGTTAGTTAATAGAGTCCCCTCTAAACCATACCATCTATTAAGGTTTGCACAACTGTGTATGTTAACAATTCTCAAATCAGTATTGGAGATCTATGTTAATGACTCCCAAATCAATACTAGAAAATGAATGAGCAAGTTTCTTTGGCTTATAAAGAAATAAGACAGACTTTATGCATAGTTACTACTTGCCTTGCATACATTACCTTTATTAGGCTCTTTTCATCAATCTTGTAGTAGTCTTCAAGCTTTTTTTCAACAAGCTGTGCAAGCTTACTGGCATTATCTAGAGGTTTACTAGACATGGAAAAAAGGGTCCAACAATTATCTTTCTTTCAGTATATACTTTATAATATCATGAAGTTTAATCCTAAAATTAAACCATGGAATTTAAAAAATGTTTACAAAATGAAAAATTATTTTATAAACATGTAAAAGTTCAGATAATATATCAAATAATGTTATATCGATATATTTGGAATTTACAAGAACAAATCTTATCTCTGCTTCAGATTTTTTAATATAAAGGAAATAAAATATTACATGTAAAGCTGCAGTTCCTTTTATTCCGCTCCTAAGTCCCGGTCCTCTCCCATACCCCTGCCTCAAACCAAGACAACCAGTGTCATTAATTTCATGTATATTCTCCCTCTAGTCATTTCTGTTTCGTGTGTGTGTGTGTTGGTGTGTGTATGTGTGTGTGTTTGAGATGTATCTACATTGACATTGACACACATATCGGATTTATTCATTTTATCTCCTATATAGTATTCCATCATGATTATACTGGATTTTATGTATTAATTCCTCTAAAGATGGACATATGAGTCATTCTTATTATACTATTATAAACACTGAAACAAACGTTGGTATATATGTATCTGGGTATATTACATGTACATGTTTCTCTAAGTATATTACATGTAAAAATATAATTTCTGGGTCATACAGCATATACGTACTTTTTTCAATATTATCAATTACTCTATAAATTAGTTGATGAACATCTCTCCCACTAGCAGTGTGAGATTTGCCCACATGCTAACATCATCAACTTTCCAATGTCTTTTGCATAAAATCTTGTATATCATTATCTTCTAAAATAACACTGTAACCTAAATTGTAACTTCATGACCAGTGGTATTAGTGTAACTTCCAAATCTACATGAAAATGCTGAAAACAGCTCTGTAAAAGAAGTTGAAGAGGAAATAAAAAAAGGAAAGATGTTCCACGTTCATGGATTGGAAGTACAAATATTGTTAAAATGTCCATACTACCCAAAGCTATCTACAGATTCAATGCAATCCCTATCAAAATACCAATGACATTCTTCACAGAAATAAAAATTAAAATGTAGATGGAACCCCAAAAGACCCAGAATAGCCAAAGCTATCCTAAGCAAAAAGAACAAAACTGCAGAAATCACATTACCTGGCTTCAAATATACTACAGGGCTGTAGTAACCAAAACAGCATGATACTGGCATAAAGACAGACATAGAGACGAATGGAACAGAATATAGAACCCAAAAACAAATCATACATCTACCATTAACACAGTTTCAACAAAGGTGCCAAGAACATACATTGGGGAAAGGATAGTCTCTTCAATCAATGGTGCTGGGAAAAATGGATATCCATATGCAGAAGAATGAAACTAGACCCCTTTCTCTTGCCATCTACAAAATCAAATAAAATGGATTAAAGAGTTAAATCTAAGACCTCAGACTATGAAACTACCATAAGAAAACATTGGGGAAACTCTCCAGGACACTGAACTGGGCAGATTTCTCTGTGGGACATTCTTGAGTAACACCCCATAAGCACAGGCAACCAAAGCAAAAATGGACAAATGGAATCATATCAAGTTAAAAACCTTCTGCACAATAAACAATCAACAAAGTGAAGAGACAACCCACAGAATGGAAGAGAATATTTGCAAACTACCTATCTGACAAAAAATTAATAATAGATATGGAGCACAAATAACTCCATAGGAAAAAATAATCTGATTTAAAAATGGGCGAAAGATCTGGATATTTCTCAAAAGAAGACATACAAATAGCAAACAGGTATATGAAAGGTGCTCATACACATAATTAATTATCAGAGAAATGCAAATCAAAACTATAATGAGATATCATTTCACCCCAGTTATAATGGCTTTTATTCAAGAGACAGGCAATATAACACATGCTGGCGAGAATATGGAGAAAAGGGAACCCTCATACACTGTTGGTGGGAATGTAAATTAGTATAATTACTAAGGAGAACAATGTGGAGGTTCCTCAAAAAACTAAACAGAGAACTACCATGTGATCCAGCAATCTCACTGCTAAATATATATGTCCAAAAGAAAGGAAATCTGTATTATCAATCTGTACTCCATGTTACTGTAGCACTATTCACAACAGCCAAGATTTGGAAGCAACATATGAACGGATAAAGAAAATGTGGCACATTGACAGAATGGAGTACTATTCAGCCATAAAAAAGAATGGATCCTGACATTTACAACAACATAGATGGAACTGGCTGTCACCATGTTAAGCGAAATAAGCCAGGCACAGAAAGAACATTTCTCATGTTCTCACTTGCTTCTGGGAGCTAAAAATGAAAACAATTGAACTCATGGAGAAAGTAGAAAGATGGTTACCAGAGGCTGGAAAGGGGCAGGAGTGATGGTCAAGGGTTTAGTGGGGATGGGTAATGGGTACAAAATTATAGGTAGAATGAGTAAGATCTAGTATTTGATAGCACAACAGCATGACTACAGTACATTTAAAAACAACTAAGAGCATAATTGGATTGTTTTTAACACAAAGAAAGGATAAATGCTTGAGGTGATAGATACCCCGTTTACCCTGATGTGACTATTATGCATTGTACGTCTGTATCAAAATATGTCATGTACCCCATAAATATATACACCTACTATGTATCCATAAAAATTAAGAAAAAAGAGAGAGAAAGAAAAAGGCTCTTCACCAGCACACCAACCTCGAAAATGGGAGGTCTTATTGTGAGGGCTTCAAAGTTTTACAGAATCTTTAGGTCTTATACCTTAAAAATAAATAATGCTCACGCCTGTAATCCCAGCACTTTGGGAGGCCAAAGCGGGCAGATCATGAGATCAGGAGATTGAGACCATCCTGGCTAACATGGTGAAACTCTGTCTCCACTAAAAAATACAAAAAAATTAGCTGGGCGTGGTGGGCGCCCGTAGTCCCAGCTACTCGGGAGGCTGAGGCAGGAGAATGGCGTGAAGCCAGGAGGCAGAGTTTGCAGTGAGCCAAGATCATGCCATTGCACTCCAGCCTGGGCAACAGAGCACGACCCCATCTTTAATAAATAAATAAATAAATAAATAAAGCAACATCTATAAAGGGTAATTAAACTCTTTGTACAATATTTTCTAAAGAAAGAAACTTCATTTTAAAATTATACTTTAAAGTCGATAAAGTGTAAAGGAATATTTTGTGAAAGCAGGTAGAATTTTAAAAGACAGGATTACAGATTATTTATTAGCGTAACTGAAAAGTAGCCCCTATGTGAGTGATACAATTATAAATTGGCTATGTTTTCTCATTTCCCTGAACATAACCAATCACCAACAGCAGAAGCTTCAACAGTTACTAAACTCTTAACAGGAGCCAAACCACTTAGCTCAGCTCCACTGAGTCCAGAATGTAATTAGCACATCTCTTATAAGAAAAAGGCAATCCCAGCACTTTAGGAGGCAGAAGCAGGCAGACTGCTTGAGCCCAGGAGTTTGAGACCAGCCTGGGCAACAGAGAGAGATCCCATCTCAAAAAAAAAAAAAGTAAGAAAAAGAATGTTTCTAATATCCAAGGTATGAATAAAGAGCTTGTTTGGTAATACCTAAATTGAGGAGATCACTTAATCTCCAAGGAGATCACTATACTTTTTCTAAGTATTCATAGTGGAATTTTAAATGGTAAGTGAAGAGTAATATGACTTAAAGTACTACATGAATTTAAAATTAAACAGTTCAGCCAGCTAACTTGACAAATGCCAATGTTCAAATTAAAGGACTTTTTAAAAGACAAATGAGTAATAATACTTATTACGAGTAGTGCAATATATTTACTACCATATTTATTAGTGAGGAATACTTTATAGATATTAATTCATTTAACTCTAAAAACAACTGTATAAGGTAGGTATTATTTAATCATTCTTATTTCATAGATAAGGAAACTGAGGTGAGAGGAGCACACATGAACTAGCAGACCAAAATTAAAACTAAAACTGCCTGACACACATAACAAACAACATTGATGACTCTCAGAAAACAATGCTGAGCAAAGAAGTCAAAAACAAAAAATATCATGTGGTTCCACTTCTACCAGTTCAAAATCAGGCAAAATTAAACTATATGTTAAAAGTCAGATGGCAGTCATCTCTAGGGAAGAAAAGGGGACGGGAGAGCTGGGAGGGATCACGAGAGAGGCCTTTCAGATGCTGTCAATGTTCTATTTTTTTTGACGTTGGTAGGGTTAGATGGATATGTTCATTTTGGAATGAATTATCATGCCATATCTAGCAGGTCCTCAAATAATGTCATTTTGTTCATCATCTCATTATAATGCTGAGAAAAAAAAAAAAAAAAGATTCCCGGCTGGGGCCACTGTCTGTACAGCGTTAGCATGATCCCTCCATGTCTTCATGGGTTTTCTCCTGGTACTCCGGTTTCCTCCCACATCTCAAAGATGTGCAGCATGTTTGGTTAACTGGCATGTCTAAATTGTCCCAGTCCTAGTGAGTGTGGATGTGTGTAGTGTGCCCTGCAGTGGGATGGTATCCTAATCTGGGTGCGTTCCTGCCTTGTGCCATGAGCTGCTGGGATGAGCTCTGGTCATCCTTCTAATGATCCTGAACTAGAATAACTGGGGAAATAATGATCTTGTTTTTATTAATCTTTCTTAAATGTACATACAGTCACATTTCTTTCAATGTTTAATATTAGAAGTGTTTCAGGTCTTTATGCAGAAGTTTGGTGACATGACATAACCAAGGAACTTAATTCTTGTTTATATCAATTAGCCTATGATAAGATTGGTTTTGTCAGTTTCCAAGAACCCATCAACGACAGTAAGGACTTACTGTATAGACAATTTAAGTACTTTACAGTAAATTTCATTTTTAAAAAGAAGTATGTAAGTCAAAGTATATAGTACTAAAGTTAAATTTTACCTCTTAAAAAAAACCCCAAAATTTATTTAGAATAGGCACTGAGATTAGATACTTAGACATTGTAACAGGTATCCAGAGAATATGGCCATTTAGATTTGCTGGTGATTTAATGAAAAGCATTAATTGTAACACTGTATTCCCTATGTGACTATAAAGACATTTCCTCTAAGCATTCCTTAAACTGATGAAAAACTGTCTGTAAAATGTACTGAATTTAGGCTCTGAAATTCAGTAACAGAAGCTATTTGCTATTCTGAAATTTAAACCACAAGCTTTAAATCTCCTG
The DNA here is from genome assembly GCF_001698545.2 of Rhinopithecus bieti. Lineage (NCBI taxonomy): Eukaryota > Metazoa > Chordata > Mammalia > Primates > Cercopithecidae > Rhinopithecus > Rhinopithecus bieti. Next base: position 299,050 of record NW_016818769.1, read on the forward strand.
TATGTACAGCATGGTAATTATACAAAGAAAATAAATTTTGCAAACCAATCTGCAAAGGTACAGAGACATTACTTACCTCTATAATGAATGGTAAATAGGAAGCATAACACGTGCAGATGCTGAGGGTCTTACCTTTTATATCTTACTCCGGGATTTTCATCCAAGGTGGCACACACTGTAACTATCTGGTCAGCCATTGCTTCCATAATGGCATCTTTTCCCTTTGCATTACCAGGGTCTGGACTATAACAATAATAGAATGCATCTGGTACATCAAGAGTATACACCTAAGACAAAAAACCTCATTGTCAATCTGGAGACCTGATAAAAAAAATTATATATATATATATATACACAAACACACACACACACATACACATCAAGAAAATGCGGCAACTATTTGGGGCAGTTAAAAAAATGCTTGCACTAACCATGCTGTTTCTTGAAACAACTATGTCTTTACCTTAATCAAATCTCATTTTCTCTGTCATCTTGATTTCATCCTTTCTTTCTCACTCTCCTTTCCTGCTTAGTCTATCTCTCTCCTTCAATCTTGTTTCATATACAGATTGTACTGTCTACTTTTTACTACCCGTGCAACAGGTGAAGAAATCTGAGGTAGTCAAACTAAAATAAAAATCTAACTCCCAGTACAAAGAAACACAACAGTACCCAAATTGGCCTATATATCAGACATAAATTAAAACCCTTAATCCATTAGAGAGTAACCCAGAAATCTCCCATAGTTGATACATGTCTTCAGTTCTTTAGCTTATACTCTTCATGTCCTTAAAATAAGAGACATACTTCCCCAAAAGACATGGCATTGTGCTAGACATAATGTAAATCTTACTATATGTATGTATAGCAAAACCTCACAGATACATTCATTCACTCAATTAACAAAATAATTTACTTATGCACAAAGAACTGGATTAGAGGATTTGGAGGATATAAAAGCAGGAGCTCCCTAAATTGTATTGAGAGTTCCCCGTTAAACTAAGTTTTGTTGTTTTTTAAACAATGACAATTTCTCTTAAACTATGAAAATTTATTGTAAGTAAAAGTAGGCAAGTAATTATAGGTTAAGTAATGAATTATGAATAAATGTCTTGCATTTCCTTTTACACACAGTCATTCATTTCTCTGGACATAACCCAGCACCAACAGCAGCAGCCTGAACATAGATGAAAATTTAGCTGTGGCTCACCCACTTATCTCTTTCCTGCTCAAAGGCTAGGATGCTGTATTAACAGTCAGCAAGCACCCTACACTTGAATTGTGGCTTCCTCATAGTGTAATATCCCACAACAGGAGATAACATTATTCGTTCAAAAACTTTTACTGCACAGCCGCCCAAGACTTCTCCCTCCCACCCACTGATACCAGGTTTGGCCATGGTCATGTGTAGGTTTGTTTTTGTCTTTGTTTTTTAAGACGAGGATTCACTCTGTCACCCAGGCTAGAGTGCAGTGGCATGGTTATAGCTCACTGAAGCCTTGATGTCCTGGGCTCAAGCAATCCTCCCGCCTCAGCCTCCCATGTAGCTAGGATCACAGGTATGTGCCACCACACCTGGCTAATTCTTTTAAGTTTCTTTGCAGAGACAAGGCCTCACTTTGTTGCCCAGGCTGGTCTAGTACTCCTGGGCTCAAGCGATCCTTCCGCCTCGGCCTCCTAAAGTGCCGGGATTACAGATGTGAGCCACTGTGCTCGGCCTGGAATGTATGTAGAAGATACATGTGCTACTTCCCAGCAGAAGCTTTAAAAGCCATTGTGTGGCTCCACTATTTTCTTTTCCCTCGGCTATGTCCCAGACTAGTCCTTCGGCCTCAGTACTAGAAAGTAGAGGATGTAGAGCAAAGCCCCAGGCAAACAACAATGGACAACACAAATGAGAAATAAACCTTTGTTGTTGTAATGCACTGAGATCTGGGGGGTTCCTACCACAAATTAATCTAAGCTAATACCCCAGTGTACCAAAGATAATCTGGGGGCTGGTTCTCATTCTATACTCACATCTCCTCCATTTCCCTCTTCCTCTACCTCCTCCCCCCTTTCCATCACCATCATTAAGTTTTTTAAGACTACTGCTACATGCTTTTTTCATCTTTATAAACCCACAATCAGCTCCTTAAATACAGATCCTGTCTTCCATCTACTCTTCATGCTAATCTATAGCTAGCTTGTTTCTATCTCTACCAGATTCTTTCCAGCATCCTCTCTACTAACTGTACCAGACTCTCTGTACTCACTAAGGTTCACTGTAAACAAACTTCCTCATATTCTTGAATGTTTTCTATTTTCGTTTGACCCTTGAACAACAAGGGTTTGAACTACACAGGTCCACTTATACGCAGATTTCTTTCAATAAAAGTTACAAAGAGTGTGCCTGCCTCCCCTGCCACCTCCTCTGCCTCCGCCACCCCTGAGACAGCAAGACCAATCCCTCCTCTTCCTCCATATCTGCCTACTCAACTTGAAAATGTCAAGAGTAAGACCTTCATAATAATCCACTTCTACTTAATAGTAAGTGTATTTTCTCTTCCTTTTGATTTTCTTAATAACATTTCCTTTTCTCTAGCTTACTTTGTTATAACATAGTAAATAAAACATAAAAAATGTGTTATTCTATTGTTTATGTTATCAGGAAGGCTTCCACTTAACAGCAGGCTATTGGTAGTTAAGTTTTTGGTGAGTTAAAAGTTATACACAAATTTTTCAACTGCACAGGGGGTTGGTGCCCCTAACCCCTATGTCATTCAAGGATCAACTATACTTGCCTTATTACGTATGTGACAGCATCACTTACCTTAAATCCTCTGAAAGGGAAAGAAAGTTCTTTCTTTAGTCCCTTTGACTCATGGAATCACCATGAGGAGTGAGTAAATCTTCTTTCCCTCCATGTAATTTGAAATGTGTTGATGTCCTACTTTATTTTTTTTTTTTTTTTTTTTTTTTTTTTGAGACGGAGTCTCGCTCTGTTGCCCAGGCTGGAGTGCAGTGGCACGATCTCGGCTCACTGCAAGCTCCGCCTCCCAGGTTTACGCCATTCTCCTGCCTCAGCCTCCCGAGTAGCTGGGACTACAGGCGCCCGCCGCCGCACCCAGCTAATTTTTTGTATTTTTAGTAGATATGGGGTTTCACTGTGGTCTCGATCTCCTGACCTTGTGATCCGCCCGCCTCAGCCTCCCCAAGTGCTGGGATTACAGGCGTGAGCCACCGCGCCCAGCCCCAACTTTATTTCTTTGAAGCACTATCATATCTGACTTTACCAATCTCTCTGCAATGATCTCCTGACTTCTAGGACTCTACTTTTCCTTAAGGACTTTAGGACCAGTTCCACAGTTTTCTGCACCAGCTAATTTTGTCATTATTTTTGATGGAACCTGAAGTCTCCTACATACAATATAGCCCCAACCTACCTACAGAGAGCCTATCTTTCATTCCTTCACCCCTTATAAGCCAATTCCTGCTGTTCTCCTGCACTCTTCTGATTTTGTATCTTTATATCTAGATTATTTTCACCTCCTAACATGTTCTTTCCCTCTTCATTACTATCTTATAAAAATATATCCATTCTTCAAATATTTTCCCAATCTCCCAGTAAGAATTAGCCTCTCTCAATGCTGGGTGCAGTGGCTCATGCCTGTAATCCCAGCACTCTGGGAAGCCGAGGCAGGTGGATCGCTTGAACCCAGGAGTTTGACACCAGCCTGGGCAACATGGTGAAATACCATCTCTACTAAAGATACAAACAAAACCTAACAAAACCTGGCTCCTAAATGCATGAGATGATGGATACATTCCTTGTATCATTATACAACATTGATATGTATCAAAACATCAAATTGTACCCCATAAATAGGTACAATTACAATGTGTCAAATAAATATTTAAAAAGAGAATCTCCCTCCTTTCGTGGCCGACTACAAGATGCCTCCCCAACAAACATCCTCCCCTTACTTTTCAGCAACTGCACTTCAGTTCTTTATGAAGAACAGCCACATATGTCCAGCTAAAAAATTTTCTGTTTCCCATGCACTTATGTGTAGCCATGTGACTCCATTTTACCTAATGAGATAAAAATGAAAATTATTCTCTCATTCTTTTGTAAATCCTCAAATGATGATGTAATAATTCTACAGTATGACTGGGAATGGTGGCTTATGCCTGTAATCCCAGCAGTTTGGGAGGCTGAGGTAGGAGGACTGCTTGAGCTCAGGAGTTCTAGATCATCCTGGGCAACATAGCTAGACCTCATCTCTACTATAAACGAAAAAAAATTAGCTGGGTGTGGTGACATGCATCTGTGGTCCCAGCTACTTGGGAGGCTGAGGCCGGAGGAATGTTTGAGCGAGACCCTCTCTCAAAGAAAAACACAAACTGGGCTGCCCACCTTGTGCATGTGCAGGTTGTGAGGTGGCAGGTTGCAGCGGGGTGCAGGTGCTATGGGCCTGAGCCATGTGCAGGCCATTTTCTTTGACCTGGACAACACACTCATCGACACAGGTGTGGCAAGCAGGAGAGGCATGTTGGAGGCGATAAAGCTCTTACAATCAAAATACCATTATAAACAAGAGGCTGAATTCAACTGTGACAAATCTCAAGTTAAACTCAACAAGGAATGTTTTCGCCATTACAATGCATGCATTACTGATCTAAGGACTTCACATTGGGAGGAAGCAATCCAGGAAACAAAATGTAGTGCAGCCAACAGGAAATTGGCTGAAGAATGTTACCTCCTTTGGAAAACTACACATTTACAGCACGACACTAAGTTCAGTGAGATGTCAAAGCCATGTTCACTGAAATTAGAAAGGAGGTCTGCGTACTTTTAGTAATGAATGGGGTCATGCAGACCCAGAGGGAGAAGATGAGGCTTGTGCCTGTCAGTCCTATGTCCAAGCTGTTGTAGGTGAACAGCAGGGAGGGGAGAAGCCAGCACCTTCCATATTTTATTACTGCTGCAATCTCCTTGGAGTCCACTCCTGTGGACTGTGTGATAGTTGGTGACATGCTGGAAACCGACACACAAGGAGGTCTCAATGCAAGGTTGAAAGCAAAAGTATGGATTAATAAAATTGGAATAATGCCACTGAAGTCCTCCCCAGTTCCACATTACAGTTTTTTTTGTGCTAGAGTTACCTGCTCTCTTACAAAGTATAGACAAACTACAGACTGCAAAATCAGTATGCCATTTTAAAGCATCTAAAAGGGCATGATTATGAATGTTAAGAGTCAATTTGTAGGGTTTGAGCTAAGAAAAGGCTTTCTGCTTACTATGGTCCAGCTCTAAGAATAATTTCACTTATGATTTAAGAGCCAACATTGTGAAGGTCCTCCCAACTCAACTACTTTTTAGTTTTGACAACTAACCACTGACTGGTATTTACATCTGAAAATTCAGACTGCATTAATCCAAGTCAGCACTGTGGCCCAGAAAACTTGAGGAAATATATTCTTTGCTAGTCTGTGACTGAATATTTGAAAAATTATTTTATTAATCTTGTAGTATCTTGGTTCCATACCAAGCAGGATAACTTACACATGGATGCACAAATGTAACGTATATGTTCTGGCTTAAAAACAGGTATTTTTAAAGAATACCTATTCTAAAACATAGAGACTTATCATAGCAAATGGATATGGTTAATATGAAATAAGTACTAAGTCACATGCAAATCTAAGCAATTCATTCTTTTACATATTTTCATTTACATATTTTCTTTTAAAACATAAGCCATATTTTATCTACTTTAGATACATACTTTTTTTATATTATGAATCTGATTTTCTTGCAGGACCTTTTTTTTCAGGGTTGGGGCAATTTTCTGTGGTGTGTACATAACAAATAGATTTCTCCAGTTTAAAAAAAAAAAAAAAGCTGTTAAAATCAGCCAGGCACGGTGGCTCATGCCTGTAATCCTAGCACTTTGGGAGGCCAAGGCGGACAGATCATTTGAGGTCAGGAGTTTGAGACTAACCTGACCAACATAGTCTACTAAAAATACAAAAAATTAGCTGGGCTTGGTGGCACATGCCTGTAATCACAGCTACTCGGGAGGTTGAATCAGGAGAATCACTTGAGCCCAGCAGATGGAGGTTGAAGTGAGCCAAGATCACACCAACTGCACTCCAGCCTGGTGACAGAGTGAGACTCTGTCTCAAAAAAACAGAAAAACAAAAAAAAAATGCCGGGAGCGTGGCTCACACCTATAATCCCTACACTTTGGGAGGCCGAGGGGGTAGATCATTTGAGGTCAGGAGTTTGAGACCAGGCTGGTCAACATGGTGAAATCTCATCTCTACTAAAAGTACAAAAATTAGCCCGGCATAGGGGTACGTGCCTGTAATCCCAGCTACTCTGGAGGCTGAGGCAAGAGAACTGCTTGAACCTGGGAGGTGGAGGTTGCAGTGAGACAAGATTGTACCACTGCATTCCAGCCTGGATGATGGAATGAGATTCTGTCTCAAAAAAAAAAAAAAAAAAAAAAAAAAAAAATTAGCATGTGGTGCTTCTTTACCATGACATTTTCACAACTTTGCACAGCAAGTTTGTAGCTTTCTTGTAGTCTTTGCCTCTTATGGAAATATTTTCACTACCTTTTCCCAGACACACAGTGGGGTTAAGGGAACTAGACTGTCTTGCTGCAGATAAGTGCAAGCCACATGGCACCAAAATTATTTTTCTTTTGTGGATCCACAAGAGGAAAATTCCCTTGGCGTAGGCCTACCCATGGAACCTCCCGTTTGTTTTCAACTTACAATGGTTTCACCCATGTGATGAACTTAACAGAAAAGAAGGTTTTGCAGCATGACACTGGTACAAAAACAGACACGCAGATCAATGGAACAGAATAGTGAGCCCAGATATAAGGCCGCACACCTACAGCCATCTGATCTTTGACAAAGCTGACAAAAACAATGTGGAAAGGACTCCCTATTCAATAAATGGTGCTGGGATAACTGGCTAGCTACATGCAAAAGACTGAAACTGGACCCCTTCCATACACCATATACAAAAATCAACTTGAGATGGATTAAAGACTTAAATGTAAAACTCAAAACTATAAAAACCCTGGAAGACAGCCTAGGCAGTACCATTCTGGACATAGGAATTGGCAAAGATTTCAAGACAAAGATGCCAAAAGCAATTGCAACAAAAGCAACGACTGACAAATGAAATCTAATTAAACTAAAGAGCTTCTGTGCAACAAAAGGAACTATCAACGGAGTAAACGGACAACCTATACAATGGGAGAAAATATTTGCAAACTATGCATCTGACAAAGGTCTAATATTCAGCATCTATAAGGAACTTAAATTTACAAGAAAAAAAACCATTAAAAAGTGGGCAAAGGATATGAACACTGTTCAAAAGACATATAGGTGACCCACAAGCATATGAAAAAGGCTCAAAATCACTGATCATTAAAGAAATGCAAATCAAAACCACAATAAGGTACTATCTCACACCAATCAGAATGGCTATCTTTAAAAAGTCAAAAAATAACAGATGCTGGTGAGGCCGCAGGAAAAAGGGAAGGCTAATATTCCGTTGGTGGGAATGTATATTAGTTGAACCATTGTGGAAGACAGTGTGGTGATTCTTCAAAGACCTAAAAAACAGAACTACCATTTGACCCAGCAGTCCCATTACTAGGTATGCACCCAAAAGAATACGAGTCTATCATAAGGACACATGCACGTATATGTTCACTGCAGCACTATTCACAATAGCAAAGACATGGAATCAACCTAAATGCTCATCAATGGGAGACTGGATTAAAAAAAAATTGGCATATATATATATATATATATATATATGTATACACACACCACAGAATACTAAGCAGCCATAAAAAAGAATGAGATTATGTCTTTAGCAGGAACATGCATGGAGCTAGAGGCCATTATCCTTAGCAAACTAATGCAGGAACAGAAAACCAAATACTGCATGTTTTCACTTACAAGTGGGAGCTAAATGATGAGAACACACGGACACAAAGAGAGGAACAATAGGCACTACGCCTACTTGAGGGTAGAGGGTGGGAGGAGGGAGAGGAACAGAAAAAATAACTATTGGGTACTAGGCTTAGTACCTGGGTGATGAAATAATCTGTGTAACAGACCCCCTTGACATGAGTTTACCTATAATAAACCTGCACATGTACCCCAAACCTAAAAGTTAAAAAAGTTAGGGCCAGACACGGTGGCTCACGCCTGTGATCCCAGCACTTTGGGAGGCTGAGATGAGTGGATCACTTGAGGTCGGGAGTTCGAGACCACCCTGAACATGGAGAAACCCTGTCTCTACTTAAAAAAAAAAAATACAAAATTAGCTGGGCGTGGTGGCTCACGCCTGTAATCTAAGCTACTTGGGAGGCTGAGGCAGGAGAATCGCTTGAACTCGGGAGGTGGAGGTTGTAGTGAGCTGAGATCACGCCATTGCACTCCAGCCTGGGTAACAAGAGTGAAACTCTGTCTCAAAAAAAAAAAAAAAAAAAAAAGTTGGGTTTTGCTATGAGCCATTTCCAGAGTGCCATTATAATACTTCAGTGCCTCTTATTAGCATTACCATCTGCCTTATCTGTTTTCATATTTTGGAAATACATCATCGTTTTATAAATACCTGCTTCAGTTCACTTGGAGCTTAATAATTAATGGTTCCATAGCAAGGCATCATCTTACAACCACAGAATTTTCCCTAGATCATTAGGCTAGACAATTTCATGATTACACTAATCAAACCTGGAGTAAAGTGGTTAGTAAACGATAAAAGGGGTTATCCAATGGTTAATAAATATAATTTGGGTTGGTTTTGATAGGTTTTCTTTTAACTACTGAGTAAGAAACTACTAATGTAAAATATTAGGTTGCATGTTGGAATGTATACAGCTATGTCTCCAAGTTTAATACTCAAAGAATCAAATTCTAGATTGTATCTATCTGTAAACCTATTTCTATAGCCAGTTGTTTTGTGTCTATTGCCAAGAAACAGGATTCTCTGCCTTGTGCAAATACTCTTTTATGTTTACTTCTTCTTGATTTTTAAAAATGTGATTGTGTCCTAACCTGTCCCAGGATGCTATTGCTGTAATATTGAATGTGTGTGAAAAGGGTGTATTTGTAGTTCCAGGTACAGTACCAATATGGCCTTGACTATGAATTTCAGCTATTTAAAAATTAAGTTAGAGGATTTTGGCAGAAGTAGTTATGTGTGTGATTGCTCCAATAGACTGGTTGGCATGTGATGCTGAGGTCTTGTCCTTTTAGCTGTCCCACAGGATAGATGTAAGCAATGTCACATTCATCATACTACGGGTGAAGGTTCATCGCTCCAACATGATGGTGGCAAATTTCAACAAGATAGCTCCCAGGGTGTTAAGTGAACAGTTCTTCAGCAAAAATGAGGTAGGAAGAAAAAATAGAATAACTGAATAATATAATATCACATTCCATTGGCACTCTTCCTACGGGAAGAATTTTGTTATCTACCTTCTGAGTGGAATGTTACAGAAGATATTTTAAAATATTGAAACAAGCCTATGATTTTTATAATGTTGTTTTAAAATTATACATCTAATATTCTTCAAAATTAAAGAAATAAAAATGATGGCCGGTAAAAAAATAAAATATATAAAAGAAAGTCAATCTCTCTACAAATCATCTTATCCTTTAAAGGTATGCGACCATACTGGACTTAGGAGACTAGACCCCTGACAATTTCATAGAGCCAAGGCTATTCCTCACCTTTATACCCTAGCCTTTATTACATGACTTCTGGCTGGTTAGTATAGACAAGAAATAAAAATTTCCTATCGTTTTGAGATCCCATTGGAATCTTTTAATTAGTTGAGCCTAATCCTACTTGATTTAACCATGATTGAAATAGTTTTGAAGATGTCTAATTCTTTTAATCTCTTTATAGTATTCAAATGAGAGTAAGACATATATTTTGCTCATCTTTTCACAGTAGACTGCTTTGCATCTAACAGACAATGTCTGCTCAACATAATCTTGATAAATGTTCAGTAGGTCTTTGCTCATAGCTCAAAGCACCTAGTATTTCATTTATATTTTCACTTGCAAACAATCAAAAATCCGAAATATTTTCAATGTAATTTCTCCAAAACAGTTAGATTTATTAAGTAGATTCTCTTTTTTTTGGAGACGGAGTCCTGCTCTGTTGCCCAGGCTGCAGTGCAGTGGTGCCATCTCGTCTCACTGCAAACTTTGCTTCCCCAGTTCAAACGATTCTCCTGCTTCAGACTCCCGAGTAGCTGGGACTACAGGTGCTAACCACTATGCCCAGCTAATTTTTTTTGTACTTTTAGTAGAAATGAGGTTTTACCATGTTGGCCAGGCTGGTCTTGAACTCCTGACCTCATAATCTGCCCATCTTGGCCTCCCAAAGTGCTGGATTACAGGCATCAGCCACTGTGCCCGGTCAAGTAGACCCTCCTATGACTCTTATCAAGTAAGTGAATTAAAAGAAAAAAATTCTTACTGGAAAACCATTCACAGATGGGACCTTACATAATCACAATATTTTGTAAAGACTGATAAGTGGAAACTCCTCAAGAGCACTCTCTAGACATGCAAGGACAGGTTATTTCTATTCATCATCAAATTATTCAGATATCTACACAAATCATTCCTTCAAATACAGCAACTGCAGAATTTTAATAAATTCTGGGGCTAAAATTATATTTACCTTCTGGGAAGCGAGATGTTCTAGAAATGTTTGTAATATTTCTCACACTATCACTTAAATCCTACATCATTTTCAGAAGCTGATTTTCACCCTATACTATACCTTACATATTAAAAGAGTAAGTTTAAAGGAAACTTTTGGAAAACAGTTTAATGTTAACCAGATATGTTAAAATCTCATAATTTGGATTATTATCTTCCTTTGTCAAAAACAGCAGTATCAGCTGGGTGTGGTGGCTCACACCTGTAATCCCAGCACTTGGGAAGGCCGAGGCTAATGGATCACCAGAGGTCAGGAGTTCGAGACCAACCTGACCAACATGGCAAAACCCCAAATCTTCTAAAAATACAAAAAAATTAGCCAGGTATGATGACGCATGCCTGTAATCTCAACTACTTGGGAGGCTGAGGCAGGAGAATCGCTTGAACCTGGGAGGTGGAGGATGCAGTGAGCCGAGATTGCGCCATTGCACTCCAGCCTAGGTGACAAGAGCGAAACTCTGTCTCAAAAAAAGAAAAAAAAACAAAAACAAAAAACCAAGCAGTATCTTAAAAGTAGCATCATATAAATCCCTTATCTAGGACTTGTCTATCCCTTAAAATATTGATCACAGTTTCAAGCAACAGTCAACTATTTCAATTCTACAAAATGCTAGAATCCAAACACAGAGAACAGAGCACAACAAACCTTAACAATTCATTAGCTGTGTGATTTGAGGCAAGTTACTTAACCTCTTTGATTTCTTGATCTTCAAAATGGAGACAGAAGTACAATCTATTCCTATGGCTATTGTGAGGATTAAATGAATAAATTTATGTAAAGCCCTCAGGAAAGTATACGACACATAGGGAGTATTATATGAGTGTTTGCTTATATCATTATAATCATTGCTATTATTAATTGAAGGCTCAATGTTCCAAAGGCAAAACAAGTCAAAAAATCCCTTCATTTTGTAGATTAAAATAATTTATATAATATTAAAAGTTGATTAAAGAGCATTTGCTTTAATATTACAAAAGGTTACACAAGCTAAATGAAATACTTTTTTCTGGAGTCATCTAACAAAGACTGTGCTCAAAACTCTCTTGATCTCATAACCTAGTAGTTCTGTAATTTGACAAACACAGGACTTGGTGGCAGATATGAAATTTAAGCCCTGCTATATTCATTTTAAATTCCAATTTATTGCTCATGCTTCTGACTTCATCACGGAAAATGTCTATTTGTGGATTAGGTTCAAAATTCACCAAATACATATAAAAAAATCTTCAGAATATACTTGATTAACAAATAAGCCATAAAACCAAATTTGAAACCTGTCATGAATTAAAAAATAAAAATAGGAAGTACCTGAGATTCATGTGGAATGAAGGAAATATTTATTTCTTTACATCTTCTTATTGACTTGGAGCAAGAAGCCTTAATTTTGTTAAAGAGATTATCAGGGCAAACTGAGGGGAAAAAAAAACCAAAGTATATAGTTACATCTAGATCTTTATTCCTTTTAAATAAATCATTCCAACGTCCAAGAATAGTTATACATAATTACTGGCTTTCAGAGAGTTATTTATTATGAGGACATAAATAATATATAAATGTTGTTATTTGCTTTACAAAAGATATATTCCAGTCAAAAGGACTATAACAGAAATTCCATTTTTCCCATTCGCATCCACCATAACCTCAGATGTATTTTCTTAAAAATCTGCTAACAGAGAAAACTGAAATTGTTAGGAAGAAAAATCATGTCCAAACTTATGACTTAAAAAACAGCAGCACTTTCAGGACATCTTAGAAATTTATACCACTTTTCCAAATTGCTACTAAGTGATCCATACTACAACCATACAACACAAATCGTTAATTTTTCCTTCAATTAAAGGCAGCTTTCTAACATTAGAGAATTCTAAGACACTATAATACTAAGTTCTGGAACTCAGAGCCAGTGTTTTTCCCCTTTCATCAAAGAGTTTATCATTCCATTAGATCTAGGTTGGAATACCAACCACTGGCTCCTAGTATCTTTTAACATGATATTCTTTAGCCTTAAGATTCCTTAGGTTAAAAGAGGGTTCACATTCATTAAATTTCATCAATTCCATAAACATGATGCTCTGTATAAGGTTACATAACAAATACTTATGGTGTGACATTTTTAAAATCCAAACTATTAGGTATGAGATAAAAATTCATAGGAAAAATGATATACTACTTAAAGTGAGGACCTCTAATAGCAGAGACCAAGACTTAACTTAGGCCGGGCGCGGTGGCTCAAGCCTGTAATCCCAGCACTTTGGGAGGCTGAGACGGACGGATCACGAGGTCAGGAGATCGAGACCATCCTGGCTAACATGGTGAAACCCCGTCTCTACTAAAAAATACAAAAAACTAGCCGGGCGAGGTGGCGGGCACCTGTAGTCCCAGCTACTTGGGAGGCTGAGGCAGGAGAATGGCATAAACCCGGGAGGCGGAGCTTGCAGTGAGCTGAGATCCGGCCACTGCACTCCAGCCTGGGCGACAGAGCGAGACTCCGTCTCAAAAAAAAAAAAAAGACTTAACTCAGATAAATATTTTATTTTGAAGTATATTATATAACATATAACATAAGACAGAATTGTATGTGTCTTTGGACTTCTCTGTGATTCTTTAGCTACCAGTTTTCTATGTGATCACATGGCAGAGTAAGATAAATGTCACAGATTTTCTCCCTTCATATCTGCCAAACAGATGTCTGTTTTCTTCAGTGCCCTCTCAAAAGGTCTTTGTTTTTTACAAGAGAATCAAATCCCTAACTGAAACAGTGATTAAAAATATTTCTTCCTGTCACCATCACAGGATTTGAGGGCTAGCCCTCTCCACCCATCCCTCTCATCCCCAGCAAAATGATTGTCTTTTGAAAGCAGTTGGGAACAGTTTCTTTTAATTTTCAATCACCTTAGTATGAATTAGGATAGATATAATCTTGTATTTTTAGATTCTTTCTAGCCTAATTAGAATAAATGATAAATAGAAAATCACCAGGACTGAAACAATATTATAAAAGTAGATACTTTAATGACATTTTGGGCTGGATGATTTTAAAAGTCAACAGTTTAAAACTAATGGGATTTTAAACAATGAAGCAATAACTTTTTAAAAGACTTACAGTCAGTGAAGTAAATATATGCTGCTTTATACTTGTTCTCCGATTTACTTGCAAAATCATGTAAGAAACAATCTACAGACTTAAAAAAGGTTAGATGTTAATACACATTTTATTAAATATTAATTTAAATATGTTACCTTTTGAAATGACTAAGATTATTTTATTTCAGTGATAAAATAAAACCTTACTGGCTAAAAGTTTAATTTATAAACTGATTTTTTAAGATGCTATATTCTCCAGCCAGTGATAGCTAATAAGGTAGTAAGGTAATATTAACCAGTTTTGGTTTTGGAAAAAAAAAAAGAGTAAGGTAATGAGTAAGGTAATATATATGAACAGGATGCTCTTATTGGCAATGAAGAGGTCTAGGAAAACTGAAACAACATATTAGACAAGACTATTGGAAGATAACAGATTAAGGAACTAGAAACCAACATACTGTAAGTATCAACTACATGGATAACGAAACCACTAAGACTTATGACTGGAGAAGTGCTGAAGTGAGAGACAGTGAGTGAGGAGCTTAAACTATCAAGTGATTAGAAAGACCCAAAGCTTGGTAGGTGACTGTAAGAATGAGGAATATACAATTTTGTATCTTGCTTTTGTCACTTAACATTCAAAATGAACATTTATCTAGGTCACTAACAATCCCTAGAAAAATTATTTTTAATGGCCACATGGGTTTTCATTTATTTATCATTTTATTCATATATTTCATTCAGATATCATCATATGGCCTATTATTTATTAATGCTAAAATTTAATTAGATTTATTTACTGCTAGAAACTTAGCTAGACCATTTATTTATTTCCTAACAATAAACTCTAAAATATAAAACATTTTTTAAGGTTCTTGATAAAAAATTACAAACTATTTTCCAAAAAGGCTGTATCAATCTATACTCCCACTAGCAGTATATGGCAGTTTCTGCTCCATTATCCACTGATAACCAGAATAGTCAGAATGCACACACACATACACACCCATATATATATTTTAAATCCCTCTGTTAATTTGCTAGATGAAAAATGGAGCTTTTAAGTTGCATTTTTTTTCCAATCATGAATTTTTCTCTCATAGAATTATATTACAGATAAGATATAAAATGTCATTAAAACCCACTAGCAGCCAACATGTAGAGACTAAAAGTGAGTATCAGTTTTGTTTTTTTTTAAATGTCTGCTAGAGTTTTTTAGAAGTGAAATGAAACAGAGATTGCCAAATTAACATTCTACATGGGAATAAGTGAGAGATCAGGTTTTGAAAAATGCATTCTCAGATATTGTACAGAATAAAGAAATCTGATAATTTGGCTCTAAAAGATTGGCATCAAGTATGAGTTAGGTCATAGAGTCAGATTATAAACTAAAGACTTTCCTTTCACATAAAATATATATATACACACACATATATATCCATCTTCATATATACATACAAATATGCTATGGGAAAGTCACTGAGATAAAGAAGTAATCCAAGACTATAGATTATTTCTTTTACCTACATTACCATCCCCCCAAAAGGTAGAGTTCGATAGGAACTGCATGAAAAACAAAACATGCAAAGAAATGTTATTTTATACAACTTAATTCTGCTTTCACTTATGGGGAAAAAAGGAATTCTTTTACTTATACATTCTCATTGGGAAGAATGCAAATAATCTTCTAACACAGAAAAAACTTTCCTAAGCAAACTAGTTTATGGCAATATTTTTCTACTAAAGGGTACTTCATTATTTTGAATTTTCTATTAGTAAACCATAACAATGGTGAAATATTGATGAACCTACTTTTTAAGGCCTCAAAATACTCACCTTTGATGTCGGAGTGATGAAATAAAGAGCTTTCATTTGTCTGACAGGTTCACGATTCTTATAAATATTCTCTACAACTAACAAGAAAAAAGGTCATTTTATATAACCAAATATTTATACACTTAAAATATTTTTTAAATAAACTTTATTGTATTTTCCATTTATAATAATATGAAAATACATTTACAAATAATATGAAAACAAAAATATTTACTGGGTTTAACATTTTCTTTGTCTTCATTGGATACATTTTAAAATCCTGAAAAATGAAAATTCTTCATTTTCTTACATAAACAATGTAAGAAAGTATTCATTTCTTAAATGAATAATTCATTTTCTTACATGAATTATTCATTAAAATTCATAATAACCTCGCAAGTATTTTACAAATGAGAAAACTGAGGCTTAAAGAAGTAACTTATCCAATCACACAGTTAGGAAGTGGAACAGGCAGGCTTCTAACCCAGATTTGACTCCAGAGCCCAAGTTTTCACCTGCCACAGTGCTGTTTAAATAAATTGCCAATTAACTCCTATTCTTTTAAAACCACATGTAAATATTCATAAAGTACATTTTCAGCAACAGAACGTCGCTAGAATTTAGTCAATTATATTTTTAATTATGGAAATTAAGCTGTTTATAAGATTACCTAAAGTGAATATAAAGTTAATAAACTTTGTCAAATTATTTAAAGCTACATATATATTTCTTAAAACTAATTTAAAGTATCCTTCAACAAATCCAGAGAACCATCTTTCAAGATTCATGTTGACAAAGGGCCTAAAAAGAATTAACATTAATGTGACTGGCAAGAGAGGTTACTGTTGGACTTACCTTTTAAATTTGGTGATTTCCTTTTCTCATTCCTGAATGTATATTAGTAATGTATAGGTTTATCATAACTACTACTAGACAATCAAATAATATTTCCAAGAAAAAATTTAATCTTTTTCTCTTCATTCTCAACTATTATAATTTTACTTGAAAAAATTAAGGTTTAATCTGTGCTCATTTATTTCAATTGTTCAATGCTCAGAACGGAGTGTCTTACAGTCATGCTATACATACTATTTTGTTTGGTGAATAATGTACATGTTAAAACACTGAAAATACTGTGATAGATATGATTTAGAACTCATGCTCTGAGAATATTCTGAAATCTCTTTATTAATAACAGAAAGTGGCACTTCTCCATTCACCGAAAAGTATACATCTATCAAAAAACCAAAAAAACAAAGAGAAAGGTCTTTAATAGTGAAAAAGAATAATCTAACTCCCAATCTGTCTTTCATTTTTGATTTATTTTTTTGAAATAAGGTCCGTTTTGTCACCCAGGCTGGAGTGTAGTGGCACAATCAGGGCTTACTGCAGCCTTGACTTCCCTGAAGCAATCCTCTTGCCTCAGTTCTCCAAGTAGCTGGGACTACAGGTATGTACCACCACACTTGGTTAATTTTTTTGGATTTAGTAGAGACAAAGTCTCACTATATTGCCCAGGCTGGTCTTGAACTCCTGAGCTCAAGTGATCTTCCTGCCTCAGCTTCCCAAAGCGCTGGGATTACAGGCATGAGTCATTGTATCCAGCTTCAGTCTATTTTTTTTAAGGTTTTTACACTTGACTTTATTCTCCACTCAAGTAGCAAATCCTGACAGAGCATTTTTTTCCCAATTTTTTTTTAATCCCAAGACACTACTAAATATTTTCATGAATGACCTGAATGACAACAGAAAGTCTGACTGCTGAACATGCCAATGCCCAGTTTCAAAGAGGGATTTTCAGGAGGGCTAATGTGGAACTCAAAAGGACTGTTTTGAGTTTAAGTTAGAAGATATGACTACAATTAAACCATAGCAAACTTAGGTGGGTCTGGAGGATATCAAAGGTATCCCACAGCAGCAAGCTCTATGATATACAGTCCTATGAAACGCTTCTCAAAAATAGCTTTCTGTGGCCAAATAAGTTAAGAAAACTGAATACTATCATTTTACCCAGGGGATCTACTTATACCTTGGCATATAAAGACTCTGTTTGTTTGTTTGTTTTTTTTTTTTGAGACGGAGTCTCGCTCTGTCGCCCAGGCTGGAGTACAGTGGCCGGATCTCAGCTCACTGCAAGCTCCGCCTCCCGGGTTTACGCCATTCTCCTGCCTCAGCCTAGACTCTGAAGTCCTAAAGAAAGCTGTTGAGCTCTGCTTAATACTGTTTCCTAAATGTACTGCCACAGAATCCCTTCCTTGAAGAATATCTATTAATACTGAGCATACAGTAAGAAACGATGGTCTACAAAATGCAATAAAACCTCCCTACAGTGCATAACAGCTCTGCAGTTCCACAGAGCTTTTATGTGTTATCAAATGGTTCTCACCCTAGTTTCACACCAGAATGACCTTTCGGAACTTAAAAAACTTAAGTGGTTTAATCAATATTTCACTTATTCAGTAGAAAAATCAAGGCTTCAATTTTCTAATTTCTAGTTTAGAGCTTTTTACACTGAGGGTCAGAAAGACCACAAATTGAATATGTAATCAACAATAAAGGTTATTTTATGGCTGGGCATGGTGGCTCACACCTGTAATCCCAGCACTTTGAGAGGCCAAGGTAAGTGGATTACTTGAACCCAGGAGTTTGAGACCATCCTGGGCAACACGGTGAAACTCTATTTCTATCCGAGAAAATACGCAGATTAGCTGGGTGTGGTGGTGTGTGCCTGTAGTCTCAGCTACTTGGGAGACTGAGATGGGAGGACTGTTTGAACCCCGGAGGAGAAGGCTGCAGTGAGCCAAAATCACACCACTGCACTCCAGCCTGGGTGACAGAAGGAGACCCTGTCTCAAAAAAAAAGAGATTATTTTATGTATAAACATCAAAACATAAATATGATACGGTCAGACTTTCTTGAAAATACTGGGTATTCTTTTGAACTTCATTAAGTTAGGAGTAACAGACGGTACATAAACTACATTAGGATTCAAAATATAAATGAATTATGTTTCACTTGGAGCCTCAGATTCCTCATTAGAAATGAGAGTATTTGATATCTATCTTCATAGGGTTATTATGAAGATCAAATTTTAATAAGTGAGTTAAAGGATGAATTAAGGATAACACGATTATGAATGTTACAAGATATTACTATTTTCCTCAATAGGTAATATAGATTAATATCTCAATAACATAATCCTGCCTAGAAGAAGATACCTTCTTGTGACATTATGATTTTTTTTCAGAATCTGTAAGTATTTCAAATTTTCATACTAAAACTGATTTAAACTTATAATTATTTGCCTCCTTTCTGGTAATAAAGATAAATTTACAAAGTCAGCATTATGCATTTGTAAATAT
>NW_016818769.1:322654-339136 GCF_001698545.2 Rhinopithecus bieti
TAATTATAGTAACCTGTTTTTCATTAATTCTTGTTAATGAGATGGTTAGTTCATTAACTTAAGCTTTTCCATTTCCTAATTTATATTTAAGTTAATGCTTTTGGGAAATTTATCAACAAGTTTTTGATAACAAGTGATGTTAAAAAATGACAGACAGCTCTTCTATCAGAAGGTATAAATAATAATAGTTAGTGTGGTACAATAAAAAATTTTGGTTTTTACCCCCAGTTCCTGGCACAGAGCCCCTAAAGACCTTTGAATCTCCTGAGTGGTAAGTGTCTCTTCCATCTGCAAATGAAATGACTCTTGGGTGAGGGGCCCCTACATAGCTTTAGATTGAGGGCTGGTCACCAGACCAAGCCATTAGGGTTGGAACCTTCAGCCCTACCCCAGGACCTCTGGGAAAGGAAGAGGGACTGGAGACTGAGTTCGATCACCAGTGATTCAATCAGTCATGCTTATATGATGAAGCCTCCATAAAAATCCCTTGAGAGTTTGGAGAGCTTCCAAGGTGGTAAACAAACCATGTGCCAGGAGGGTGAGACACCCAACTCCATGTGGATAGAAGCACCTATGCTTAGGACCTTTTTGGACCTTACCCTATGTACGTCTCCACCTGGCTGTTCATTTATATCTTTTGTAATAAACTGGTAGTAAGTAAAGTGTTTTCTGAAGTTCTGTGAACCATTCTAGCAAATTAATGAACCTGAAAGGGAAGGGGGATTGTGGGAATTCCTGACTTTGTAGCCAAGCCAGACGGAAGTGTAGGTCTAGGGACTTGGTACTGGCATTTGAAGTGAAGGCACTATTGTGAGACTGAGCCCTTAAACCTGTGGAGTCTGACACTAACTAGTAGTGTTCCTAGCTAACTAGTTCCTAACTAACTGGATATCCTACAATTCATTTCAATTCTGACACTAATACAGTTGGGGTCCAGAGGTGGAGAACTGGTTGGTGTGAGGGGGGAACAAAACATATATTTGGTTTCAGAAATGTTAGTAAAAGCAATTCAGTTATTTATAGTCATTTTCAGAATTGTGATCTGGAAGGTTTTATTGTGACTGGGAAGATTTGAAAGTGTTAAAGAAATATCAACTGAGATAATTATATATTGTCTGCTAGGAGGATTATAGTGTTATATGAGAATTATGGTGAAAGTCTGAAATATTTAACCATAATTTAAGCCAAAAGCACTGGCTTCTAAAACCCTACAGGCAAAAATAAAGGATTTTCTCAGGTAGAGCTCAGATACAGAAATATTATGCTGCTTTTCCTTTCAAAGCTAGCTTCGTTCTTTACACCTCAAACAAGCTGAAAATTGAAGACATTTGCTTGTTTTTATCAGATTTATTTCTGTCTTTCTCTTAAGAAATGAATGCTCATGGATGTATGATAGAGTAGATTGGAGAAAAGCTCCCTAAACACAAGTCTTCTCATTATAGTCTTTGAAACCTTAGAACTGCATTGTCCTAGATGGTGGAAACCAGACACATCTGGCTACTGAGCACCTGAAATGCAGCTAGTCTGAACTGAGATATCCTGTAAGTATAGAATACACATGAGACTTCAAAAACCTTAGTACAAAAAAAGGAATGTAAAAAACTTACTAGGTCAAATTCAAATATAATATATTAATTTGACTTTTTTCTTTTTAACCTTTTTTTTTGAGACGGAGTCTCAACTCTGTCGCCGGGGCTGGAGTGCAGTGGCCGGATCTCAGCTCACTGTAAGCTCCGCCTCCCGGTCACCATTCTCCTGCCTCAGCCTCCCGGGTAGCTTGGGACTACAGGCGCCCGCCACCTCGCCCGCTAGTTTTTTGTATTTTTTAGTAGAGACGCGGTTTCACATGTAGCCAGGATGGTCTCGATCTCCTGACCTCGTGATCCACCCCGTCTCGGCCTCCCAAAGTGCCTGGGATTACAGGCTTGAGCCACCGCGCCCCGGCCCTTTCTACCTTTTATGTGACTACTAGAAAATTTAAAATTACATATGTAGCTTGCTTTAAATTTCTAGTGATAGAACTGTCTTGGAATCTGAAGATACTTAGATCTATCTGTGTCTGCCAGAGGAAAAAAAAAAAAAGAATCTGAAGATACCTAAAGAGTCAGTGTTATTGCCTTAAAGAAATAACTAGTTTTATGGAGATAGTAACGGCATCCACGAAAAGTGACACAGTCACAGGTAGATATGTTTAGAGAGGAGTCAAAGCAAATCATATCGACAAATACTATAGAACTAAGGAGGCATTTCCTCTAAATACTAATGAAAATCATTTGACCTTATATCCCTTTCTCTAGCATCCTAAATATGGATATACCTCAAGACTCAATTCTCTTACCTTTGCTCTGCTTGTTCTCAGAGCAAAGGTAAGAGAATTTGCTCCTGTGGCTGGTCTCCTCAGACCATATTCATCATCCAAGTTTCATCTATCATATTAGTCTTTCAATTTTTGACAATCTTACAGCCCTTCTCTCTTTGAACATCATTTGATTATACAATACAGATACAAGCAGCTACACGTCTCAAGGTGAGATTACAGCACCCTGAAAACTACTTTAGACTTATTTCTCTAAGTATTATTGTCATTTTCTTAGTCATTGTCTTTGTCTGTTTCCTCCTTTCCCTACACCCACCTATTAGGCATATTGATTGTTCTCTCTGGTAGCTATTATTTTTCATTGCCACTGTCACCCAGCATCAACTTGATTCTTCACTCTCACTGAAGCATTGCAAAAGAATCCTATCTGGATTTCCTGCTTTCCACCTCCAACACCTTTGCTATTTCAATCCATTCTTCACTCTGCTGTCAGAGTCACCCTCCTGAAATACAACTGTTTGATTATATTAATACACACCTCGAAATTCCCTCAAATGCTCACTCTTGCTTACAGAATAAAATCTAAACTATACTATTTAACATACTCCACTGACTGGCTTCTACCTAATCTCTAAATCAATCTTCCACTAGTCCAAATGCTACCCAGATAATAACTTTAGTTTGTTTTTGTTTTTTGAGACTGTCATGCTCTGTCACCCAGGCTGAAGTGAGTGGCATGATCACTGCTCACTGCAGCCTCAACTTCCCAGGCTCCAGCGATCCTCCCACTTCAGCCTCCTAAGTAGCTGGGACCACAGGCATGCGTTACCACACCTGGCTAACTTTTGTATTTTTGATAGAGATGGAGTTTCACCATGTTGCTCAGGCTGGTCTCGAACTCCTGAGCTCAAGCGATCCACCTGCTTTGGCCTCCCAAAACGCTGCAATTACAGGCATGAGCCACTGTGCCCGGGCTTATGCTAGCTATTTATTTATTCAGAGTCAGGGTCTTGCTCTGTCACCCAGGCTGGAGTGCAGTGGCACAATCAACGTCCACTGCAGCCTCAGCCTCCTGGGCTGAAGGGATCCTCCTGCCTCAGCCTCCCATGTAGCTGGGAACACAGGTGAAAGTCACCAAACATGGTTAATTTTAAAATTTTTTGTAGAGATGGGGTCTCACTTTGTTGCCCATGTTGGTCTCGAACTCCAGGGCTCGAGAGATCATCCCACCTTGGACTCTCAAAGTGCTAGGATTACAGGCATGAGCCATGGTACCTGGCTTACAATTTTTATATAATCTTTTCTATGGCATCTGAGTTACCAGTTACTTTTTTAAAGTCTAACCCATACTATCCTATATTTGCTCCACATTTTATTGCCTTACTTTTTATATTTTAGATCTTTAATATATATGAGTTTTAAAATTTGCTGGAGATGGACTAAGATCATGCCTAAGTATATAAAAGAGGAGCAAGAAAGCACAATTAAAAAAAAAAAGATGTCAGGCAAAAAGCCTTAAATGAAAATCTAATAGTAAATATTTATGTCCCAAACAAAACAACATAAAAGAAAACTATGGCATCAGAGAAAACTATCAGGAATGCAAGCAGAAATAAAGAAAATATAACAAAGTGAAGATCTAAAAAATGGAATCACGGAGAATTCAAGCTGAAAAAAACATGTTAAAGAAAATGTAGTCCAAACTCCTCATGGTTTAAGTTAGGAAACAGAAGTATAACCTGGACTAGAAATCAAGTCTTACAATGATTATTTCAGTATGGAGAAATAATAAACCAAGCTTCTATAGTGTATCATAACAATGTTTTTGAAAATCAAATAGCAAAAGTAAAAAAATCAGATTTATAGGCCATAAGGGAAATTATATTCTCAGAAAACTAAAACATGGCCGGGCACGGTGGCTCACGCCTGTAATCCCAGCATTTTGGGAGGCCAAGGCAGGCAGATCATGAGGTCAGGAGTTCGAGACCAGCCTGACCAACATGGTGAAACCCTGTCTCTACTAATAATACAAAAATTAGCCAAGTGTGGTGGCGCTCACCTGTAGTCCCAGCTACTTGGGACGCTGACGCAGGAGAACCACTTGAACCCATGAGGCAGCGGTTGCAGTGAGCAGAGATCAAGCCATTGCACTCCAGCCTGGGCAACAAAGCGAGACGCCACCTCAAAAAGAGAGAAAAAAAAGAGGCCACATGCAGTGGCTCATGCCTGTAATCCCTGCACTTTGGGAGGCCAAGGTGGGCAGATCATGAAGTCAGGAGATCAAGACCATCCTGGCCAACACAGTGAAACCCCATCTCTACTAAAAATACAAAACTTAGCTGGGCGTGGTAGCATGTGCCTGTAATCCCAGCTACTCAGGAGGCTGAGGCAGAGGAATCACTTGAACCCAGGAGGCAGAGGTTGCAGTGAGCAGAGATCAGGCCATTGCACTCCAGCCTGGGGAACAGAGCGAGTAATCCATCTCAAAAAAAGAAAAAAAAAAAGGCCACATGCAGTGGCTCATGCCTGTAATCCCTGCACTTTGGGAGGCCAAGGTGGGCAGATCATGAAGTCAAGAGATCAAGGCCATCCTGGCCAACACGGTGAAACCCCATCTCTACTAAAAATACAAAACTTAGCTGGGTGTGGTACCATGTGCCTGTAATCCCAGCTACTCGGGAGGCTGAGGCAGGAGAATTGCTTGAACCAGGGAAGAAGTTGCAGTGAGCCTACACCACGCCACTGCACTCCAGCCTGGCAACAGAGAGAGACTCTGTCTCAAAAAAAAAAAAAAAAAAAAAAAAAAAAAAAGAAAACTGAAACATGTTATTAAATTCCTAATTATGATTCCAACAGATTCTGCCTCTGGCCCAGATTATTCAGTGAACAGATACGAATCTTTATAAAAGCAAACCCAGGGGCCTGGGGCAGGAAACCAAAGCAATAATCATCACAAATCAGCTGAACAAAAACAGACTGAACTGTGAATGGGAAAGACCACCCAGGAGCTTTCAAGATATAATGATCAAAAATTGTATGAAAGCAGAATATATAAAAACTAAGGACTGGCCGGGCCCGGTGGCTCACACCTGTAATCCCAGCACTTTGGGAGGCTGAGGCTGGTGGATCACGAGGTCAAGAGATCAAGACCACCCTGGCCAACATGGTGAAACCTCGTCTCTACTAAAAATACCAAAATGTGCTGGGCGTGGTGGCACATGCCTGTAATCTCAGCTACTCGGGAGCAGAGATCGCGCCATTGCACTCCAGCCTGGCAACAGAGCAAGACTCCATCTCAAAAACAAAACAAAACAAAAAACACATACACAAAAAACTAAGGACTACTGTATAACCAACTAAATAGATACAAAAGTAAATACTAAAGCAATTATTTCTAGGTAGAAATGTAGTAAATTGAAGACTTATTCTTGTTTTTTGAGACAGGGTCTCACTCTGTGGCCCAGGCTGGAGCGCAGTGGTGCAATCTTGGCTCACTGCAACCTCCACCTCCCAGGTTCAAGCGATCCTCCTACCTCAGCCTCCCAAGGAGTTGGGACTACAGGTGCACACAATTCAATATTTATTATTGAAGAAAACACTACAACAAAGGGCATGGAGGATTTCTCGTAAACATAATAGGGTAAGGGTAAAAAGGCACCATTATAAAATTATTTGGTGGTGATATAAGTCAGAATACTGGTTACTCTAGGGGAGAGGGTAGAGCTTGAACTGGGAAAGGCCATAGGGTGCTTGGAAACATTCTTTTATTGTGATCTGGATGGTAGTTACATGGGTAAAAAACTCATCCAGCTGTGCACTTATCATTAGCGCACTTCACACTAACATTACACTTAATTAAATCTTAGAGTAATTTATCTTCAAAATAGGAACAAGAAAATCGCGTCCTCTCAGCACTGTTTAATAGAATGCCAAAAATGCTAGTGACTGCTCTTTGAAAAAGAAGGAGAAAATACCATTTTTAACGGTTTCCCACTGCCTACAGAATGTCTACATAATACAGCAACCAGGCCCTTCATAATCTGGCTCCAAACTACTTTTTGGTCTATGTCCCCCTATCTCTTGCAATGAATACCCTGTACTCGATCAAAAGGAATTGTTCCCTCTTCCATAATCAACCACTTACTTTGTCACCTTTGGGGTCTGACATAGGTTTATTTCCCTCTGCCTGTCAAAATCCTACTATCTTTCAAGAAACATCTTATATGTCACTTCCTCTTGAGCCTTCCCTGACCTCCTCCCACAGAGGAAATAATTCCTTCTTCCAAAATTTCATACTGCTAATACAGCAGTCATTAAGTACTTGTGCACCTATCTTCTCCCACTCAATTGTCAATTCTAGGAAATCAAAGAACAGAGTACATACTCAATATATTAACACTGATTTAAATAAAAGACTGTGTAAATATCCAAAAATTAAAAAAAGAAAATTTTGCCCAACAAAATAAAAGAGAAAGCAATCAGAATGAAAAAAGACATAAAACAAAGATAACTGAGTAAAACAAAAACATATGATTCTATGCATGCTTGTAATTGCATTAAAAAACTTGTGGAAGGATTTATAAGAAACCTAAGAGTGTCTCTGGAGAGGAACGCTACGGGTCTGGTTGGGAGGAAGATTAATTTTGTTTTTATGTAACATTTTTTAAATCCAATTTTTTTTTTTTTTTAAGACAGGGTCTCAGTCTGTTGCCCAGGCTGGTCTTGAACTCCTAAGCTCAGGCGATCCTCTTGCCCTGGCCTCCCAAAGTGCTGGGATTACGGGCGTGAGCCACTGCACCTAGCCATAATTTTTTCTTTTCTTTTCTGCTATCAAAATTTTTTGCCACCTCAAGGTATTAAAAAGTAATTTAAAATGTTAATTACGAAGATTGTGAAGCAGCAGCAAGAAAAATGTTGAGTCAATGTCAGTTGATTTAAAAAAGGAAGTCACAGAATGACAGATAATAAAACAATGTCTTTATATGAGGATCAGAAGGAAAACGTGAAAAGGGAAAAGCTTATGATTCAATATGTAAAGAACTGGCTTAAATACATACAAGCTGATGTTAATAACATATATATCTGGAAATTATTTATACAACACAATTTGTTACCCATTTTCACATAAATGTATTTAAATACCACTGTTTTAAAACATCCCCAAATTTTAAAAGTCAGCCATGTAAATCTTGAAAAGCAAACGCCAACCTTAAAATTAATCTTTTAAAAGATAATTTCATATTTTTCACCTATTTATACATTTGCTTAGTGCCTGCTATATGTTAAGCACTATCCCAGTTACTGATTTGGATTTTTAATTTTAGACAAGGAACTCCCAGAATTCTGCTAAATCATTTCTGTTTTTTGTTCAACAAGTTGGACTAAGAAATACTTAGATGCTATTCCCTTTCCACTACTAGGCCATAATTATTTTGAAATCAGAAATGCCAGACAATGATGGTTATTCCTGTTGGGTGGTTTCATTCTTTCTCTAACCTGCCAGACCTAGGTTTGGAGCGATGTTTATGAAAGTTGTGGATGACACCGCAGAACATCAGTAACCAATAAGAGCGGCGGCTCTAGCCCGGGCTATGCAGGAAGATGTCACGGCTGGACACCCGGTCATTCCAATGGCCCCTTCTCAAGAACTTTTCAGAAAGTAGGCTCCTCTCGGAATAGGGGAAGAGGAGTCTGTTAAACAGTGAGGGTTTTTTTTTTAAAAGCACGGGTTGATACTAACACGAATAAGCAGAATAAACAGTCCTTGCAAACTCCAGTGTAGGGTGGAGATGGGGGCGGAATAAACAGCGCCCGAATTGTCTCGGATGGAGAGACATCCCCAACTGGTGGAGAGCGGACAAGAGCGGAGATGAGTAGAGAGCGCGGCCGAGGACAGGCGCGGGCCCCGCGGGAGGGAAAGCCGGGCCAGGGCAGCTCACCCCGGGCGGAGCTTCGCGGCCAGGAGCGCAGCCGAGGCAAGTGGGTGCCCGACGCCAACGAGAAGGCCGCGTCTCGTCGCACCCCGCCCATCCCTGGTGCTGGCAAGGAACAGGCCAGGGCAGGAAAGCAGGAAGAAGTCCTCACACAGGTCCCAAAGCAACAAGTGCTCGCGGCGGCGACTCAACAGACCGCTGGGTTGGGGCTGCAAAACGAGGCCCGGCACGGCAGCCTCCCGGCCTTCCCTCTCTCAACCCCTGCCCCACCGCACTCACTCTGCCACACGACGCTCTTTAGCCCCTTCTCTGCCACTGGCGGCGCCATCTTCCCGACACTGCGGAACAGCAGACACCACCTTCCACTCCCAACCTACTTTGACCGCAGAAGCGGCGTTGGGATGGCCCCGCCCCTCGCTGCAGGGGAAGGCCCCACCCCCTCTTGCAGACCTCGCCCTCCGGTGACGTCACGCGCGTCAGCAAGGAAATTTCCGCCCACTGCCGGACGGAGGCTGCGTAGTATGGGTGGAAGCTCCGGGGAAAGTCGGGCGCCCCCTCGCGGGAGGCGGCTGTCGCCTGCGGTTCGACGTCCTGTGGCCTAGGAAGGCGAAGTGCCAAACCGATAGTGAGCCAAGGCTGTCTATGAAATTCCAAGTTCACACATACACGAAGACTGGAGGATCCTCCCCTTTACAGAAGAACCCTTCACTTCGAGAGGCGATTCATAATAGACTTCACTGAGTAGCCAGCCCAACTACCTAATGGAAAATGTACTGTCCCCAAAAGTTTATTTTATTCATTTTTCAAGGACACAGTAATTGCGTAGAACTGTGAGGTACCCTCCAGTGTGCCAAGAACTGTGCTGGACTTTTGGGAAAGTCAAAGAAATGAGAGACCGACTCTTCCCCCTGAAGAATTTATAGTCTAATTAAAGAGCACAATTCCTGGAATGCTGCAGATAGTTAAACCTGGGTTTAAAAATTGAATGCCTTAATGATAAGATATACATAAATGAACCAACAAAACAATAATCATTTATTAACAAATTTGTGCAACAAATGTAGGGAGGGCCTGTTAATGCTTCAGAATCAAAAATTATCATTGAAAGTTGATTCACAGAGGAGGAGATCTGAGCTCAAAGTTTAAGCAGAAATCTGTTTACTGACATGGTTCTTTTGGGACTTTAAATCAAAGTCGTCAAACGTAAATTAGATCAGTTTAGTTGCTAAGAGCCCTAACTGTGAGATAACCATCATGACACTGGCAGAAAGTATGCTTTCCGAAAAGGATTTGCAAAGAACTAGTGGCTGTAAAGATTCAAACTGGTCACACAGGGAAGTAGAAGTGGTTAAATACTACTACTACTACTAATGTCTAATATTTACTGAGTGCTTACTTACCATATGCCAGGCACCATGCTAAGCAGATTACCTCACTGATCCTCAAAGCAACCCTAACAACAAGGAAACTGAGGCTTGGTGAAGTTAAGTAACTTGCCACGGATGCCCTTGGTGGTGGAGTGGGAACAAAGATCAGGCTTGGGCTACATGGAAAGCAATAGAGTAGTCTGTGGGATAACCTGCGATTTTTAGGAGAGAAAAGGAGAATGAAGAATTAAGAACAGGCTGGGCATGGTGGCTCACAGCTGTAATCCCAGCACTTTTGGGAGGCCTAGGCAGGATGATTGATAGAGGCCAGGAGTTTAAGACCAGCCTGGGTAACATAGCAAGACTGCTGTCTCCACACACACACACACAAAATTAATAAAGAAGTTTGCAGGGCATGATGGCACATGATACCTGCAAGCTGAGGAGTCATAGCTACTTGCGAGGCTGAGGCAGGATGACTGCTTGAGCCCAAGAGTTCCAGGCTGCAGTGAGCTATGATCATGCAACTGTACTCCAGCCTGGGCAACAGAGTGAGACCCTGTCTCTAAAATTTAAAATGGCCATAAAATGGGTTCTGGCACAACCTATAGCGTGAGTGGTTTTTCTGTTCAGGGCTTATATGAGAATGGAAGCTGGAGACCTGACCTCCTTTAAACCTACTCTAAATTGATTCAGTTGCTCAATTTTTTAAACAAATGCACATGATTTCCCTCTCCCTTTTCATTTTAAGTTAGGTTCTGCTTAGTTTAGCAGGGTGAAGCCCCAGTCCTTAAGAAAAATACGTGCCAGGGAAGATTCACCCTTCTGAGGTGAAGCCCCTCACTCTGAAGAGCCAAACCAAGAGGGAAGAGTGAGATGGGTGAGGTGCCTCCATCTCTTACCCTTCAGGAGAATGACCAGGTGCCAAGGAATAACACAAGGTCCCTCTGGGTTGGAAGTTTGACTCTGGTCACATGTGGTGCCGTTGTGGCTCATGCTCCTGAAGGCCAGAGTCCTTGTTGGCATTGCGGAATAGTGGAGCAAGGATGGGCCTTAACTGCACGTAGGCATAGGTTTACATCCTACAAATTCTGGCTCTGCCTCTTACTAGCAGTGTGACCTCAAACACCTCAGTTTCATTGCACCTGTGTGCTGAATATGAATATATTATCTCAAACCTCGCAACAGCCCAGCAAGATGACTATTGCCATTTTACAGATGAGAAAACTGAGTTTCAGGGAGGTTAAATAAATCATGAAAAATCTCAAAATGAGCTAGGATCTGGATCCATTTGGCTCCAAGGTCATTGCTCTTTCTAGTGTACCAAATTGCCTGTTCTCCCATGCTCCCCTAGTTTTGCATAAGCTCACTAAGCTGTTTCTCTACGTCTCCTCTAGTTTGCTTGCCTAAACAAATTGAAAAATGAATTTGGATTCCCTAAACATGACACATCAGAATGGAAGGCAAAATCTGCTAACACTGGCCAGGGATGAAAAGCTGCTTTGTATAATTCAGAGCAGGTAAATTGCCAAAATAACTGAGGGTTGAATGTACAAGCACTTGAGTTAGGGCAGATCACTCACTATCCTATTCCCAGATCTCTTCTAATAATCAATCACTAATTCATAATAATCTAGAGAAATATTTTCCATAAAGATATCATGGGTACCTAACATAAAGATATGTTCAATGCTTGAGGTAATTGAGGATACCCCAATTACCCTGATTTGATCATTACACATTGTATACCTGTATCAAAATGTCACATGTACCCCCATAAATATATACAACTATTATGTGCCCATAATAATTAGAATTAAAATTTTAACTAAAAGATAGCATGAATTAGCAGGTCTAATCAATGCTACTTATGTCTCTCCCTGAAACTTTGTGTTTGAACTGATTAGCTGTGTGAACATGGGTGGGCTACTTGACCTTTCTGGGCCTCTTTCTTTTTCCCTACCTGTATAAGGAGATAATGTTATTACTTAGCTTGTAGGGTTGTTATGAGAATAAAATGAGTATATGGAGAGCACTTACAAGCCGGTAGTTTGTGCTATATACACGTTAAATAAACTGATTTTTATCTTTACCCACTGGGGATCACATTTTCTTCTATGACATTCTGACCAAAACAGTTCAGCCTTAGGTGCCCAGCTAGGCAGATGGCTATTTCACTTTCTGTGCCTTGGTATTTGTATGGTATTAGGTGTGCTCTCTGATGCTTCCAACTCCATTTTTTAGAGATCTATGCCTTTGGCTTGTCTCCATTCATGTACAGATGTTCTGGGGAAATCTCTTATTAGTGACACATTACATATTTCTGATCAGTCTCATAGAGAAAGCAAATCACTTCTCTCTTGCAGCGCACATTGATAGGAAGTTGAGAGAACAGAAAGGGAAGTTTGTTCTTTCTTCCATGCTTAATTCAAGCCTAATTCCATGGTCCAATTCCCCCTGGGTGGAGTTTTATGGTTGTTCCTAACTACAGACATTCTTGGCTCCATAGCCATGTGTTTGGGGAGCAAACACTGTAACTGTGTGTGTGCATGTGCGTGTGTGTATTATACAAGTCTACTTACACTTTTTAAATTAGGTTACTGATATTTGAAGGACAAACTTTTTTTTAGGTATGAGAGATTTATGTTATATTTCATAGCCTTCCCCCTCCAAAGATGAAAAAAGTAATTACAGTATGAGTGGGAGATATGACCAATAAAGTTGATGGTCCTCCCCCCGAAAAGATGCCTGTGTGTCAGTGGGCCACAGTTTGAGGCTCTCCATTTGACATCTTCTGTCATGCAAAAAGCATAACTGCAATCCTTCTAGCAACAGGCTGGCAGCTCTGCTTTCCCAGATGCTCCCATGGATGTCACATCACCTGATGCTTTGGCTCAGCAAACCCTGCAAGCAGCTCAGCTTTGCTCCTAACTTGCGATGAGGGCGTTTGTTATCTCAGGTTGCCCTGGCAGCTACTGCTTTCCAACCTATACTGAAGTCCTGCTGGAGGTTTGTCTTGGGATAAGTGCTGTCTGCATGTGGGTGGCTTGACTTTCTGGGAGTGAACATTTCCAGCCCCTGAGGGGGCTGCAGGCAAGTGCTGTTGTCAATAAAACACTCATGAAGTGGATGTGTTGAAGTCTGTGGTGTGTCTGGATGTGAAATCGCAAGAAAGAATTTCTGCTAAGCAGACCTTTCGTGTTTCCAGGGTTCTCACAGCTTGCTGACTCACACTGGCAGCCATCCAGGGGATTTCTGGATCCATTTCTCTCCAGAGTCCTCACATAGAAGATCTCCAACTGCTGTGCAGGTGAGGACACACCTGACCTTGCCCTTAGGAGGCAGAGCCAGAGTTGTTCTTCTAAAGGCCAAAGGAGCTTTTCCTAGCCTAGAGGCATTATTTTATTCTATATGCTAGTAGATCTTTTCCATCTCTAATCACTAACAAATCAGACAACTCTGCAAGACAAATGGGAAAACATTTTAAACAAAGACAAAAAACTTTGCCATAAAATCACACAAAATCAATTTACATTACTCACTTGGTCAAATTTTTGTTTTTATCTGGGGCTCACTTTGTCATTCTTCATTTCTCTTCCCTCTATAAATCACTGAGAAGGGTAAGGAAGGAAAGCAGTAAAAGATGCATTCAATATGCAGACATTTTCTTAAAAAGCACCAGTGTCTGAGATTTTATGTGTATTTTGATTTGAAATACTATTTTTGCAGCACTTCACAGCAAGTAAACTTGAAACTATGACAACTGACAAAGTGTTCAAACTGATCAGCAGTTTCTAATCAGAGCAATCTCTCTCCTGCTTCACCAAATGAACCCTCCCAGAGCCTCTTTAATCCCAGACTGCTGGTTCAAAACAAAAGAACTTTCCTTTCCACCCCCAGGCCAACTTGCTGTGCTCCTCAGGGAACTCCAAAGTTTTAATGACTCAGGGAGTTTTATACGGAGAACATAAACCTGTTTAGCTGCTAAACGTGTCACAGACAGGAAACTTCCTCAAAGTTGCCCAGGATGTGCAGGTGACACTGAAACATGTTGAGTTCTAAAGATGAAGGAATGCCCCCAGGCCCTGCTCATGGTGATGTCAGGCACAAACCCCTCCCATCTATCTACCTCTTGTTAGAGCCCCCTATCACCTCAAATCGTTTTTTTTTTCCTTTCTCTTCCAAATTGCATCAAATTTCCAGCATCGAAATAGCTTTCTTGAATTAAAGCCATGCTTTTCGTACTTTAGCATGCATCAGAAGCACTTTGAGGGCTCGTTAAAACAAAGAAGGCTGGGCCTTAGTCCCAGAATTTCTGATTCAATAGGTCTGTGGAAGAGCCTGAGAAATTGCATTTCTAAGAGGTTCCCAGCTGATGCTGATGCTTTTGGTCCCAGGACCACAGTTAGAGAATCAATGAGGAAGTGTATTATGAGGACCAAGGTTAAAATGCAAATATCTTAGAAGTAGCACATTAAAATGTTAATAATTGGTACATAGTAGAACGTGATATGAGCTTAAACTGAATATGAATTAACAACTACCATTTATTAAGTAGTTGTTATGAGCCTATTATTGTGTCCAATAATTTACATTTTCATTTAATCCTTATGTTCTTTTATGAGGGATTATTGTTTACTCTAATTTTCAGATGAGGAAACCTAGGCTTAGAGAGAATTCACACAACTTGACTAAGAGCAAGTGATGGTGGCAGGATTTGAATCCAGATCTCTCTTAAAAAGTCTGTTTATGGCCGTGCAGTGGCTCATGCCTGTAATCCCAACACTTCAGGAAGCCAAGGCAGGTGGATCACATGAGTCTAGGAGTTCGAGACCAGCCTGGCCAATATGGTGAAACCCCATCTCTGCTAAACATACAAAAATTAGCCAGGTGTGGTGGCGCTTATCTGTAATCCCAGCTACTCAAGTGGCTGAGGCGCAAGAATCACTTAAACCCCAGAGGTGGAGGTTGCAGTGAGTCGAGATTGCACCACTGCACTCCAGCCTGGATGACAGAGCAAAACTCCGTCTCAAAAAAAAAAAAAAGTTTGAAAAGCTTTAGGATACTCCAAGAGTCAAAGAAAACCCAAAGTCTTAGACCAGCAAGATACCCATGGCTCCCCTTAGCATATCCAGAGGCTCCAGTGTCAGCCCAGGGACCTGATTGGACTTGCCCTGTGTTTGGGGAGGGGAAATGCTGAAATTGAAGACAGCAATTTAGAATTTCCCCCTAGATATAATGACTTCTATATGACCTTAGAAACCCTCAGATAATCTGGTTTACTCTTGTTTTTTGAGGGCCTTGCAGGATTTTTTTTTTTTTTTTCAGAGAGATGGGGTTGAGGGCATCTCTCTGAAAAAGGGTTCAGAGAGGTTCTCACTATGTTGCCAAGGTTGGCCTCAAACTCCTGGGCTCAAGTGATTCTCTACCTCAGCCTCCCAAGTAGCTGGGACTACAGGTGTGTGACACTGTGCCTGACTCCTACAGGATTTCTACAAGTGTCTACTTCAAGAGAGTGGCAGATTTCAGACTGAAGACTGAGCCCTGGCTAAGGAAGGGAACGGTGAAGGTAAGCTGAAGCCTAGATGGTCAGAAAAGAGAAGATTAGTGACCTAAAGCAGTGCTCCTCAAACTTCACATGTATCAAAATCACCTGGGAACCTGATGGAACTATGGAGGCACTTCACGGGGCCAGGGCCTGGGCCTCTGCATTCATTATTAACTGTCCAGGAGATTCTATTACATAGCAAAGTTTGAGAGCAGTACCTAAGCAGTGCTACTCAAACTTGAATACATGCATGAATCACCTGGGGATTTAGTAGGTCAGGATGGGGCCCAAGACTGTACATTTCTAAAAGCTCTCTGGTGAGGCTGGTGTCTCACTCTGTCACCCAGGCTAGAGTGCAGTGGTGCTGTCATAGCTCACTGCAGCCTTGAACTCCCAGGCTCAAGCAATCCTCTCACCTCAGCCTCCCAAGTAGCTGGGACTACAGCAGAACTACAGGCACATGCCACCATGCCTAGCTAATTTTTTTACACTTTGTAGAGATAAGGTCTTGTTTTGTTGGCCAGGCTGGTCTCCAACTCCTGAGCTCAAGTGATCCTCTGCTTTGGCCTCCCAAAGTGCTGAGATTACAGGCATGAGCCACCATGCTTGCTCTCCTTGCCACCCCACCTTTAGTGTTTTTTGTTATCACATAGAAACTTTCTTTTCATACTTTTAAAATTTTATGTTTTGTTTTATTAGAAACTCTTCCTTTAACATAATCATAGGGAAGGCCAAAATATCACACACCACTCCTCTCCCCTGGGGACCTAGGACACTTCTACCACAGCGCTATGTCTCAGGGAGATGCAGATTAAAGAATGCAGACCCAGGTCCATGTACCTTTCACTGAAGACCAGGGTTTACGGTCTCTAGTACTTTGCGAGATTTTCCTATAATTAGAAGTGTCCTCACGGTTTGTTTGCAGTAAGCCAAGTCTGTTCCTTGTTGTAGTCATAGAAAACAAAAACTCTTGAAAAATTAATAGGGATTGTGCTTATTTCAGACCTGCGGGTGGGACAGGAATTGAAAAGCGTGTATTCTGCTGTGCTCAGAGAAGCAATAGACTGGGAGAGGAAGGGAGCCCAGGCAGAGAATAGGGAGTGGAGACTCTAGACCCAGTTCCTGCCGGTGGAAGGGGGTGTGGTTGGGGAGCCGGCCCCGATTGGAAGGCTGTCCAGTGGGGTTTACAAGCAGGAAGACTTCATTTACACTCATACCATTCGAAGTCAGCCATGTCTGAATGGGGAGGGGCAGGGCAGGGGCAGGGCAGGGGCAGGGCAGGGGCAGGGCAGGGGCAGGGCAGGGGCAGGGCAGGGG
>NW_016818769.1:339545-396467 GCF_001698545.2 Rhinopithecus bieti
GGGGTGGGCGGGAGGGAAGTTCTGTAGTTTGAGATTGATAATATTCCCAGGGGATTTTTTTCCTAAGGCCCCAGACCAAGCTGTCCCCTGAAAGGCTGTGGCAAGGACTCCTCATGAGGCAGCATACACTGCTTACTGGGTCAGCACTCATGGCTACATTTGCTCATCTCCACTGCCGTGCCAAGAGTTATCTCTGCCGGGGCAACCGAAATAGCTTAGACAAGATCATCCCTGAGCAAAACCGAGGAGGCAGTAAGGGTTCTCTTTACTCCAACTGCCCTTTCAGCACCCTCTGTCTCCACGGGGTATACCCACTCATGCAAACCAGGAGCAAACATCGTAGCTCTCTGCAGGCCATTAACAGATTCTAACACCTGGCTACTCCACGTGTGGTCAGACCAGCAGCCTCGGCATCGCCAGCATCACCTGGACCTTATGGAAATACAGAATCTCAGACCCTACACCAACCAAATCAGAATCTGGCTTTAACGAGGCCCCAGGTGATGTGTGTGCACAATAAAGTTTGAGAAGCGGCCGGGCGCGGTGGCTCAAGCCTGTAATCCCAGCACTTTGGGAGGCCGAGACGGGCGGATCACGAGGTCAGGAGATCGAGACCATCCTGGCTAACACGGTGAAACCCCGTCTCTACGAAAAAAAAATACAAAAACTAGCCGGGCGAGGTGGCGGGCGCCTGTAGTCCCAGCTACTCGGGAGGCTGATGAGGCAGGAGAATGGCGTAAACCCGGGAGGCGGAGCTTGGGGTGCGGCTGAGATCCGCCCCACTTGCACCTCCAGTCGAGGGTGGACAGAGCGGGAGGACTCCGCCTCCAAAAAAAAAAAAAAAAAAAAAAAAAAAAGTTTGAGAAGCATGTCTCTAAAGTTGCAGTTCTTAGCCTTGGCTATACTTCAGAATCACCTGAGGAACTTTTACAACTCCTGATTCCCAGCTCTCACCCTAGACCCATTAAATCAAACTTTCTGGGGACAGAACCCAGACATCAGTTAATTTTAAGCTCTCCAGGTGACTCCAATGTACAGCTGAGCTGGGAATCACTTTCTGAAGTGTGAGGGATAAAGCGGCTGCCCCTCCCAAAACTATTTACATTTTCCTGTAGGACCCTAGAATACTGAAAAGACTTCAGAATTCAAAGAAATTCATCTCTACTGGTGGAATCTGAGAGGATGCACTATCATGGGGAGAAAAAGTTATGGGATAAGAAAGCAGGAGCCCCTTGTATCAAAGAAAGAAAGCATTTGCTTTCTAATTGAAAAGTCAGCTGACTTCATTAAGTAACCCCAAAATGGAGCAACAAAAATCCTGTTCTATTTTATCCATGAGAAAAATGACTTACCCATTCCAAGTGTACTTCCAGAGCAAGTTACTGTAATAAAAACACAAGCATTTAAAATAAAATCTATTCATTTATGTATTTAAGATAGTGAAGATTTAACTTAAGAAAGAATAAAAGGAAAGTAAACCAAAAAATGAACAAGAACGAACTTGGATAATAAGAGGAGATACTACTAGCAGTATGATCTGGGCAAGTCACTTCACTGTGCCTCAATTTATCTGAAAAGCAGTAAGAATAAGAATACCAAGCTCAGCTGGGTGTAGTGGCTCACACCTGTAATCGCAGCACTTTGGGAGGCCCAGGCAGGCAGATCACCTGAGGTCAGGAGTTCGAGATCAGCCTGGCTAACATGGTGAAACCCCATCTCTACCAAAAAATACAAAAATTAGCCAGGCATGGTTGTGCACACCTGTAATCCCAGCTACTCAGGAGGCTGAGGCAGGAGAATCACTTGAACCCAGGAGGCGGAGGTTGCAGTGAGCTGAGATCGTGCCATTGCACTCCAGCCTGGGGACAGAGCAAGGCTCCATCTCAAAAAAAAAAAAGCCAAGCTGATAGGTTTGTTATAAAGACTGAGTTAATACGTGTAAACTCCTTAGAACAGTGCCTGGCACATGGCACTCAATAAATATTCGTTGTTATTGTCATTTACAATATTGTCCTGATTATCAGAATAAAGCATCACTGATATTGCAAACAAACAAAACCAAAAAAAAATCTCCCAAATGTATGGCTTTTACCAGGGACACTGAACAAAGGAGGATTTCCTAACTTGAGTCTAGATACCTAATGTTACTAAGCTGAAATGGCTGCAGGCTTGAGATGGCATCCCAACAAAGAGCTTGAGGTCTAACTCACAAGGACTTCTCGTGGCTAACCAGCCTTCAGAGGAATGACTCTCTAAGGGTAAAATTGTGGGCATGGAGCAGGAGAAAGAACAAAAGACTTCCATCACTCACTTAGCTGTATGATCACAGGTGCATAAATTCGTTGATTCATTCTTTTTTAAATTTAAAATATATCAGGCAACAGTTATGTGCTACGTACTAGGAGTCAAATAGATAATCACTTATTAGGAGAAATAACACACATTCAATTCACGGTAATATGTTGCAGTACAGATAAGGGTGCTGTGGGGTGATAAAGGAGGGAGAGAGACGGCTAACTCAGCTTATGATAATTGGAGAAGGCTTCACAGATAAGGAAAA
Source organism: Rhinopithecus bieti (assembly GCF_001698545.2). NCBI lineage: Eukaryota > Metazoa > Chordata > Mammalia > Primates > Cercopithecidae > Rhinopithecus > Rhinopithecus bieti. The sequence continues at coordinate 342,106 of NW_016818769.1, forward strand.
TTGGGCTGGTAGAATTCTCTTGGTGGAGGTGGGGTGGAATTCCGGGCAAAGAAAAGAGCACAGCAGTAGCTCCAGAACAGGACATAGAATAGGAGGTGTGTGTGGCAGAAGCGGGCATGCGTGAATGATGCCAGATGCCTAGACTAGAGAATAGAGTCCTCTCAGGATGGACGTTGTGGAATGAGCCTAGAATTTCTCTGTTCAGGCCGGGCACAGTGGCTTATGCCTATAATCCCAGCTCTTTGGGAGGCTGTGGAGAGAGGATTGCTTAAGCCCAGGAGTTCGAGACCAGCCTGGGAAACATAGCAAGACCTTGTCTCTACAAAAAAATTTTAAAAATTAGCCAAGCATGATGGGGCATGCCTATAGTCCCAGCTACTTGGGAGCCTGAGGCAGGAGGATCGCTTGAGCCCAGGAGGTCAAGGTTGCAGTGAGCTGTGATTGTACCACTGAACTCTAGCCTGGATGACAAAGCAAGACCCTGTCTCAATAAAAAACAAACAAACAAACAAAAAAAAACCCACGAAAAACCAATGTATCTGTCCAGTACAGTAGACACTCAAGTAGCTATTGAACAAGTGGCTAGTTGGAACTAAATGTACTATAAATACAAAAGACACACCAGATTTCAAAGACAGTATGAAAAATATGTAAAATATCTATTAATAATTTTTATGTTGATGAGATGTTGAAATGATAGTATTTTGGATATATTGGGTTGACTAAAATATATTATGAAATTAATTTTGCCTCTTTTTACTTTTTTAATATGACTACTAGAAAACTAAATTTTTCATACGTGGCTCATATTAAATTTCTATTGAACAGTACAGGTATAAGCAGACAAGGGACAGGTTATAAGGGACTGTGAACACCATGCCCAGAGGATTGAATGTTATCTTATGGGGAAATGGAAAAGTTTTGAAGATATGGAAGCATAAAAGTAACACAATTGGACCAGTGTCCTGGAATGACAACTTTGGTAACAGTACAGAGGCTGGAGTGAGAACAGGCAGATGGGACTGGTGCAGAAGTCTAGGGGAGAGGTGGTGAGGGCCTGAGGCATAGCAGTAGCTGTGGAATGAAGAGAAGAATCTGGATTTAGGAACCATTATGAAGGTGAAGGTGACCAGGACAAGAATTCGAAACTACTTAGATATGGAGGGTGAGGGAGACAGAAGCTGACTCCAGGGTTTTTAGCTAATGTGCCTGAAACAAGGACAGTGGAAGGAAGATTAGAAACAGCAGAGGATCAGGAATTCCTTTTGGCCCTGAAGGGTTTGAAATGCCTGGGCACCTGCAGCTGGAGGTATCAAATTTGAATATGGATTTAGGGGTCAGGAGAAGAGAAGAGTTGTAGATAGAAATTTGGGAGTCTCTGAGCTTCAGTTTTCTTATTTATAAAGTGGAGATAATGAAGTATGTTGAGACTACAGCATAGCATATTTTGAACATTCAATGATATTTGTAATATGAAACTGGTTGGCAAATTATAAAATATTATGCAGTTATAATGCAGTATTGTTATTGAGCTGTAGACTCATCTTCCTAAAAGCTTATCCTTACTCCAGGAAGCTATTCCTGTCCCTTCCCATAGGACTATACTTTGGGCCAGTTTGTCCTGTGGACCAAATAATGGAAAAACAAGGAATCAGAGCATGACAGCCACGGACAATGAGAACAGCCCCTTAGGAGGAACTGTCCTCCTTCCATCACCAAGGGCCATCCTGAACCTCTTGTCACCTACATATCATTGGAAATTTTAGATTCTGGCTATCAGTAAGGGTTTGTGAGCCAATATTTACTCTTTTTTCTGTGTTCATCTGCAAAATTCTAGGGCTTCATCATCTCTTTTCTTCTAGGAATATATGAAAAATGTATGACTGTGCCCTGGGCAAGGTAGCAGAAGGTGCTGGAACACAGAGCGGAGAATTGCTAATGTTTTCCTGCCAGTTCTAGTGAGGTGGTAGTTGCTGACAGTCATGTTTTGTGATCACAGACTGTCTGCCCACTCATATTGCCAAGCCTGGCTTCTGATTTATAAATTCATTTTTTCTGATCCTCTAATTTTTCCTCAGTCACAATTCTCAGTCTGTGCAAATAAAAGTTCAAGTTTCCTAATTTCCAATATTATCAATAAGACTATGTTAAAAATCTATCCCTAAATCTCAAAGCAGAAAATTATCTTAAATTTGCTCTACTAGTTAAGCAGCAAGCACCTAGTCCTTTTTAGGAAGGGGAAGTGTGGGACAGGGAAAATAATCTCTAAATTAAATAATAATAAAACATCACAATTCCCGAGAATTTTGGGGTCTTCCACAGCCAGAATCTGCCTGTGCTGTATAGAAATTTTATACCTTCAGCTGGGTATAGTGGCTCATGCCTGTAATCCCAGGACTTTGGGAGGCCGAGGTGGGTGGATCACCTGAGGTCAGGAGTTCAAGACCAGCCTGGGCAACATGGTGAACCCCGTCTCTACAAAATACAAAATTACTCGGGCATGATGGTAGGTGCCTGTAATCGCAGCTACTCAGGAGGCTGAGGCAGAAGAATCGCTTGAACCCAGGAGGTGGACTTTGCAGTGAGCCAAGATCGTGCCATTGCACCCAGCCTGGGTGACAGAGCGAGACTCTGTCTCAAAACAAACAAACAAAAAAAAAGAAAGAAAGAAAGAAAGAAAGAAAGAAAGAAAGAAAGAAAGAAAGAAAGAAATTTTATACCCTCTTTGCCCTTCCTACATAGCAAATAAGTTTGATTGCATCTTAATTCACAGATCTGAGTTCAGGGTTAGTTTTAGATAAACTGTCATAACTTGCTTTACCTGAATATATTTTTTTTGGACAGAAAGTAAGCTTCAGTCCTGTTTCAGCAACTGGTGAGACCATCACAGTGTATACATCCCCACAGGGTATCTCAGTGACATCACAGAAACTGAGGCCAGCACTCGGGGTGCACGTGAAAATGCCTTTGGAGCCGTAGAGGTCAGTGCTGTAACTGGCAGAGCCCCTGGAGGCTTGCCAGTAGATCCGGATGCCGTTAGAGCCCAGCCTATATAATTTCACCCCCAAAGGGCAGCAGGCACCTAACCAATAAAAAGAAACACAAAATCACTGGTTTTATTCCACCATCATCCAAAAATGGCCTTGATTACTGCAGGGAAAAAATATAAGTAAACTATTCTAAGTAACAGGATTAATTACTGGTTAGATCAGAGCAAGATTTGAAGGGGTACTCAAGTTATTTCCATGGTGGGCCACATAATCAGAAATCCATGGGTGGCCAGGCATGATGGCTCATGCCTATAATCTGAGCACTTTGGGAGGCCAAAGCAGGAGGATCGCTTAAGCCCAGGAGTTTGAAACCAGCCTAGGCAACACAGGGAGACCCTGACTCTACAAAAAAAAAAAAATTAGCCAGTTGTGGTGGTGCACACCTGTGGTCCCCTTGGGAGGATGAGGCAGGAGGATCGCTTAAGCCCAGGAGTTTGAAACCAGCCTGGGCAACACAGGGAGACCCTGATTCTACAAAAAAAAAAAAAAAATTAGCCAGTTGTGGTGGTGCACACCTGTGGTCCCCTTGGGAGGATGAGGCAGGAGGATGGCTTGAGGCCAGGAGTTCAAGGCTGCAGTGAGCTATGAGGGTGCCACAGCACTCACTCCAGCCTAGGTGACAGAGCGAGATCCTGAAAGAAAGAAGAAAGAAAGAAAGAAAGAAAGAAAGAAAGAAAGAAAGAAAGAAAGAAAGAAAGAAAGAAAGAAAGGGGAAAAGAAAAGAAAGGAAAAACTAAAGAAAGAAAAGAAAAGAAAAAAAGAAAGAAAAGAAAGAAAGGAAGAAAGGAAGGGGAGGGAAGGAAGGAAAGAAGAAAGAACGAAAGAAAAAAGAAAGAAAGGGAGAAAGGAGAGAGAAATCCATGTGTGAAGGTGGTGTGAGGTATGAATTTTTAATGTAGAACAATTAAATCAGAAAGGTCCAAAAACTGGCAGATACATATTGTACATGACTCAAACTGTGAGTCAAAGGCACAGAATCCTTGTCAAGATCCCTCATAATGCCCTAGTTTCATTTGATTTTTGGTGGCATTAAACTTAAATATAATTAATTGCATTCAGCTTTAATTGAAGAACCAATTTTGCCGAGCTGAGTAGCATGACACTTTGGGTGCAGCCATTTATACAATATGCCAGTGATCAAGTTTGCTGGTCCACGCTTCATCCATGGTAACTGATTAGTATTTTTTTTTCTTTTCTAAATACCTTGAGTGAGCCACACATTAGGTGGCAATAAGGGCACCAAATGGATTCCTTAGTAACTAAGTTAAAGATCCTACTGTATAATTTTTAAAAGTTATTATAATCAGGCTTACTTGATTTTTTCTTAAAAGAATAAGCAATGAGAACTGGATATCAAGGTGAGAACTTAGGCGGTAAATCTAATACAAGATAATGGGTCAAAAGAAAGTACACACCAGCTGACATACGTGCAGCATGTTCTGAATGTTCTCATGTTATGATTTATTTTGATTCTCAAAACAACTTCGAAGGAAAATATTACTATTCCTGTCTTTTTCAATGAGGAGACAGAATCAGGGAAGATTAGTCAACACAGCTTATAAGAAGTCACGTCTAATTTTGAATCCCAGTTGAAACTCTTTCTACTACCTCTGGGATGCCAAAATTATATTCCAACTCTTCCATCCCATGCCCCAGGCCGAGGTAACTGATCATTGTACTCTTTCACCTTAAGCATAGGAAGCATCCTCAAGAGTTTTTTCAAAACCATGCTACAAGCAGCCACTTCAGTGGATTAGAATCATGCAAGAGAAATCTTGTTTGGTAACCTTGCACTGCTTTTACCTTCCGCCGCTACTCCCTAATGGTTTGGTCTTTGTGAAGAACAAGGTACAGTACTGTCAGTAGACAGATGCCTTTGCTCTCTTCGCCTGTTGAAATAAGAAACCATTGAAGGAACTGAAGAAGCTTAGAAAAGAGAGGTAGTAGCACAATAATAATGAGAAGAAAAAAACGCAAACCAAACAGAATGTGTGATCTAATGCTTCCAGAAAACTCTGCCAGGCTGAGTTACTCTGTGTTGCAGGTAGCTGTGTCATATAAAGATACATGGTCCCTTCAGAAAAAGCAGGCCTGAACATTGTTATTAGGGGAGTTAATTCACCAACTACAACAGAAGCCTCTGAAGCTTTGAGGTTCTAACCAAAGGGAAAACTATAACCATTTTAGAAAGTAATCTGAGTTTATAATGCAAACTAGCTGGAGATGCAGCATCTTTTTAAATGAGGAGGAAAGGCTTATGCCTGGATTTACGATAGTCAAGTCCTTACTGCTACTGTAGAGCTGAAGTTCACTTACCAGAGAAATAACTTTGGTAGGAGCAATCCGCAGTCAACCCCGTGGCACTAATTGCTTTTAATGTTACTGTGTAATTGATGCCACATGTGATGCATCCCAGAAGGCAGTAGTTTTGATGAGTGTGACACTTAGACTGTCCAGTGTGTGACTCCAGAACTGCCACATGGGTTTGAGCCACTCTCCCAATAGTCCAGCTCACGTTGATTACTGACTGGGTGATTTGAGTTACTGTCAGACCAGTTGGACAGCACGGCACTTAAATGGGATAAAATAAAAAGAATTGGAGATTTATTTCCACTGAAGATTATTTGTGAAAAATGACAAAGAATGGTATTTTGCCTGTGTTTCACTCAATATCCTACATTCCCCAACTTTCCATTGTTAATAAAAAATTTCCTTGTGTTCATTTCCTCTGATGCGTCATGTAACATTCACTGTATGTAGTGGGTGCTTTCCCCAAAATGCACTGCACCAACTGGCTGTTGAAGGTTTCCACCTTTTTTTTTTTTTTTTTTTCAGAATAAGAAGGAAATCTTTTGTTGCCCCATCTTCAACATTTTTTTTTTTGAGACGGAGATGGAGTCTCGCTCTGTCGCCAGGCTGGAGTGCAGTGACACAATCTCAGCTCACTGCAACCTCCACCTCCCAGGTTCAAGCTTTTCTCCTGCCTCAGTCTCCCGAGTAGCTGGGACTACAGGTGCGTGCCACCATGCCCGGCTTTTTTGTATTTTTAGTACAGACGGGGTTTCACCATGTTGGCTAGGATGGTCTTGATCTCTTGACTTCATGATCCGCCTGCTTCAGCCTCCCAAAGTGCTGGGATTACAGGCGTGAGCCACCACTCTCGGCCCATCTTCAACAATTCAAAATACTTTGAAATGCAAATTTCAAAGTAACGGTTGCATTCACTTCTCCCAATAGAACATTTCATAGCATTAGCAATTAAGTATAATTTGCCTTTCTTGAAAATGTTATAGTACATCACTGATATAAAAGTTTGATTTCTTAGCTGCCTAAAATAACCCAGCCATGCTGATTTTTCAGGGACCCGTTACCCAGAATATAGGATGCCTAAGAGCTTCATGTATGCAGTATTTTGTATGGTCTCTATCTTACTGCTGGTTTCTTTTTTTAGGTATTTCAACTTGTATAGGCCAAAGTGCCATCTATCACTGTATATAAGAAAAACGAGGCCGGGCGCGGTGGCTCAAGCCTGTAATCCCAGCACTTTGGGAGGCCGAGACGGGTGGATCATGAGGTCAGGAGATCGAGTCCATCCTGGCTAACACGGTGAAACCCCATCTCTACTAAAAAATACAAAAAACTAGCCAGGCGAGGTGGCGGGCACTTGTAGTCCCAGCTACTCGGGAGGCTGAGGCAGGAGAATGGCGTAAACCCGGGAGGCGGAGCTTGCAGTGCACTCCAGCAGCTGCACTCCAGCTTGGGCGACAGAGCGAGACTCCGTCTCAAAAAAAACAAAAAACTAAAAACAACGAATGTCCAAAGACTGACGTGATTTGCCACGTTTCATTCATACACAATGCTATGCTGTAATAATAGTTTTCTTTTATGGCGCTCTTGCTATGCATAAGGCACTATGCTAAGAGCTTTGCAGCATTAGTCAACTTAATACTCATAACCACCCTGTGAGGCCATTATCTCCCCTTTACCTATCAGGAAACTGAAGTCAGAAAGCATTTCTTAAAGAGAAAAATTTGAAAGGGCTGAGCCAAAGAAATAAGTAACAACCCAGCTCATTTGGCTACTCATTTGTTAGCTGTTTTGATAGATTATATCATAGGGGAATATGAATTAAAATAAATGTTTTGCAGAATGAGTAAGTATTCCTTCTCTGATGCCAGTGAATGGATATACTAGTCTTGAGGATATTTTTACAGAACTTGTAAAATATTGAAAATTTTATTTTCTATGACCGGGACTCTTTGAAACGGTTCTGAGTTTAATGTATTTCTATGGCACTGAGGGTAGATTAAATAAGGAAGTTCATGTCTTGAAACACTTCCTAAGGACCCCACTGAAGTCAACATTCAGGCTTGGTGGTTGCTACATACCTGTTTCCAGGGGCACACTGTAGCTGGGCAGGCTCCGTCCTGCCTGTGTTTCAGCCACAGCAGTGACAGAGAACACTGAGCCACAGGGCAAGCCCCGCATGGTACAGGACTCTCCCATGCTGCTGCACTGGTATAGTCCTTTCTCCCCCTGGGCAGTCACAGTGTAAGTAGCGTCATCATTAGTGGATCGCCAGTGCACGTTAATCATTGAGAATGCATCCCTTGAAACATTTTTTATTTCAGGACTGCAAGGAGCTGAGAGATTTTAGAGTATTAATTGAAACAGCATGAGTCGAAAATATCACATGTGCCATTTGGTCTAAAATTGATTTTGCCCCCAATGAGATCATCATAGTTTTCAACCACGTCATGCATGCAGGCCAAATTACATAGTGCCTATGCGTGGACAACTATTGACATTAACACTGGGCATTGGGTTCATATAGTATTAGAATAGCTGGAAAATGTTTAAGAGCATTGTGAACTCCAAAAGCAAAAGTAAATAAGAAACATATTTACACACCTTCATGGTGTGAGTACAGGCAGGACCCTCAAAGACAGGAGGAACTGAATGGCTGAAGTAATTATGGGCAAAACCTTCTACTCTCCCCACAGTCTCCCCTTTTGTTTTCGTTTTTTCCACTTTCCTCTTCTGCCTTCTCCTCTGACTCTCCTTCGTACAACAGTGGCTGTCTTGGTCCCCACAAAGATTGATTAATGGGATTTAACCTTTTTATTGGTCTTACTGAATGCCCATCCTGAGGCTCACAGCTGGGGTGAATCATTCAGACAGCAGTGAGTGGAATGATAGCTGTGCCTTACCTGTGGTTATGAACTGGGGAGTACATGACATATTGCTGCCTCGGACTTCACTGAATGAATACACCGTGATGTTGTACTTGGTGTCACACTCTAGAGCCGAAAGGGTGCACCCAGGAGCAGTGTCATTGCACTCAACCGTGTTGTACCCATCTGCAGCCTTGGTTTCATACAGTTCGGCACCACGGACGGGAGACCAGACAATCTCAACTCTGTCACTGGACACCAACACGGGGTTAATGTCACTAGGGCAACAGGGAGCTGAAAGCAGGAGCAGAGGGAAAATGGTGGTCCCATCAAGAGCAATGCAACCGGGGGGACACTGAGTCCTGACCTCCCATGCCCAGAGCCTCGGCCACTGCCCTCCCTAATGACTACAGTGACCCCCTATGGGTCTGTCCAGGTCCAATGTTGGCCTAATTGTCACTGCATAGAGGGTAAATCCTCAGCATGACATTCAAGGTCATCACAAGCTGTAAGGTTCAGCTGTGCTCCCCCAACTCCCTGCCACACCAGACTCCTCAATTCCCCCATGCCACGTGCACCCTCATTCTCTGTGCAGAGAAAATTGCTGACCCCTCTACTGGAAAGCAATTCCCCTCTTCTGCCTGGTAAAATCATATGTAGTCTAACTTCTCAGATCCTGTCAGCCTTTCCAGACACTAAGCCAAATAAAACTGGGGAGTGGGGGTCATAGTTATATAAGTAGATTTTTTTTTTTAAGAGACAGGGTCTTGCTCTGTCACCCAGGCTGGAGGGCAGTGGTGTGATCTCGGCTCACAGCAACCTCGGCTTCCTGGGTCCAAGTGATTTCCATGCCTTAGCCTCCGGAGTAGCTGGAATTACAGGCACATGCCACCATGTTCAGCTAATTTTTGTATTTTTAGCAGAGACAGAATTTCTCCATGTTGCCCAGGTTGGTCTCACCTCCTAACCTCAAGTGATCTGCCTGTCTCAGCTTCCCAAAGTGTTGGGATTACAGGCATGAACCACTGTGCCCAGCCGCATATGGATAGGTCTTGAGAGACCCTAAAGAACCCCACTGGCAAATGTCTGACTCAGCTTGGAGTTTCCCCGGGATGCTCTTGCCCCACTTACATTTCCATTCATCCTTCAAGATCCAGTTCAAGGCCACTCTGGAGGACCCTCCTGTGTTAGGACCTTATCGATGGCCTCTTATTCCACATTCCAAAGGCACCAATGATTTAGATCCCTCATCCTGGCAAAATTTACTGTAATTCAGCTAGACTTTTACATAATTATGTTGGAGTATTCTTATTTGTAATGTAGTTATTTAATTTCAAATCACTCCACTCATTCTTCAAAACTTGAGCATCTCCCATATGCTGATCACACTATTATAAGCACTGAGGATGAAGAGATAAATAAGACGTAATTCCTGCCTTGTACAAGATACAAGTCTAGTGGAGGATAATAGCAACAGCAATTGTGACGCTAATAAAAATATTCGCATCATGCTTTATCACACACAAGACCTTTTCACATTCATGTTCTCATGATTTGTCCCATTTTGCGGTGAAGAATACTAAGGAACTAGCAAGGTGGACATCATTACCCTCAGTGAAGGAATGAATTAGTGGTCAAGTTAGAGTGTAAACCCACGTGTCCTACTCCAAAGTCCTCCACACTATGTAGCATCTTGGCCATTGTATGTCTATCTTGGTCTCAGGGAAAGAGTGACCTCCTGAAATGGAGGCACTGCCTCCTCTTTGGCAGCAGCACATGCTAGAACACTCACAGAGTACATCTTTGTGGAGAGTTCAGTCTTTCAGAGCAAGGTTGAACAACTACATTCTTCCTCCTCTTTTCACCCCCAAACTTTGCATTCTAGTTACGCTTGGGTCCACAAAACCAAGATTCCCTAGTCTGGAAAGAATGTGAGATAAGAGGTTACTTTCTGTTCTTAACCCTAGAATGACTCCCAGGTGGTAAGTTAATAAGTGGAATAGGTGATCCATTCTGCTGCTGAGGTTAGCGATCTCAGAACTCCCTTGATAAGTATCAAATGGGACTTACCTGTGGTATAATTGACTATGTCACCCAAAGGACTTTGCCCTGCCTTGTTATAGGCAAAAACACTAATAAAATAGGTGAAGCCACACTCAGATAAGAAATTGCACTGAGTGAGAGATGTGTTGCAGTGTACTTCCAAGCCGTCATCACTCTTCACAAAGACCACATAGTAGTCACCCAGATCTACATTGGACCAAGCCACAGACAGGTGGCCGGGGGGATCTTCTTGGATCGTCACTCTTCCAGGTGCACAAGCAACTAGGAAATGATCAATAATAAGCAAACATAAGACTACTGCAGGAGATTTTCTTTGCATGTTTGCAATGATCCAAGATTTCAGTACAACCCAAATAAGCTTCGTGACAGATTCAATTTGGTGCACAAAATACAAAACCGTGCACTGGAAGCATTAGAAGGTTTTCTTTATAGGACCAAAGGCCCCGAAGCACTACAACAAATTTTAATGACCTGTCACATTCTCTTGTTATACGAAATATTGTTTGAAATAATGAGCCATCAGAGATTCATAGTCATCTTAAGACATAAAAATTCTTCATTGTTAGATTATTTGTTGAAATATTTGACTTCATCCAGAGATGAAGCTAGTCTGGCTTGAGTGGAATAATGAATATCCCAGAAGTTATCTGTTTTAGAGATTAAAATACAGATATCATTCATTGTGTTTTATATTAATATATTCTCTAATTCTTCCAGCAAATATCATCATTTTAGAGTTGAGGAAACTGAGGCTTGTAGAGGTTGGTAAGTTGTCCAAGATCACATAAGTAGAAAGGAATGGAGCTGGGTCTTTCTGGGGGTTTATGTGTAAAGCCTCCATAGCATGGAACGTTCTTTTTTAAAAAACCTATTTTTTAAATTTATTTTTAATTTTATTTCATGTATTTATTTTTTTGAGACAGAATCTCACTCGGTTGCCCAGGCTGGAGTGCAGTGATATGATCTTGGCTCACTGCAACCTCCACCTCCCGGGCTGAAGTGATTCTCCTGCCTCAGCCTCCTGAGTAGCTGGGACTACAGGTGTGCACGACCATGCCCAACTACTTTTTGTACTTTTAGTAGAGACGGGTTTCACCTTGTTGTCCAGGCTGGTCTTGAACTCCTGACCTCAAGTGATCCTCCTCCCTCAGCCTCCCAAAGTGCTGGGATTACAGGCATGAGCCAATGCGCCAAGCCTAAATTTTTTTAAAATTAATTAATTAATTTTTTTGGAGACAAGGTCTCGCTCTGTCACCCAGGCTGGAGTGCAGTGGTGCGATCTCAGCTCACTGCAACCTCTGCCTCCCAGGCTCAGGTGATCCTCCCACCTCAGCCTTGTGAGTGGCTGGAACTATAGGTGCATGCCACCATGACCAGCTAACTTCTGTAGTTTTTTGTAGAGACAGGGTCTAGCCATGTTGCCCAGGCTGGTCTCGAACTCCTGGACTCAAGCAATCCATCCGCCTCAGCCTCCCAAAGTGTTGGGATTACAGGCATGAGCCACCATGTGCAACCTGGAAAGTTCTTCTAACTGCAGCCTCTCATGCACTGAATGACAGAATGCATTCTCATGCCCATTACACCCTTCAGGGAGCATCTTAAGCATAGAGTTAAGATACTAGATGCTACAAATAAGGAACAAATCAAATAGTATGTATAACTTAGTACAAACCCAGGAGACATTCTCAGATGTCCTAAAATTTATCTCACACAATAAATGCTAGACTATGTCAAAAGCAGGCATGTATTGATTTGTTAATATTGACTGTTTCTCTGTGTTAAGGCAATACCTCATTTATCCACATAATGCCTCATTTATTGATGGAACAAAATCTTCTGAAAGAATGAATTCAAGTAAAGTTTGTTTATTCAAGTGCTAAGCTTTAAAAATTTTAGTTTTGACTAGTGGAAATCTTCCCAAAATATATTACACACTTCTGGGCCCCAGGAAACACATAGTACTTTGTAAACATAGTTCTTTTATTATATATATTTAATATAATATATAATATGTAATATATTAAATAATAATGTTACTTTATTATTAGTCAAGGTCATCCCCATGATCATGACTGTGTCATACCCAAACTGCCTTAGAACCTCCTGGACCTGTAAGTGTGAAGGACTATTTCAATGGCACTTAACTCTGACTGCATAGTAGAATCAACTGGGGAGCGTTTACAAACTATTCACATCCAAATTCTATTCCCAGCAACTCCGATCGGTCTTAAGTGGGACCTGGGTATTGGGGTTTTATAAAAGCTCCCCAGATGCTCTTAATGTGCGTCCAAGATTAAAAAACACTGCATGGTTCTCCCCTGCATTAAATGCCTAACTGCCTAACTCAGAACTGCTATGCTTTTGAAAGTGTTTTTTCTCTCTTCTCCCACTCTCCACTATCTTGTCCTCATAATCACTTCTAATGTACCATTCACATTAAATTACAGTTGTCAAAAGAGAAGCCAAATCATCAAGTTTGTTATCATTGACCTTAATTTAACATAACTATAAGAGAGTGCAGGCCTGAAAGAATAGCTTTATTTTTTTTTCCTGTGGAATGGAGTGCATCAACTTGGTGATAGCTCCTTTTCTTCCTTTTCAGAAGCTTCTTAAACTTAGAATGACATAACTGACTGTGAGATAAAGTAGACATTATTGTAATTGTCGACATTTTCTTTGGCTTTAAACATTGGAATTAGGCAAACTTGAGCAGCTTGAATCTCAGCTCTACTGCTTATTATCAGTGTGCCCTTGGGAAAATTATTTAACTTCTCTGAGCTTCAATTTTCTTATCTAAAAAAAAGAGATAACAGAACCCACCTCACTGAGTTATCATGAGATTTAAATGAAATATTATACATATAGCGCCAGAGACATAGTAGGTCTTCATTAAGTGTTAGTTTCATTAAGGGTTAGTTACCATCCCCGAGACACATAGATATTTCTAAATAGAGGAGTCAACCTCCACATGTGTATGTGGTTATCCCTCTGATAAGAATGAAAATGGAAAAATATCTAAACACATATTCAGAACTAGAAATATCCTATCTTTATCTCAAAAAAAATGGCGGCTCCCACCAAGCCTAGGACATGAGACATGATGTAAAGAAGAGGCAGTTATCTGTATGCACAGTTAGAGCTGTGTACAACTCAAACCAGATCTTAGAATTTTCACAGCTTTACAAAGGAAAAGAAAAAAACTAATTAATGAAAGATCTGGAATAGAAACCAGGCCTCCTAATTTTCCAAAAGTGCTTTTGCAATACACAATATCTCGCTTCGCTATCAGTATTATTCAAACTCATGAGAATGTTCAACTCAATGCTTTCATTTAGACCAGGCTTTCATTTTCATTTTTTCTAGAGTATTCAGAAACATTGTCAGTGAATGTCTCCCTTACAGCAGTCACTGCTGCAAGTCCTACAGCCATCTCACTCTTGTTTACATACCAGTTTTCAGGGTCACTTCTGAAGATGATTTGCTAGATCCAGCATCATTACTTGCTGAAACTGAAATCAAGTATTCAGTTCCACACTGGAGGGAAGAGATGGTGCAAGAACTGAAAGCTGTGCTGCAGGTCAGCTCTGAAGAGTCACTCAAAGCCATCACAGTATAATTGAAAGCTCCTTCTGCCAGTGCCCATGAAAAAGATGCCTTCAGAGCTCCACTATCGAAAGAGACTTGAATGCTGGCAGGGGCCCGAGGACCTACATTTTTGAGAAACAATTAAGATTTTGTAGTAGCCTTACAAACTAAGTAAGAGTTGGCATGACAATGTTGCAGAGCCTGGAGGATAAGATACCCAGTAGTTGGATAATTACAAGTGTTCAAAGCATAAAATTGGGATTTAGGATGATGCCTGGGAACTGGTAATACATCTGCTACTATGCAAACTCATAATAAACTGTGTGGCATTGGCCATATTATTTACCCTTTTTGTAATTTAATTTTTTCTCATATATAAATAGATCTAACAAGATCCATGTCTAACACCTATAGGTGCTAAAAGACATATTTTGAATGGATTAATGCACTATTTAATAAGTAGTTAAAATAATTAAATGAAATTATTATGGGAAGAACTAAAAAGGCCACGTGGGTATGTTATTATTAAGCGAGAGGTCAAATATCTTCTGTTATTGATCAATGAAACTGAACATATCCCTTCTTTACTTTTGACATCTGCTACAACTTTTACTGCAATAGCTTTTCGGTCATAATCGTTTCTAGAGGAGCAGATTTTCTTTCCATTCATCATCAGAAGGAAGGAAGGAAGGTATCAAGTATGATGCGCACATATTAAGGCAGTCTTTTAGTGTCTCCAAAACACTTAACCCTACATTCTTGTAAATATGCCTTCCTTTCTTAAAACTTACCACATTAAAAAGCATAAGGAGGTGTCCTGGCCTGGGGAGGGAAGAAATTGGCTTCAATTCTTTGGAATCTCTGCTGTAATAACGCTCAAGCAGCAGGCCTTAGGAAACTGCTTAAACAGTCTGTGAACAGAGACCAGCATCCTCTGGATGCTGGGGCAAACAGGGAAGGCCTTTTTTTTTTTTTTTTTTTTTTTGAGACGGAGTCTCGCTCTGTTGTCCAGGCTGGAGTGCAGTGGCGCAATCTCTGCTCACTGCAACCTCTGCCTCTGGGGTTCATGCCATTCTCCTGCCTCAGCCTCCTGAGTAGGTGGGACTACAGGCACCCACCACCACGCCCGGCTAATTTTTTGTATTTTGAGTAGAGACAGGGTTTCACCATGTTAGCTAGGATGGTCTCAATCTCCTGAACTCGTGATCCACCTGCCTTGGCCTCCCAAAGTGCTGGGATTACAGGTGTGAGCCACGGCGCCCAGCCGGGAAGGCCTCTTTGAGGACATGAGGACCTAACTCATTCTCTGTAAGGCAGGCACCTGGCATGTTTTTCCCGTGGGCCATCTCGACAGGCCCCTTCCCACTACATGGTCAGCTTGTCTGCAGAGTCAGGTCTGCTTTAGGGAAGTGCTGGGCCCAAGGCTGGTAGGGGTAGCCTGCAGTGTTTTAGGGCAACTTGCTTTTCCCACAGGGAGCATAGGAGAACTAGGAAAAATAGGTAAAGTAGTGAGAGTCTGTTATGGGTTGACTTGGGTTCCCTCCCAGTTCATATGTTGAAGTTCTTACCCCTAGTACCCTCAAAATGTAGCTTTATTTGGAAATAGGGTCATAGTAGATGTAATCAGGTAAGATGCAATCATTAGGGTGGGCCCTCATCCAATATGGCCGATTTCCTTATAAAAAGAAGAAATTTGGACACAGATAAACATATATAGGGAAAATTCCATGTGAATGTGAAGATAACCATCTACAAGCCAAGGAGAGAGGCCTGGAACAGACTCTTCCTCACATCCCCCAGAAGGAACCAACCTAGCCGACACCTTGATTTCAGACTTCGTAGGCTTCAGAACCATGAAACCAAACATTGCTATTGTTCAAGCCACCCAGTTTGTGGTTCCAGCAGCCCTAGGAAACTATTCCAGAGGCGAAATCTAAACTCTGTAAAGCTTTGTAAAACATGCGTAAACCTATGAAGGGCAAGTCTTTAAGAAACAAGTTATTCTGGGCCGGGCGCGGTGGCTCAAGCCTGTAATCCCAGCACTTTGGGAGGCCGAGATGGACGGATCACGAGGTCAGGAGATCGAGACCATCCTGGCTAACACGGTGAAACCCCGTCTCTACCAAAAAAATACAAAAAACTAGCCGGGCGCGGTGGCGGGCGCCTGTAGTCCCAGCTACCCGGAGGCTGAGGCAGGAGAATGGTGTAAACCCGGGAGGTGGAGCTTGCAGTGAGCTTGGATCCGGTCACGGCACTTTGCCACTCCAGCCCTGGGCAACAGAGCGAGACTCTGTTCTTCAAAAAAAAAAAACAAAAAAAAAAAAAAAAGTTTTTATTTCTTTGGGGATGCTGTCTCAGTGCCCCAGCCTGATGAAGATGCTCCCTCCTGTGCCTCGCTGTGTTTGCAGCCTTCTGCCAAAGCACTGGTCAGGTGAAAATGGAAACGCTGACTCACCATTGGTCTCTCCTTTGACATAATCCATTCTTTGAATAGAGGGATCACGCTTTATTTGCTTTTGTATTCCCATCAGCTAACCTATGCCCAGCACACAGTGGGCCCTCAACAAATGTGGAAAGAAAAAAGCAGTGTGAAAGGGAAAGGAAAGGGAAGGATGGGAAGGGAAGATAAGGGAAGGAAGGAAGAAAGAAAGCCAGCCAGCCTAGGAAAAGGCCCAAGGAGACTGACTTGTCACAGACATCCTGAGTCACCAAGCCTGTCATGAATCACCTCCGGGCTATGATTATACAACCTTCCTAGGGAAATAGTATAAAAGGCGGCAAACCCCTCTCTTCTCCCTACATTCTGCCTTGGCCCATAGACTATGGGGCTTCCATTCCCCTCCAAACTTAGGGAAAGTTGGAGAGAACATTTCTGGTTTCTTTCCTTCCTTTCCTGCGTCCTTCCCAAATGGTGAAACAGCTAATCTGGTTGGTGAGTCTTGTATCTATTTAGGTTACCTTGCCAGTGGATGGCTTACTCTGCCTCAAGAAAAGAAAAAACACCCCCTCTCATTCTCTCTCATTCTCTCTCTCTCTCTCTCTCTTTCTCTCTCTCTCTCTCTCTTTCTCGGCTCACTCCAGCAGCTCAATTTGGACCTCCAGTTGTAATGCTGCAGGGTATCCTCTGCTCGGGGGACCTCTGGGTGGGACGGTGAGAAAACGCACAGCAAGCTCTAGCTTCTCCCCACAGCTGGAGGAGCAGTAGTGGGAAGCCCCATGCTGACTTCAGGCCCAAGCTGAGGCCTTTGGGAAACAGATCTGGGACACTAATTCCACTGCAGGATCCTGACAGCATCCTGTGCCTGCAGAAACCTTGCTTTGCTTGCTGCCGTATCTCTAGAACAATGCCAGCTCAAAGTTGGCACACTGTCACTCAGTATCTGCAGAACAAATGAATTCCTATTTGGCCCAGTTCTTATACTAATTGGCCTGAACCCAGAAAGGGACAAGGGTGATGGGTAAACCTAACAAGAATCACCTTCTTCTGTGTGATGTCGAATGTGAATGCTGAAATTGAGTTGGATATTAGAAGGCGGTGCCATGCTGTGTGCATTCTGAGTAGCATTTCTTTATCCATGCAGGAAGTGTTTAAACTACCGAGGAGGAATAGACAAGGCACTATAAATAACTTCATAATAAATTTAAATAGCTGCTGCCAGCTGCTCTGTACTTGTCATGTAACACTGCTCTTGATGGCTGCAACGCACAGCCCCCCTTGTTAATCAAAAGTAAAATTGTTCGAGGCTGAGCTGAGAAGTTCTTACTTGTTCTCTGATTGCAGGTGGAGTCGTCCCCAGGGATTCCGTTGGCATTCCATGCATAGGCCTTTATGGTGTAGAGAGTCCCGGCTTCTAAACTGGTGAATGTCAAGGAGGTGTTTGTAGTATTCTCTTTCCATATACTCCCCAAGCCATTGGCTCGCATAATGGACACAGAGAATCCAGTTGCCATATATACAGCTTCCCACTGCACAAGAATGGAGTCTGAACTTGGAGAGCTTACTTCTAGAATTGGTGCAGCCAACACTAAAAAAAGAAAAACATGCATTTGTGTTACTAAAGTCCAATAGAGGATAATTCAAATTTAGAAGCAAGTAAATTGATATCCATAATATACAATAATTATTTACTTTATAAGAGCATTCACAACAAGGTTTCATTAAATAATTGCTATTTAAGTGTATCCTAACCATAAATAACTTGGCAGAGGAATGGGAAACAGAGAAACGCTAAATATCAGACACTACTTTTAACTGAAGTTGGTCAGAAATTAGATCAAACATTCCTATAATCATAATATAAATCAATGGGAAAATGAGGGGTTACACTATTTTAACGTGCACATAACTTTTCAGAAATATGCCTAGGTACAAACTTATCAAATCAATTTCAGTAATGCTGATGACAAACTCCAAATGCTTTTATTTGTTTTGTTAACATATATGCCATATGGTCAGAGTGCAGCAAAATCCCTTCTCTGTGTTCTTTATTTGGCATGTTAAAACCAGAAATCCCTATTTCAGAGATTTAAAAGCTGGGATGCTTTTAAAGATGCCCAGAAATGGGCTTTATTTTCCAAAGCAAAGCATCTGGCATTTAAATGCCACCTCCTCCACAGATAGCTGAATTCTCAAACAGCATCATTTGGTAGCTTTCACTTCTGGGCCTTGAATTGTAGGCACTCATGTGACACCAAATCACATTCTGCATTTGCAGCACCAGAATAACTGATCCAAGTCACAAGCAAACACTCAAAGGAGGATGAGCATCCATCCAGCTACCTGTCTTTGCCTGCTTTGGAGGTGATGCCTGGCTTCTCCCAGCAGCGCTGATGGATCTGATGGTGATTTCGTACAAGGTTGCAGCCTTTAGTCCCGTCACAGTGCCTGGGGAATTGGCCACCATTGTTTCAATGACTGTGTCCCCGTCTTCAGCTGTGAGGAGGTAACTGGTGGCACCCGGCACTGTAGCCCATTCTACGGTGATACTGTTGCTGATTTTTGAATATGCCTGATCAATAGTGGGTATTTCAGGAGCTGAAAGAGGTTTTAGAGTTGTACATTAGCCAAGATACCTACAAGAATGACTTCTTTCATCATTTTACTCTTCAAGATAAATCATTCTCATGCTTTCCTTCAGACATAAGCTTTGCCCTTATTATCCAGATCAAGGAAAACAGAGAAAAGAAAGACAAAGCTACTCTCCAGAAGAGATCCAGAAAGCTCAAACCTCTCACTCAGGGATGGTATTTCAAAGTTTTCCCCAGTTGCCTGTGGGGTAATTTGCACTTTTTGTACTTTTAAAAGAGCTAAATAAGAATGGGAAGTAATTATGGGAAAGAACTCTGGGAAGACAGAGAGAATAATTGAGAGGCTTTCTTCCAGAGGATTCTACTCCAGTTGGGCATTCTGTGAATTTTGCAGGCTGCTTTGCCATTGATCTCCCCTCTGGGTCCCACAGCCATCCCACTGCCTCCAGTTGGACTCATCTCCATTCCTCCTGCCTGTGCCCCGTGGCTGTGGTCACTCTCTCATGCACTTTGCACGTTTTCCAGATAACATTTAATCTAATGGAGGAAGGAGGGAGGATCGAGTTCTTTGTTATAATTACTCCATAGCACTTTCTTTCGTATTATCAGAGTGGAATAATTCTCAGATTCTTCCATACAAAATAAAAGTAAACTTTACTCTCCCTTTCTCTAGCACAATATCTGCCTCAGCATATGAATGCGATGGGCCAGGCTATGGTTTGCCAGGGAGATATGAATGCTTACGTCATGGGTTTACACAAGGCATTCCTACACTCAGGTGTATGGAGTAGGAGCTATAGCACAGTACTCAGATTGACTACTTTACAAAATTCCATAGACGCAAAAATGTCTTGGATATAGGAGATCCAAGTGGAAGAAAAGGTCAAACAAAAATAGCTGGGCTTTATTTGCAAGTGGCACTTGGCCTTTCAGGTTTAATGTACTCCACTTGCTGGGTAAAATCACTGTATGTCAAATATAGGGAATTTGACAAAACTAAAACTAAAGGGAAGACAAATAAGCAGAACTATAGGGCAAAGAGGGAGAAAGAGTAAAGACAGGTGATTCTCCAGTATCAGCTCCCCTTCTCCCAGAGCCATGTCCCTATGTGCACAATGCAGACAACTTTCTCTTTCTGTACCAATAGCCCAGAGAGTTAGCTTTGGCAGCATCTCAGAAATAACCATGCTGCAAAAATGAACAAAGTCTCCTCTGTGCCCTGGCCAGACATTCCTTGAACATCACCCAGTATAGTCTCTTTTGCCATTGAAAGAAAATTATGACAGTTATATGCACTGGGGGAAAGTCTCAGGCCTGCTTGTCATAGCCACTTGCCAGTGGAAGCCAATTCCATAGGAAAGGGCTACGTTCCCTCTCTCTCCTGCAGAACGGAAAGTCCCAGCAGGGGCTCCCTCTTCCAACACACACACACACACACACACACACACACACACACACACACCCCTCTTCTGCTCCCCCAGCTAATGATCCTGTGCTATATGCCTTCTTTCCTCTAATTTTCTGGTGTCTCTCAATTCCTTCTGTTCCCTCTGTCCCCACCGTTAATCTTATCTCCTATGTTACCAGTTCTGTTCATTGGAATGAACTAACTTCCTGGGAAAATGACAACCAAACTAGCCACAGACACAGGAGGCCAGATCATGCATTCACGGAGCAGTTTGAAAGGCATCTAAAAGGCTAGCATGACACAGACCCTCTCCCCACAGGCCTGTCACAGGGCCCGAGGGCTCCACAAAACTGGTCTCATGGAATTGATCTAGGAGAGGCACATTTGCTTGGAAGTCATAATGCAGGAAGCCAGTATCACAGAATGAAACGGGGTTGTGTGGTGGGAAAATAGCAAAGGGTTTGGATTCAGGAGCTCTGGGTTTGAGCCCTGGCCCTGCTGTTTACTTTTGTGTGTGAAGGCATGCAAGTCATTGTACCTCTTCTAGACTTGTTACCTTCCTTGACAAATACAGATTATTAATACCTACATGTTAGGATTTACTTTGAAATTTAAAATACCTGCATTTTAGGATTGTTGTAAAGATTAAGTGAAATAGTGTATGTTAGGGTACTTGGAAAGTGTGTGTGTATGTGTGTGTGTGTGTGTACCTGTGCACGTTTGTGTATGAGCCAAGACAAGTAAATTTTGATGGGTTTGGAAAAGCCAGACCATATGGCACTGCCATGGAGAGGTCCTGTGAAAATGGGATTCTGAGGAGTGTGGGGCAAATATAGGCTGGAGAGACAGATTGTCTGTTTTACACCTGGTTTTAGGGCAGGCTCTGACCAGCATCAACAATGAAAGAAGATCAACCCCTATGTAGTATGTTGCCCTTTAACAGATGAGAAACTTGAGTGTAAAGTCCATAAAGTAGCAGCGGTTCCTTACTCTTTCTTACTTCTATGTTTAGCCCACTGACTGGACTGGTGAAAGAGAAAACTTTATTCCCTAGATGTGCAACCAACCACCCTGATCAGTCAAAAATGAAACCCCTTGGTTCTCAGCATCTGTGCATTCCACCAGCTCAAAGAGATCTAAATTAGCCCACGAGGCCCCAGTGACCAGACACAGATACACAGCAATACCAGAGCCCAAAGAGAATCAAAATACACACAATCAAAATGAAACCTTCTATACAGTGCAGCTAATACACATTCCATCTATTGAAAAGCCAGGACTCAATTAGCAATTGAGTCAATTAGCAGCAGTATCACTAGCTTAGCCTGACCCACCATTTCTCCAGAATAGGGCAGATGCTGTGAGGACCAAAAAGGGTCCTGTTCTGAGGGCTTGGTGTGTCCTGGGTATGCTGGGACCTTGTAAGAGATGGCAGAGTTAGATTTTGTCCACCCAAAGGCTACTTATTTAAAAAGCCACTTTGTGTATAGCCAAACAGTCCTTCCTATAGTTTTCTGGCTAATCCTAAAGATCTCTCAAGAATAAGACAAGTAAATAAGAATAAAGCAAGAAATAATAATTTTTTAAAGAGATGGGGTGTTGCTATGTTGCCCAGGCTGGTCTTGAAATCCTGGGCTCAAGCAATCAATCCTCCCATCTTGGCTTCCCAAAGTGCTGAGATTACAGGCGTGAGCCTTGGTACCATGGCCAGGAAATAGAAATTTTTAAAAACTTACTGTATATGTATGAATTTTATGAAATTTCATGGCTCAGATATACATCTATATCAAATTTTTTAACTGTCTTGATTTCACTTCCTTTTCTGTGGTGTAGACAAAATAATAAGTGCAAATTTTTCTAATTTATGTCGAATCACTATGAGAATTTATTGGTGATATGGTTGATATTATATGGTTCCTAGAGATAAGCTAAATCCTCCTAAAAATAAATTTCCATTCCAGGTATTTAGATTTCTAGCACAAATGAGCTAGGAGGGGCCTCTAGATAAATTATTTTGCCTTCAGTTATCTACTTAAGAAAGATAGAGATCAAATATTTTATTTTATTTTTTATTTTTTATTTTTTGAGATTGTGGTCATTATTTTTTAAAGACTTTATTTTTTGGAGTAATTTTAGTTCACAGCAAAGTTGAGGGGAAGGTAGAGAGATACCCAATATACCATCTGCCTCAAACATTTCCTATTCTATTATCAATATCCCCCACCAAAGGGACATTAGTTGCAGCTGATGCACCTACCTTGACACATTATTATTGCAAAGAGTCCATAGTTTGCATTAGGGTTCACTCTTATGGTCTACAGGTTTGGAACAAATACAGAATGTATCCACCATTAGAGTATTATACAGAGTAGTTTCTATGTTCTAAAAATCCTCTGCTCCACCTATTTGTCCCTCCTTCCCCAACCCCTGGTAACCACTGATCTTTTTTTAGATCAAATATTTTAAAAGAGGGCCCCCTTTCAGCCCTGAGTGACTGTTGTCTATATTTTAAATATGCAATATTAGAAGTATAAAATCCTTTTTAAAGCAAGGAATATTGCCAATTTAATCAAATATAACATTTCTCATTTTTTCTCTAATTCCCCGGAACATAAACAAGAACATTTATATAAATTAGACTCTGTACAATATCTTAGCTAGAATGATGATCATTGTAATATTTCACACATGGCTAACTGTGTATGAGAAAATGCATGCCTACATGGCTCTATACATTACAGTACTCAGCAAGAACACTTTCTGAAGATTTGTCTTTCAAATTCAATCTATTTATTTGTCTTACCAATCATCAACTCCCCAGGACCCAATATAGTGCTTAGCACCCAGTGTGAGTGCTCAGAAAATATTGAATTTTTTTTCTCATATAGCCTTTAGATTTCAGGGTAGCCTGTAAATTAACAATGGAAATTAACATCAAATACAAAGAGGAAAAACTTTCATGTCAGAAAATTGTACCTGATTTTGCTGAAGCAACCTGAAAAGGAAAGTTTAGAAAATTAGAACCATACAGAAAAACACCACTTGAACAAACGTAAAACAGGAATAAAAGCGGTAATAAATTAATCACAACATTTTTATACCTAATGTGAACAGTCTTTCGATCCATACAAGTATTTCTCCACGCAAATCGTTTCCCCACACCCCAATCTACCGCAAAGCAACTCTAAATGGAATTTAGAGGCAGGAGGCAGATCCCATTACTATTTCATTTCTTTCCCCTTTGAATCTACCTATTGAACTAAGTCAGTAGCTGCTGACAGATTTTTCAGAAATCTTTGTTCTTAAAATATAATGATAATCTTGTTTTCTTTCTCTAGTATATGGCATTAAATTTCAAACATGCAGACATATACAACCTGGGTACGAACTTTTGAAAGGTATTTCGATTTCTATCTCCCCATTCCCCAACTCCTCAAAAAAAAAAAAAGGAGAGAAAAATAATGTGTCTTTCTTTTTCCCCTAAATAGTTGCGGGCAGTTGGAATGATGAACTCACCATTGTCAGACAGATAAGAATGAATCCAATCAAAGTCAAACATGTCTCCCGTCCACCAGCCATCCTGTTGGACATAGTACTCACATGGCACAAAACAACGCAATCAGGGTCCTCTTTGGCCCCCAGGAGTACAACACCGTTAGTCGCTGGGATGTGGGGCTGTGATGCTGGGAAGAGACCCTCGGAAGTAGCTCCTCCCCTTCCTTCAGTGTGGAGCTGACCTGTAACTAGGGACACTTGGAGACTGGCAGGGACAGGTATTGCAAAGACTGAAAAGAAGAGAGTTGGAAAAAGCCACGCCAAGCAGGGCAAAAAGCTACTGTAACCTTGGTTTCAAAGTAACCTTCTTTTTAAAACAATGTCTGTCTAAATCAAAACGTTAGAAAGCTGCACAGAAAATTGTTGATGTGGTAGAGTAATTATTTTAAACCCGGGGATGCTGACCAGTTTTATTTTCTTTTCACCTTTATTTGTTGCTGTTCTTTTACTTCAAAGTAAGTGATTAGTCCTACTGTCAGGAAGAATTTGCTGCCAAACTTCATCATGGAATACAATACGAAAGGGCAGGAGCATGTGTCTGTACTGAGAAAGAAAGTGAGAGGTCCCTGGTGAGCACGTTAAATTTACCCATCTCCCATACCACCCTGCAGTTCCACTACCTTTTTTTTTTTCACTGTTTTAGAGACAGGGTCTTGCTATTTTGCCAAACAGCCTCCAACTCCTGGGCTCAAGCAATCCTCCCACCTCTGCCTCCTGAGTAGCTAAGACTACAGATATGCATCACTGTGCCTTGCTAGTTTCTTTTATTTCCAGAGCTGTCTTCCTAGTTCACACTTTTAATAATAATTAGCATTTAATCTAAGAATTACAGTGTAAAATTTTAACAGTGAACAGATAAATAAATGAAATAAACATAATTAATTGGCTTGTCTGAAATCACACAAGAATTAAATGATCGAACTAGAGTTAAAATGCATCAGTCTGATCTCTACTTTCAACCAAGATAGAATTACAAAAAAGGGAAAAGCACTGCATTTACCCTCCCTGACTTCCACATTTACTGTAAAGCTAAAATAAAATAGAGACTGGGTGGTAATGGCATGAAGATAGATAAATAGATCAATGGGACAGAGAGTCCAAAAAGAAACCCACACATATATAGATAATTGATTTTCAACAAAGATACAAGGCAATCCAAAGGAGGAAGAATAGACTTTTCAACAGATGGTGCTGGAACAACTGGATAACCACATGCAGAAAACATAAACTTTGATTCGTACCTCACACCATATTAAAACATGAACTCAAAATGGATCATAGATCTAAATGTAGCACCTGAAACTATAAAATGTCCAGAAAAAAAAAATAAAAGAAAATCTTTGTGACGTTGGGTTAGGCAAAGATTTCTTACATACAACACTAAAAGCAGAATCCACTTTTAAAATTTGATAAATTGAACTTCATTAAAATGAAGAATTTCTGCACTATTAAGGGAATGAAAAAATAAGCCACAGACTGTGGGAAAATATGTATCTTATAAAGGACTTGTATTCTGTGTGTGTGTGTGTGTGTGTGTGTGTGTGTGTGTGTATTCTCAAAATCCAGTAATAAGAAAACAACTCATTATAAAATGGGCAAAAGATATGAACAAACACTTCACAAAAGAAGACATACTCATGGAAAATAAAGGGATGGAAAAAATCCTCCACATCACTAGTCATTAGCAGAATGCAAAATAGGTTTTTTTTTTTTTGGAGACAGGGTCTCATTCTGTCACCGAACCTGGAATGTAGTGGTGCAATCACAGCTCACTGCAGCCTTGACCTCCCAGGCTCTAATGATCCTCCCACTTCAGCCTCCTCAGTAGCTGGGACCACAGGTGTGCACCACCACACCTGGCTAATTTTTGTATTCTTTGTAGAGATGGAGTTTCACTATGTTGCCCAGGCTGGTCTCAAACTCCTGGGCTCAAGCCATCTGCCCACCTTGGCCTCCCAGAGTGCTGGGATTATGAGCATGAGCCATTGCGCCTGGCCCACAGAATGCAATTTAAAATCACAGTGCGATACCACTACATACTTATTGGATGTCTAAAATTAGAAGCTGGTCATAGTCGCTATGCTTGTAATCCCAGCACTTTGAGAGACCGAAACAAGAGGATCACTTGAGGTCAGGAGTTTAGAGAACGGCCTGGGCAACATCATGGGACCCTGCCTGTACAAAAAATTTTTTAAAATTAGCTGGATATGGTGACATGTGCCTGTAGTGTCAGCTACTTGGAAGGCTGAAGCGGGAGGATCACTTGAACTCAGGAGATGAAGGCTGCAGTGAGCCATGATTGCACCACCGTACCCCAGCCTGGGCAATAGAATGAGACCCTGTCTCAAATAACAAATAAATAACAAATAATAAAATTAGAAAGGCTGTGTATACTAAGTGCCGGCAAGGATGTGGAACAACCAGAAATCTCATACCTGATAAGAATGAAAAATGGTACAATCATTTTGGAAAATAATTTGGTTGTTTCTTAAAAAGTTAAACATGTACCTCACCATTTCCCTCCTAGGTATTGACTCAAAAAAAAAAAAAAAAAAAAATGAAAGCATATGTCCATACAAAACATACATGAATATTCACAGTAGCATTATTTTAATAATCCCCAAACTATAAGCAAACCAAATGTCTGTCAGCCAAAGTAAGTAATAAACAAATGAAAATTTCCCAGCAAAAAAGGGAACACACAAAACATGGATGAATCTATAAAAAGTCAGACACAAAAAAGAATACAGATGTTTTGATCCAATTATATAAATTTCTAGAAAATGCAAACCACTCTTAAAAACAGAAAGCAAATCAGTGACTGCCTGGGGATGGAGAATGGCAGGAAGGAGGGATTACAAAAGTGTAAGAGGAAACTCTTGGAGATGAAGAACATGCTCATTATCTGAACTGTGGTGGTGATTTTGAGTGTATACATATGTCCAAATATGTCTTAAATATGTGCAGTTTATTACATGTTACTTATATCTAAATAAAGGTGTTTTCAAATATCAGTCTGACTAACTCCAAAACCCTAAACTCCTTCCACTAAACTACTCTGCCTTATGAATTTAAGGCATTTCAATTTTTGCACCGAACAAATATATATTGACATATTGAGGACCTAATGAAGACAAGGAACTATTCAGGACATAAGAAATACAAACAAACCAGAACCCTGTCCTCTTGGAGCATGTACTCTAGCAAAGGAAGGCCAAACTAAGCAGCTAAAGTCATAAAATATGTCGAGTGTTGATAATGTTATGAAGAAAAAGTGGAGTGATAGGAGAGAACACAGCTGTTAGGGACGACCTCTCTGGCAACCAGATGCTTGAGCAAAGGCCTAAGGGAAGTGAATAAGTGCATCCTTTGGAAACCTAGGAAAAGAACATACAAACAGAAGGAAAAGGAAGTACAAAGGCCCTGAGGAGGGAGCAGCTTGGTTAGAACAGCCTGTGCACTTATGCCCCCAGCAGCAGGGAGTGTTGGTGGTTGACAGCTCCTGCTCAGTCTCTCACGGACCTGCCCTTGGCTTATGATAGCTGCCTGGCTGAAAGTCATACCTGCTCCCTGGGCCACCTACATCCAATGATTGGTGGATAAAGGAATGTTAGTGCTCCTGGCCCGGATTCAGGACAACTCTGCAGGGGAGGTCTGGATGGTACACCATGGTGTACACCAGGGCAACAGAGGGACCTAGGGTGCAACACTTAAGGAAGTTTGCTGAAGCCCACAGTTCCAGAGGCAGGCAGCACAAACTCCTCAAGTGGGTCATTGGGAGTGATGGTAAACAGGGCCAGTCATGTTCAGTCACTTGTGTGCAGGCACAGAGTAGACAGAGAGTTGTATCTAACTTGGACTGGGGTATTACTAGACAAGTGTGATGGAGACTGCAGCAAGGGAGTTAAGAGTGTTTAGAAGAATGTGATTTATAATATTGTACAGTGGAAACTAAGCTGGGTAAGCAAGGAACTGTGGTTTGTAATACTTCACTGCAACGGAGGCTAAAAGTGCTGCAGTGGAATGAAAAGTTGGCAGAATAGAATGGAATAGAATGGAGACCCAAGGGAGTTAAAGAATTGTTGTAGAGTATCTTAGAGAAAGTAAGCAGGAAATATAGGAGTTGGTGATTAGAGAATGGGATGCTTGAAATGGAAACCGTGGAGAAGTGCCAGTTATTGATGATGGCCAGGTCTATGATGTAACCACGGGAACTGACAGCCGAGGTCAGATGGAGGAAAAAAATCATTGGAGGTCAAGAGTTCAAAAAATTGAGAGGTCTGAGTATTGGAAGGATTGTTCAATGGATATTGGAATCACTAAGAATTATGGCAAGAGTGGTGAAAGAGGTATTGAGCCATCTATTAAACTCTATAAGTATTAAAATATTAGGAGAGTATCTTTCGGGTATGGATGATATACACAACTGAGGGACAGTAGATGGTATAATCTGATGACATGTGTTTTATAGGACCTAGGGGATTCAGGAAAGAGAGAGAAACAATAGTCTGGAAGTACAATGATTTTAAAGAAATGAATTAGGAAAGATAATTATTGTGTTAGCAACCATCTCTGGCTAATGTCAATTTCTTGGTTGTCAAAATAAGTAATGAGTGTTATCACTGAACTGTTCCATCGGGAAACAATGCAAATAAAGCGGTTGCTTTTGTAATATGAATTTCCTTTAAAGCTTTGAATGACTAAATTTACCAGCTGTCTGAAATTCTCCCTTCAGGAATGAGATTCTGCAAAGCAGTGAATGCATGAATTTTGATACTGAAGGGAATGGAGCTAAGACAACCAAGAGAGGAAGCAGCTATGAGAGTAAGTCTATTTAAACATTATTAGTGTACTAATAAGGTAATACCAAGAAATTTAAGATTAGTAAATAATGCAAAGGCCAGGAGAGAGACTGAAAATAAAACATAAAGATAAGAGTCTGGAATGGAAGAGGGAGAAAATGTGAGGATGCTCCATACAAGAATCATACATTTTCCAGCCCACACATACCTGTGTCCATGCTTCCTGACACCCAACCTCGTTCACTAAGCTCACACACACTATTTTAGCTTGTTACTTGGTATGCAATTCCAGATATCAAAACTGTGATTAGTCAGGATTAGGTTTTGCTGAGAGTGGACAGAAAACCTGTAACAGTGGCTGAACCAGAAGTTTCTTCCTGATATAAAATAGTAGAGGCAAAGACCCCAGGAGTGGCATGGCAATTCTATTCCACAGAGTCTTGAGAGACCCAGGCTCCTTTTTCCTCTTTAGTCTGCCATCCCTAGGATGAGGCCCTCCTTCTTCTTGGTCCAAGATAAAGTTCCGGTTATCACATCAAAGTTCTAAGCAGCAGAATTCAGTGAGAGGAGATAGAAGAGACTAACGATACATGCCAGCAATCTCTATTGGGGAACAATTGGCAGTCAACCACACAAATGAATGAATAAATGAATGTGATCTGGTGCATAGGTAGATTAGCCAACAGCAGAATTTAAGACATGTAACAGAAAGATATAGAGAGAGGTGGCCAGGTGCGGTGGTTCACACCCATAATCCCAACACTTTGGGAGGCCAAGGCAGGTGGATCACTTGAGCCTAGGAGTTTGA
Source organism: Rhinopithecus bieti (assembly GCF_001698545.2). NCBI lineage: Eukaryota > Metazoa > Chordata > Mammalia > Primates > Cercopithecidae > Rhinopithecus > Rhinopithecus bieti. The sequence goes on from NW_016818769.1 coordinate 371,580, forward strand.
GACCAGCCTGGGCAACATGGAGAGACCCCATCTCTACCAAAAATATAAAAAATTATCTAGGTGTGATGGTATGTGCATGTAGTCCCTGCTACTCGGGAGGCTGAGGTAGGAGGAGTGCTTGAGCTCAGGGAGGTCAAGGCTGCAGTGAATATGAATATGAAATGAATATGGAGATGGAGTAGGAACTTCAGAAACTAGTAAAGATTTGAAGTAGCCATTGTAGGGGATATAAAAAAGAAATGTTTAGGGATATAGGAGGAATATAGAGTAGGATTAACTGTCCAGGAAAAAATTGGAAATTGCAAGATTTTTAGTGGCCCTAATTTGTAACGTAGTCTTCCACCATGCCCTTATATCCCCCTTCTGCTGAGGGCAGACCATTTCCACCAAAAAAAAGGATTTGTATAAAACTTCCTTTTTGGGCTAGGCATGGTATCTCATGCCTGTAATTCCAGCACGTTGGGAGGCCAAGGTGGAAGATTACTTGAGCCCAAGAGTTTCAGACCAGCCTGGGCAATGCAGTGAGACCCCATCTCTACAAGGAATACAAAAAATTAACCAGGTGTGATGGTGCGTGCCTGTAGTCTCAGCTACTTGGGAGGCTGAGGTGGAGGATCACTTGAGCTCGGGAGGTTGAGGCTGCAGTGAGCCATGATCGTGCCACTGTACTCCAGCCTGGGCCACAGAGCAAGACCATGTCTCAAACAAACAAAGAAACAAACCCCACTTTTTTTTATCACAAACAAACTCCACTTTTTTTCTTCCTTTCTCAAATTAAGTAGATGATATTTTCTTGCTGGTACTAAAAAGGATAAACAGATTAAAAATTCAATGTTAGAAAATATCAGGAAGACCCTTACTGATCAGGGATTCCTAATTATTACAATAAAAGAAACCAGACTTAGGCTCCTGGATCCCAGGGAAGAGAAACTCAGGCCACCTTAAGGAAAACAAAAATTGCAAGGATATCCACTGACCAGAGTAGGAAAAAACTAGAAAGCCAGCAGGAAATAAGGTAGCTTCAGGGTCCGGTGACTCTTTTACATGGTTACTGTTGTAAGACAACTATGCATCTTGTCCACTCTTATAAGGACTGCCCAATTCTTAGTTTTCACTCAAAATTCTGAAAGAAGCCTGTCTGATTCACTTACATAATTCTCAACAAACTTCTTGGGCTGAGCCCTTTATACTAAACTACTTCATCAGCTAGCCAAAGGAGGCAGCATCCATATGATTGGCATCATTTTTAATACATTGTATCACTCAGCGTCCAGTCCAGAGACAGAAAACACACAGTAATTCCAAGAGGGAAAGTTTGAAACAAACAATTATTAACTAGGAATGGGGTTAACTACTAAAGGTAAAGAGAACTCTAAAAAAAATACAGTAATAGTGGATATAGGGAGCAGCCACTACCTCTAGTGCTGAGGCAGAGGACCCAAGAAAAGAACAAATTTGGGGGAAGTGGCCGGGCACAATGGCTCACATCTGTAATCTCAGCACTTTGGGAGGCCAAGGAGGGAGGATTGCTTGAGGCCAGGAGTTCGAGACCAGCTTGGAAACACAGTAAGACCCCGTCTTTATGAAGAAAAATAAAAATCAGCCAGTTGTAGGGGCACCCGCCCATAATCCTTCCTAACCACTCAGGAGGCTGAGGCTGGAGGATGGCTTGAGCCCTGGTTGAGTCTGCAGCGAGCTATGATTGCACCACTGCACTCCAGCCTGGGTGACAGAGCAAGGCTCTAAAACAACAACAACCAAAAAAACAAAAAACAACAAACAAAAAACGAAAACATTGGGAGACGTTCCCTTGCAAGACTGATATTCAGACCTTGTTGGTGAGGGTGCAGTTGTGAAGCTGAAGGTTGGAGTTGGAGAGCAGACGTGTCAACAAAAGTAGCTAGAAGGCCACCCACTGGGGTGCCACTGAGACTTACTGGGAAATCTGTGAGGTCCTGCTGAAATTCCTGGGCAGCTGCCTGCTGGAGCACTAGCAAACTTGCTGGGAAGCTGGCAGGGGGACTTGTGGACGGGGAAACTCCCACTTCTCTCGATGAGACGCTACTGAAATTTGCTGGGGGATATGTACTGCTGGGTGCTCTACATGCCAGTGGCCCCTACACAATGGAGAAGCAAAAAGAAAAAAGAAAGCACACCTCTCTGCCGCAGCTCCCTGCAGCATGCTCCACTGACAAGCTTAACATTATGCCAGCTGGCAACAGCAAAACGTTTAAAAGGCCTAGCTCCAGAATCACAAAGCAGGGAAATGAAAGGTGAATGTGAAGCTAGAAAATGTATAGATAACTGGCACATCCAAAAATCACTGGCTGTCCCTGCACAGGTTTCAGCATAACTCATGGAACACTTCATTCAGGACATGTTCACTGAACCAGTACCTGGATTGGCTGGATGAGTGTTGCATTTAAGACATTCCCTCTATTGGTATAGTCGAATATCCAGGACACTGACTTCAAAATTTCTAAATAAGAGGGAAGGAGGCCGGGCGCGGTGGCTCAAGCCTGTAATCCCAGCACTTTGGGAGGCCGAGACGGGTGGATCACGAGGTCAGGAGATCGAGACCATCCTGGCTAACACGGTGAAACCCCGTCTCTACTAAAAAAAATACAAAATCTAGCCGGGCGAGGTGGCGGGCGTCTGTAGTCCCAGCTACTCCGGAGGCTGAGGCAGGAGAATGGCGTAAACTCGGGAGGCGGAGCTTGCAGTGAGCTGAGATCCGGTCACTGCACTCCAGCCCGGGCGACAGAGCGAGACTCCGTCTCAAAAAAAAAAAAAAAAAAAAAAAGAGGGAAGGAGAAGACAAGAGGTCTTCCCTTGCATTTGCTCAGCAAGCACTGCTTGTTTTCACTTACATTATATGTTTATTTTGGATGTCAGGGGTTTACAGCTGATGGAATTTGTTGGAAGGCGGGGGCAGGGATGCGTGTGACTAATTGCACTGACTCAAGAAATAGAGAAATAATTCAGCTTCAGAACGGCCAGAACAAGAATCAGCCAAGGAAAACCAACTGAAGATTGGTGGACTTTAAGTACCTGCAGATCAGGGAAGCTTATGTGACGATTTCTTTGCAATAAGTAGTTCCTTTTCCAATCCTTGTGGCAAAAACTCAGGGCTTACATTAAATACTGTAAGGTCAGTTCTCTGTTTATACAATAGGCTGAAAAGGCACCCCTCACCCTCTAACACACACACCTGGATACATATCTGTGCAACACATTGTGGATCATGATTATGTAAATAGAAATTCTTTGAATATCAATGCTCTGAGAAATCAAATAACGAATTTTAAGTCAGCCATGATGCTAACTTTTTCCAGTTGTGTTCTTACTGTCATGCAGTTTCCCACAATAACAAATGTTGATAGACAATGGTCCCAATAAATGCCATTTCAGAGGTATTTGCAAAGTGCTGTGGGACTTTATAGGATGGAATGACGGAGGGGGAATTTCACAGAGTGACACTACCAAGAAGCATTTTCTGCCACATGAAATAATCTCTACTTAGAGGTCCCATAATTTAGTCATTCAAGGCTGATTTCAGTATTTACATAATAGAATCAAACTAGAGCCAGAATCAACACCCATCAGTTGGCCAGTATCACCTGAGAATTGGTCAACTGGTTAGTGTTTAAGGTTGCACGTTGGCATCAGTTGAAAGATGTATGAACTGCCAGTGGTGGGACCTCATCTCTACTAACCAAAAGCTTTATATTTATAAAGGACAACTTTTAGGGAAGAGATTACCATTGCCATTTTTTCTTCCTCTGCACCTTTAAGTGAAAAAACAAAATAGATACTGCCTTTGGAACTAACTGCCTAAGTACTCTTAGGAACTTAAATTTCTGGTTTATTATGCTATTGATTTCCAAATACTGTACATCTAAGCATAGCTTTAAAAAAATCGGTTAACGAGCAGAACCAAAGTCCTAGGGCATGCCGTTCGTGAGTTCCTTCGAAATTACACACAAATTTTAGGGTACTTTTTTTTTTGAGACACAGTCTCCATCACCCAGGCTGGAGTGCAGTGGTGAGATCTTGGCTCACTGCAACCTCTGCCTCCCAGGTTCTAAGCGATTCTCCTGCCTCAGCCTCTGGAGTAGCTGGGATTACAGGCGTGCACCACCACGCCCGGCGTATTTTGTGTTTGTATTTTTTGAGATGGAGTCTTGCTCTGTTGCCCAGGCTGGAGTGCAGTGGCTTGATCTCAGCTCACTGCAACCTCTGCCTCCTGGGTTCAAGTGACTCTACCTCAGCTTCCCAAGTAGCCGGGACTACAGGTGTATGCCGCCACACCCGGCTACTTTTTGTATTTTTAGTAGAGTCGGCCTTTCACCGTGTTAGCCGGGTTGGTCTCGAACTCCTGACCTCGTGATCAGCCCGCCTTGGCCTCCCAAAGTGCTTGGATTACAGGTATGAGCCATCGCACCTGGCCCATATTTTGCATTTTTTTTTTTAGTAGAGATGGGGTTTCACCATGTTGGCAAGGCTGGTCTCAAACTCCTGACCTCAGGTATCTACTGGCCTCAGTCTCCCAAAGTGCTGGGATTATAGGCATGAGGCACTGCACTTTGCGGGGTACTTTTCTTAAGACAGGATTGTAGCTTTCATCAGATTCCTAAAAATTGGGCCCAGAACTCAGAAGTTAAGAACCATTGCCTTAGAGGAACTGAGAAACTAAACCAGAATCAGAGATAAACAGGGCAACATCAAAATGAACATTTATATTAAAAGTTTGATTGATGATATACTAGCCCATGTATAGAATTTAATTGCAAACATTAAAAATAGGCAAAGATATTAATACATGGAAAGGTGAAATCATTTCAGTGAGTTCAAAACTGAAGGATGCTAATTGTATTAAGCTGTATTAAAATTTTTAAAAATTATACTTTAAGTTCTGTGCATAAATTATACTTTACGATACATGTGCAGAACATGCAGGTTACCTAGGTATATGTGTGCCATGGTGGTTTGCTGCACCCATCAACCCGTCATTTACATTAGGTATTTTTCCTAATGCTATCCCTCCCACCTCCGACAGGCCCCAGTGTGTGATGTTCCTCTTGTGTCCCAATGTTCTCGTTTCAAGAAATGTGAGATGTCTTTCATAGCCATTTGTTTTCCCAGTATCTTAGGAAGTCACTCTCCAAATAAATCATGCATATATATAGCAATAACTAGCACAATTTACATGTTCTCACATCTACCATAATTTTCCTCAAAAGCAAACATAATTAAAAATCGTAAGGGCTGGGCGTGGTGGCTCACACCTGTAATTACAGCGCTTTGGGAGGCTGAGGTGGGTGGATCACTTGAGGCCAGGAGTTTAAGACTAGCCTCGGCAACATGGTGAAATCCCATTCCTACCAAAAATACAAAAAATTAGCCAGGTCTGGTGGCATGCACCTGTGGTCCCAGCTACTCAGGAGGTCAAGGTCGGAGGATCACTTGAACCAGGGAAGTGGAGGTTGCAGTGAGCAGAGACTGCATCACTACACTCCAGTTTGGGTGACAGAGCCAGGCCCATCTCAAAAAAACAAAAACAAAAAAAACCACAAGAAAACAAATGTAGTGACTATCATCAAACTATCAAGGTGATAGTTCATCTCCATTTGAATTTAAATTCTTTCCACATTTTACCTAAAATACAGTCAAATAAACATTTCCCATGGAACCATATCCAAAGCAGTAGCACCATAAATTTAGGTATGCTAAAAACGGATTTTCAACACAAATCTAGTGGCTTTCGTATTATACAATAGGTTTTCTAACTTCTGGGTGTCTATAGTACTAATTCACTTGATGCTCAATTTAAAACACAATGGAATTTTCTTTAAAAAGAAAAAAGCGTATCACTTTTGGATGAATTCATTTAATGAGATTTTTCTAAAATGGAGTGGTACAAATGTTAAGCCCACATATGGAGGACTCTTGCAAGTGTACTCATTTGCTCCATTTAACACTTTTGCAAGGTGGCTTCTGAGTGTGCATTAGTTGGCCAGTATAACCAGTGAGATAAAACAAACGTGAATGGGCGTGCCAGGTTCACTACACTGTCAGAATACTCAAGTTTCAGCCCTAGCACTGACATTACTTTGGGCCTCTATTTTCTTTTCTAAAAAGAACTGGGTGAATTATCTTAAAGAATTTCCTTCAAGTCCAAATTTTAAAAAATGCTAACATATTGTCCAAGTAAAAGGTATCCCAATAAACATCTTTTGACATGGAACAAATTAATCAAGTGACACACGTAACAACCACTGACAAACGGAACTGCCATTATCAAGAATTCTAATAAAGATTATTGATTACCACATGCCCAATCCCAGTCTCTGCATTTCTTTAAAATCCACTTGTCATCTGGGAACTAAGACATCCCTGTACACAAAGTGTGACTCTACTGACGTTTCATCAATTTCCACAAAAAAAAAGTTAAAAAAAAAGTTAACAAATGGGGGAAAAGCCAAGACCCAGGATAAAGGATTTAATCCAGTATTTATTCCACACTCATGATGGTTCTCTGTAATCAGAATACAAGTCATAAGAACAATCTATCAAATTTGCTGATAGTCTTAAATAATGCAGCACAGCATTACTTTTAATACTCCTCTGTTCTAGATTAAGTTTAAAAACTCAAACAGCAATCTCCATTATCAATAAAAAAAGTTTGGAATTTTAAAAAAAGGACACTATATCAAGCTGTTTCATAATTTAAGGATTTTCCATTTATAAAAATGCTTTGGAAGCTTGAGGCTTGAATCTGTTTCTCTACTCATTTGCCCCACCCTCTCCCAATTACATGTTAGTATAGGGTTCTGCAAGAATGCTAGGCTTTAGACATTAATTTTTTTCTTTAATATAGTACTTTAAAATCTGAGAAAGAATTCAAGAAAAAAAGATTACATGTCATGTATTTTTTCAAATAAAAAAGGAAAACTAAGTGAATAAATTTTAGGCATACTAAGTGTCCCTTTGAGGTAGAATGCTAAAAGGACTTTTGATGAAATCACAGCCTAAAAACCTCTGCATCAGAAACTAACTTCTCATAAATTCTCTCTAAAGGTAACTGTGGAGAATATTAAGTGTAACATATTAACAAGAGCCTTCCAAGATAATATACAGTGGACAAGAATGTTAATCCTACAATGCTGCCTTCATGTACATTGGCAGCACATATTTCTCCTATAACAGACATCCAAGTTCCATTCTCAAAGTCTTTAGCATTCTATTACGAAAAGCACAGCCATGCTAACTTCAGTACACAAACCATAATCCCACACCTACAAAACAAGAATAGATTAGTGGCAGTTTATTGCCTTATACAAATTTAACCAACATGGCAACCATGCCAAAGGAATTAAAACATTTTCAGGACATATGTACAGACTGTACATTTCAAAAACAAACAATAAAAATGCAAGAACAATCTGTGCATCATGTATCAAACTTAACAATTGGGTGAAAACACCAATGCAATAAATGGAATTACAAAGGCACTTCCCTACACAAAAGAGGAAATGAAAATGCAGCCTACAGGGAGAGCTTGAGGAGTGCGAACTACTGCACAATCTCAACTTGGGGGAAAAAAAGCAGATTTAATCATTTATAGGATTCAATGTGATCCACTTTTACAAAATATTTTCACACAGTCTCATCTTTGTTTTTATGCTGTTTTTCTTGGCTCTCTCGTTCTGTACTTTGGCTCCTTCGACGATCATGTTTGTCTGACTGGTCCTTACTATCACTGTGATCTCGTTTATGGGAACGTTCTTTGCTTCCACTACGCTTTCTAGATTTTTCTTTGCTGGGACTATGTTCCCGTTTTTTTGATTTTTCAGCACTGTCAGTTCTTCCTTGACTGCCACTTCGACTTCGTTTATTTGATTTTTCTTTACTTTCATTTTTATGTTTACTTGATTTCTCTTTGCTTCTACTTCTACTTCGTTTCCCTGCATTTCTACTTCGACTCCTACTTCTGTGTTTTCTTTCTCTGCTTCTGCTTCTACTGTGTTTTTTCTCTTTCTTGGAATCTTTTTTGTCATCTCTGTGCCGCCTATCATCTTTGTCTTCTTTATGTTTCTTCTCTTCTACCTCTCCCCTACTTCTCTGTTCCTTGGACCTTTCTCTTGATCGCTCTCTCTCTTTTTCTCGGTCATTTCCTCTTTCCTTATCATAGTCACGATCTCGTCTTCTACCTCTCTCATTTTCTTTCTCTCTTTCTCGATCCCTGTCCCTTCTATCCCCTTTCCTATCACGACTTCGACTGCGACTTCTATGCCTTTCCCTACTTCTGCTGCGCCTGCGTTCTAACCCCCGGTCAATACTTCGGGATCGTCGCCGTTCTTTCTCCCTTTCTTTGGCTTCACGCTCTAGTCGCTGGCGTTCTTTCTCTCTTTCTAATTCTCTGTCAAAACTAGAAGACCCATGGCCCTCCCGATGATGACTTCTACTTCTTGATCTTCTTGGGGACCTCCGTGGACTCAGAGATCTCCTTGGAGACCTAAGGAAGGCGGAGGGAGAAAGAAAATTTCAATGAATAAAACATGAAATTCTTTTCATAGTAATTTTCAACAGCATTATTTATTCAGGTCCTCATGCTTAAGTCCATGTCAAGAATCATTAAAACAAAAAAGTTTATTGTTCTCATTTACAGATGCATAATGTTACAGAAAAAGCCCTGAAAAGAAGAAAATAATCTCTGGGGGGTAAAAGTGACAAACTAATAAAATAAACAGTAAAATTCCTAACAACTTACTATTTCTCAGAACCATTAACTTTGTATAAAGCATATATAGAAAATAAGCATAATTCAAGAGTGACATTACCTTGAACGTCTGCGTTCAACATGTCTGTCTATTTCCTCAGCACCTTCCTTCCCATCTTTCTTGATTTTTCTAGGTCGGGTTTTAATCTGCTGATCAATATTCTTTTGAACTGGAACTGGAATTCTTGGAAACAAGGTAGAAAACCACTCCAGTTTTGTGAGAAAAGATCGTAGCATTTCTCCAATGGTCATTACACAGCCTCCACCAGCCTTCACATCTAGGTCCTACAGAAACACAAGAGATACCCTAGCCGTCAAAAAAAGTATTTCCATATATACATTAATACTATAAAAATATTACCATCTTTGGAATCTCAATACAAAAAAAACTAACAGAAAAATTTTATTTTCGTATCCTAATCTGACAATGAATGAACAGAAATAGCTGGGCTTAGTGTGTGCATGCAGGTGAGAACAAACCCTGCAGCCTCACGGGCATAAAGGGAACTGATCTCACTCAGTTAACAATATGAAAAAGCCCTTTCATTTCTAAACTATGTGGAACGATTGACTTAAATTTACATTCCACATACCTACTATGTATTTATTTCTGTGGACATACTTGCACACATCAGATACCTTGCACCATAACCTAGCTACACATCATCTACTTTAGATAATTCCTGTCTAACGGTTATCTTTTAACAGCTCTAATATAAAATGAAGCCCTAATAAAACTGGAAGCAATAGCAAACCAACTGCCATGAAGCAGTGAGGTTTCTAATTTAGTTATGTAGAAAATAAATAAATGAACAAATAATTGGAAACGCATAATCCATGATGACCATTGTCTCTGAAAAGGGTCATTACCGCATGAAGGCCTTCTTGCTATGCCCTCTCACAGCTCAGGACATGTTAGTCAGCTATTGTCAGTCCCAAACCTATAGTGCAAGCACACAAGGAAAGTGAGATTTGTTATCTAAACAGGAAAACAAGAGCTAAAGGTAAAACTGCTTGCACTCACACACATTTAAGTGTTCAGATATACAGTATATCCAAATATAATCGCTGCAGATATCTAAGGAAGAAAACAATAAGTTAGCTTAAATAGAGGACCTCAGATTTGTAAACACAATAAAAAACATAAAATAGAGGCATCCAGAAACAAAACCAATACAACACCAATTATGAAGAGGAACATGCTTTTTTAAAGACAGAAGAGAGAAGTGCTTCAGTTATGAAAACTCATCTAAAGATAAAAAACCCTTAAAGATTGTGATTTAAAAACACGTTTTGTTCTTCTTGAGTTATTAAGTAACTCAGTTAACAGGCAAAAAAAAAAAAAAAAAAAAAAAAAGTTAGAGAAATAAAAATTCTCCATGTCTAAACGAGATCTTAGGGTGCTATGTAATCTAACAAAACACAATAGATTTCCATTAGAACCCCATCCTTAAATTCAATAAATTCTTTGGATGAACTCTGTAAATAGGCTACTGCACACAGCACTTCCAAAGTCTTTTGAACCTTAAAAACAAAATAGCAGAGTGGGTAGACAAATGGACAATACAGGCTCATCATTTCATTTTTTGAAATGGCTGGACTTCATCATGTAAGTTTAATGCATATATGACGTTTTGTTTTGAGAAAGGGTTTACTCTGTTACCCAGGCTGGAGTGCAGCGGCAATGATCTGCCACTGAAAATTCCACCTGCTGTCAAATCTCCCCCCCTGCCTCCCAAGTAGCTGACTAATATGATGATCCTCTATGCCAGCTAATTTTTAACTTTTTTTTTTTTTTTTTTTTTTTAGAGATGAGGTCTCACTGTATTGCTCAGGCAGGTCTTAAACTCTCAAAGTGTTGCCATTACAAGTGTGAGCCCAGCCAATGCATACACAATTTATTTTTTATTATTCTCCTCTAGTATATGCATGCATATATGATTTAAATCTTAGTATTTCAGATTTCAAATTAGGGAGACTCAAATTACAATTTTTAAAAATTCTTTTTTAAAGGTACATGTGGGGGTACTAGGAGTCAGAAAGCTGGAATTAAAATTTTGTCACCTTGAACAAGTCATCCAAACACTTAGCCTATTTATGTAACACCCAGTTCTTCAATTCAGCACTTCTATGCAAGTGGGAATACTGATATTTGGAAGAAGTTAGAGGGTGAAGAACTGAAATGTTCCAGAAGAAACAAAAGCTACAATTAGTATTCCATGTGCATGTATTTTATTATCACCTCGATCTTGAGCATGCCCCATTTTGAAAAATCACTATTAACTATACAATTCAGGATCAATGCAATACACAGAACATAATTAAGAAGAGAAAAATTTCCAATAATTACCAAACACATTTAAACAATTTTAAAACAAGAAAATAAAACTTCAGAAATTTACCCTGAAATATATAAAAGCCATCAGGTCTCAGTAAAAGGACATTAATTCCAAAAGTATCTGACTGAAATAAATTTAACTACAGGAAATTCTTGAAGACATTAAACCACCAATAAATAAAAGATAATAAAAATATGAAACTAATCAGAAGAAAACAAATTATTACCCTTGTTGACATACCTCTTCATCATCAAGGAAGGATTCAAACCAGTCCCATAGATCTGTAGGGGGCTGTGTATATCTAGAATTACAAAAGACTATTATTAAACATATGTGAATTAAAATGAGATATTTCCTGGAAATGTACATAAATGCATGCTCACCTTATATACATAAATCCAAGAGCTCTAATATATGGAGAGTCTGTGTGTGTTATAAGACCCATCACTTGCTTTCGAGTTAACTTCAGGGTAAATAATTTGTATAACAGGCAAAACGCTGTAGAAACAATTCCTCCTGTTCCAACACCTCGAACCTTTAGGGGAAACAAGAGTTAAGAAAAAGTAGTAAAATAATTAACAGACTCTTAACACCAATTGATTAATCCTGTTAGGTATTAATAACAAGCCATAATCCAGAACTAAGAAAGGAGCATTAAAAAGTAACACTTTTCTAACCCTATTTCACTGAACATTTGAATTTAGATTAAAAAAATTGTCACTCAAGTATATAATTGACAGGCTTTTAGTTCTCTAAATATAAACTTAGTTATCAGAAACAGAAAAACTGAAAAATGCACGTACTTCTACTTACCCCTCCGCACATCCCTGTCTGGCCTGCTGTTTTCCTGCTTCCTTTCTCCCATGGTTCAACGTGCGTGACCTGAAAATAGAAAAGAGGAACACAACAAACATTCATACTTTGAATTTGTTTAAAAGCCTGACAAAAGTATACCCAAGTCCATAATAGAGCAGCTCTTCCAAAATTATTTTGGCATTAAGTATATGTTTACTGACATTAAGTGTGTAAATCATTTTTGGAAAAACTGCTTAGACATTTAAACAACACCCAAAAGCTACTAGGGTTTAACAAAACCTTAATAGCTTTGCAGAGGAGAAATCCCACTAAACTAGCTTTATAAAGAGCTGATATCTATATCTGGGAGTCAGAAAATTTCTACAGTCTCACTTGGTTGCAAAAACTATTTGGTAATATTTTAACTTATGAGTTGCTTTTAAAACATTTTCCTTTAAAATGGATTTAAGTCTCCAATTTAAAGCAAAAGTATTAATGAAGTTTAAGCATTAATTTGAAATACCTGAAACACCTTTAATAGTTCAATTTTATTGTAATTTAAAATCTACATTATAAAATTAAGGAAAATTACTGGAAAATCTCTAAAACAGTAACGGGTTACTTGTGATGCAAAATTATGGAACTTTTTATTTGTACATTTTTTCCACCAGGGTCAGGTTTATTCCTGATTAAAGATAAAATTACAAAGGTCACACTTACAGAGATCCTTGTTGTAATTAAGCTTCAGCCTAATTATGTGTGAACCAATCCAATTATTCCCCAGAATATAAGTTGTGTCAAAAACTGAGTGTGAATAGTCACAGGCATATACTATCATCAATGATGATACAGTATCATATTTGCTAAGAGGAACATCTTACAAAAACCATTCCTTATCTAAAATAGCAACAACAACAACAAAAGAATATTAGCTCTAAAATAGAATCCAAAAGGCCTTTTGGGAAGACCCATCTTTGTTTTTTTAAAACACACACAAAAAATCCTGTTTTTTCACTACATATTTCTAAAATTCTATTTCCACCCGCACATGGTAAATTTTGTAGTCCTGAACAATGGCTTCAGATAGAAAAGCATGCATTTAAGTTTAAGCACTACACTATTTCGCAGTGCTTTAACATTTCCTTTCCTCCCCACAGATTGCTAAGTAAAAGATGTTTCAATTCCTTAAAAGCTAGCCCAAGTCAGGGCTGGATGCATACAAAATAAAATTACAAGGTTGGAAACTTACATATTTCAGTGAGTATTTGATCTGAACGTCTTAAGTCCTGATAATATTAGTAAAAAGCTGGGTCTATTAGTTTTCTAACGGAATTTAAAAATTCCTGGTAGAATCTTGTTTCAAAACACATTTGAAACTTAAAAACGAGACTTTCCTCTATTACATTAACATTTTGCCTATGTTAGAAAACAGAACCTGCCGCAAAAAGAGCAGGAACCCAATTTTCAACTGTTTAAAGTTTACTGCATAAATAAGACTAAGGATTAAATGTTATTCACCATACTGTATCCACGCTAAAAAGGTCTTACCTTTTAAAAGCTAAAAAAAACTAATTCATAGAATTACAATCAGTCCTACTCTCGTAAGAGGATTCCAAATTTATCTGTGTACTTTATCAACCCAAAGTTGAACTGTATTCCTCAAGATACGTTTTCTATAAAAAGCAACTAATCTCTCAAAATCCTTCAATAACCTAATTACTCAACTGGGGAAAAAGGTGGGCAAAACGTAAGAAAATGTCCTTTTGTTACCATCTCTACACTTACGTTCAAATGACAGAAAACACTTTGTGTAGTCTGTCAAGTTTTAAGTCAATATAGACAAAATGGATTGTATATTAGATGCTCCGGATAAAAATATTTAAAGACCACTAAGGCTATTATTAATATTCTTTAAAATAGAAATTAACCTTTGGAGGCCTGGAAGGTATTTTTTACACTACCTAATTTGCAGGGAAGTGGAAAAAGCCTACCTAATTGGTGAAGGACCAAAAGCAATGGCCAAAAAAAAAAAAAAAAATCTAATTAGCCGTTCATTTAACCAGGGAAATGCATTTATGGCGATTGAGCATGATTAATAGTGCATACCTCTACCTGCGACCCTGGGCTGCTCCGAGCCTCGCTGCAAGACTGAGTCAATCCTGCTAACGAAACAAGAACTGAGACAAGAGTGCAGTGAGGAGGCGCCAGGTGAGCTCCCCAGCACAGCCAAGCCAGCACCGACCCTGCCGCAGAAGCCCAGGGCCCAGATAATTCTAAATTAGCCCAATGCACAGGTGGCTGAGACCTCTTACTCCTGACTTCCTGCTGGGAAAATTTCCAGGCCTTCTGTACACCTCTTGAAATGGCACCTCTCCACCCTCATCCCCCCAACCCCACCCGACACACACGCACTGACCATTTCCCTGTCTGGATCGGATAGTGAGTACCAACAACACGAGGCCAATACTGAAGTCATTACACGCCCTGGCCAGGGGTGAGCGGGAGAAGCACCAACAAGTTGGCGCTCAGTAGATCCACGTCAAAAGGAATAATTTTAAAGCTGTAAACTGGAAAGGCTTCTGTTACTCTTTCCTCCTCTCCCCAATCCCTCTTGCCCAACTCCCCCCAAGGGTGGGCAGAAGGTTGGGGGAGGAGAGAGATCAATAGTGGCGGGCTCTCCCGGCTCTAAAAATCTAAAATGGAAACGAGAGGGCGGCCCCAATCCGACCCCTCCCAGAGAAGGCTACAGGCCGCAGCTCCCCTCCGCCGAACCATCTTCCCCACCCACAAATCTTCAGATTTCGGGGCCGCCTTCGCCCGTTTCCTCCATACCCCCTCTTCCGAACTTACCCCCAAAGCCAAGGCCTACACGCTTCGTACCTTAAAGTAGATCTCGTCCACCACCTCGTGGTAGGTCTTGAGCTCGTAGAGCTGTACTTTGAAGTAAGGCGACGACAGGATGTTGGTCAGGATCATGGGGTTGAGGTTCATGGTCTTCTCGTTGCCCCAGAGCGGGAGCACATTGCCCTGCTTGCCCGAGACCGCCGGCTTGGTAGCGCCGCCGCCGCCGCACTGCTGCTGTTGCTGAGCCGCAGCAGCGGCCGCCTGGTGCTGCGGCTGCGAGTTGCCTGTCAGCGCGGGGCTGTTGTTAGCCATGTTGCGGCGGAAGGAAGGAGGGAGGGAAGGAAGGAGGGGGGGGAGGGGGCCAAGCTCGATCTCGCTCTTCGGGACAACGGTCTGGGACCCTACTCCATGGAACGTCGTCGGGAGAAGGGGCCGCCTTGTTGTGCCCCAGCCGGGCAAGAGAGGGCACCCAGGGCGCCGACAAAAGGACCCAGGGCGGAGAGCAGATAGCGAAACCCAGTCCGCGAGAACTCCACGGAGAAGGCGAGCCGGCGGCAAAGGAGCTCGATCTCTTCCGCCAACTGCCCCTGGGAACAAGATGGCGGACCCGGCGGATATGACGCCACGCACCCCAGCGTTCCAAGCTGAACTGCTGGCCAATCAGAGACGCCCAGGTGGGCTGGCGCGTCCTCTTCCTAGTTCCCCGCGTTCTCTGCACCCTGAAGTCGCTGCAGTGACCTCCCTACCTGACTCTTAAGGGATTTCCCCTGAGAATTTGGGGGCCGGGGGAGAGGGTGGTAGGTTTAATCCGTTGTTGTTGTATTTTGACTGGGGGCTTGATTTCTTTTGTCGAGAACTGTACCAGAAAGGGTTCGCATGGCTGCGATGTGCTTGCTAATATCGTGACTCTTGACTCCTGCAGAGTATCCGAGAGGGTCTCCTGGCGTCTGTTTTAAGGTTCTCTGGAAGGGACAATGGTCAGGGACCCCACTCCTCCGGGAGATTCTGATCAAAGGTCACGTCCTTCGCCAGCCTCTAGTGTCCAGCCAGAGGTCTTAAATTTATTCAACCGTAAGATTGAGATAACATCTGCCTGGGCTGTTGCGAGCACTGAAAAAGCTAATATACTTGTAGCGCCTAGTAGACTGCCAGGCATCAGATAGGCGCCTTTTCTTTTCTCCCTGCTCCAGATCTTTCGATTCTAGGAATGTGTTCGGAGTGGTAAACATTGGGTGAGATACTGTGAAATGGGAATGGGGGTGTGAATGTGTGGGGAGTTTGAATGTTGCAATCTTAACTTCTGTGGCGCATACACAGAGGAGAAGAAAAGAATGAGATGGAAACTTTGGGGAAATCCCATCTGGATGAAAATAAACCAGGAGGAGAGAGAGAAGACAAACAGAAAAGTAGGTAAACCAAGAGACAGTTGTATGACAGAATACAAGGAAACAGAAAAAAATAAGTAATGAATTGAGTGTTTGATTAATGTTTAGAGCTGTACAGTACGAAAGTGGTTATCCTGTCCGGTTCCTTTGTTTTAGGTTGCAAGAGAACTAGAACCCTAAGAGGAGAAGCAGTTTTCACCTTCTTAGTAGCAAATCTTGTTTTTCTCTATAATGGTTTTTATTAACTTCCAAAGGAAAACTGAAGATCCTAACCCCTGTGTCATGAGTTATCACGTTAAAAGTCCATAGAAAAAAATTTTTTTGAACCCAGTTCTTACTTTTTGTGTATATATTTTTTGCCTTGATAATAATTATTGAGTTTATCGAGTGACACATTGACAAATCGTATGGCCTATTTTTAATTCCACAGATACATGATCTTTCTGTATAGTCTTAAACAGTCTTTACCCCTAGTCACTTTGGATGAAAAGCTTGGTAGAGAGGTTTGAGTTTGATATCTACGTGTCAGTGGCATCAAACTCAGGGAGCCAGGTATTATGATAAAGTGCTTAACATATTCAATGAATCCTTACAACAGGCTGAAGATGTTATTTTTATCACCATTTTAAAAAATGTTTATTCACTTGTAATTGAAGACCTCTACACTGCACATATATAAAGCTGTAAGTTTGGTTTGATCAGTTTTGACATATATGTATACCCATTAAACCATTACTACAATAAAAATAATCTTCCGTCATTCCCAAAAGTTTTCTTGTGCCCTTTGTAATCCAGCTCTCTTTCCAACTTCATACCGAAGCAACCACTTTTGTCAATAGAGACTATTTTGCATTTTCTTGAATCTTAAATGAAATCATAAACAGTGTTCTCTTTTTTTGCCTCCTTATTGCATGTGTCAGCAGGTTGTGTTTTTTTAAAATTACTGATTAGTATTCCATTGTATGGATTTATCACAATTTTATTTATCTAATCATTGATGGGCACAGCATTTTTATTTGTAATAGCCCCAAATTAGAAACAACACAAATTGTTAAAAATTCTGTGAACATTTGTGACTAGATAGTGTGGACTTTTGTTTTGTTTTGTTTTTTTTTGAGACAGAGTCCCACTCTGTTGCCCAGGCTAGAGTGCCCTCTTTCAGCAGGAAGTAGCCAGACAGACTTGACACCCCTCTTCACTATGCTATTTTCTCTTTCTTGAGACCATGATATGCAGCAGGCAGACATGAGCATGGGGGAATATAAAGGGTCTAAGGGATTTGTCAGGGGAAAATGAGCAGAGCAAAATCACCTGGTGACCATCCAGCAGGCCCTGGAGACAAAAACTTCTTATCTGAGGATTTCAAAAGTAATTAGACTTCCCTATTATCTAACACAGGCATCTGGTTCCAGTTTTTTTTCCCCAAAATTTGTAAGTAACTAGAATTTCTACACATCCCTCTTGAATGCATGCATATCAAAACTCATTGTGTGACCCTTGCTGCCATTAAGGCACCAGAATGTCTACAAATGTAATATTTAGCATGACCTACATGGCTAATATGGTCCAAATTGCTTGTAAGCTCTTACTTTAAGGTCCATAAATATCCCTAAGGAAAAATTCACCGTGGCACACTCAGTCCTCTCTTGCTGAGGCACCCCATTGTACTCTTCTGCAGCATTCTATTTAATAGAAGTTTCTTTTTTAAACCTATACTGTTGTCTGTAAATTCTTCTTACCAACCCATGAGTTGACCACTTTCTGATGCTGGGGCTCTGACACCTCACCCGGTGTCATGCCTATGGCGTGAGGTAGGGTTGATGTTCATTTTTTCCCCCAACAGGTACTGAGTTCATCCAGCACAATTTGTTGAAAAGACTTTCCTTTCCCTTTGGAATTGCTTTAACGCTTTGTCAAAAATCAATCAACCCTGCCATGTGTGGGTCTACTTCTGGACTGCGTTCCATTGATCTTGGTGTTTATCTTTTCACTGATACCAAACTATCTTAACTACTATTGCTTACAGTAAGTTTTGGAATCAGGTAGAGTACAAGTATCCCAACCTGATTCTTCCTTTTAAAAGTCACTTTGGTTACTCTAGTTCCTTTATATTTCCATCAATTAAAAAAAAAAGCCTGGCATATTGATATGTATTGGTGCTCAGTGAACATGTATCATTCTCGAATAAATGATAAAAAGATTAAAATGGATTGCCATGTGTAACTAAAATAACAGAAACTGAATATGTGATTGTTCAGAACAACCACAAATCTAGAGTAATATAAGAAGCCATTGACTAACGTACCCGAGAACTAAAAATCTGAAGTGATTGGTGGTTTGTGCTAAAGAGTCAAGGGTGTTGGACAAAGCTACCCATCTCCTTGGTTATTATTTCAAAACACTGAATCTGACGAGTTATGAATTGAGATTTAAAAATTAACAGGAGTTAACTAGGTGAATAAAGGGGAACAGATATTCTAGGTAGGGCAAACCTGTGCAAAGGCTGTGAGTCACGAAAGAACAGATGGTGTGTTTGGAATGGGTTGTCACTATTAAGGCACTCAGCTATTTTTTCAGGGGCAAATTAAAAACCAGTGGTGGCTTGGCATGGTGGCTCATGCCTGTAATCCCAGCACTTTGGGAGGCCAAGGCCGGTGGATCACTTGAGGTCAGGAGTTTGAGACCAGCCTCGCCAACATGGCGAAACCCCTTTGCTACCAAAAAAAAACAAAACAAACAAAAAAAAAAACAACCCAAAATTAGCTGGGTGTCATGGCTCATGTCTGTAATCCCAGCTTCTTGGGAGGCTGAGGCATGAGAATTGCTTGAATCCGGAAGGCAGAGGTTGCAGTGAGCCGAGATCGTGCCACTGCACTCCAGCCTGGGCAACAGAGTGAGACTCCGTCTCAAAAAAATAAAAATAATAATAATAAATAGTGGTTCATACTAATGAATAATGGCTGAATAGTAGGGCTGAATATCTGCTTGTCATCTCCGGCCACCAGAGGAAGGGTCTATGCCCTTCATCTAATAATTCCAGGCCCCAGTCACACAGTGATTGACATATAGTAGATACTAAGTAAATATTTACTTATTGAGAGAACAAATAAATGAATGAATTATTGGTTCTACTTGGCTGGAGAGTAAGACTGATCCAAAGCCTTTAATGAATGTGAGAAGAGTCCAGGAAGTCAGTTGAAGCCATGTCAGGGGAAAGAAGATATATATCTCAAAGATGCAGCAGTTTTATTCAAGGGGGGAGTATTATAATATAAGATAACATAAGAATGAACCTGAATTATTTAAATTATGGCCATTTGATTATGGCATGGGGTTATATATTTTAGAAAACTTTACGTGAAAATTATTGAAGTTATCTAAATTCACCTTGAAAATGTTATAGTAGTCTTATATTTAAAAATCTAACCGTTAACTTTAATTCCCATGAAGAATCTAAATTCTGATACAATGTTTGCCAGGGACATTTTTGTGTGGTTGCCAACTCTGTAGCATGGCCAGGGTTACAGATGGAAGTGATGTGCTCAGCAGATGGGTCATAAATTTGTTGATACTGGATTCATTTTAAGCTGCTGCTAAGAAATAAGAAATATCCAGAGGTTATATCTCAACCATTTGGAAAATTACACAAGGGGGGATAATTGTCACTATCTTTTTTTTTGAGATGGAGTCTTACTCTCTGTTACCCAGGCTGGAGAGCAGTGGTGCAATCTCGGCTCACTGCAACCTCCACTTCCTGGGTTCAAGTGTTTCTCCTGCCTCAGCCTCCCGAGTAGCTGGGACCACAGGCACCTGCCACCAGCCCTAGCTAGTTTTTGTATTTATAGTAGAGATGGGGTTTTGCTATGTTGGCCAGGCTAGTCTTGAACTTCTGGCCTCAAGTGATCCTCCTGTGTCAGCCTCCCAAAGTGCTGGGATTAGAGGTGTGAGCTACCGCACCCAGCTCCCCCTGCTTTTTTTTTAAGATGGAGTCTTGCTCTGGTCACCCAGGCTGGAGTGCAGTGGCGATCTCGGCTCACTGCAACCTCTGCCTCCTGGGTTCAAGCGATTCTCCTGCTTCAGCCCCTCAAGTAGCTGGGATTACAGGCGCCCACCACCATGCCTGGCTAATTTTTTTTTGTATTTTTAGCAGAGATAGGCCTTCACCATGTTGGCCAGGCTGGTCTTGAAATCCTGACCTCAGATGATCTATCCACCTCGGCCTCCCAAAGTGCTGGGATTACAGGCATGAGCCACTGCACCTGGCCCAGCCTCTCTTTAACAAGACAATTCTTTGTATGTCTGATCAGAGACAGAGTACTGGGCTGAATGGGTGATTGTCACTTCCGGGCCCAAATGAGATTAGGTAATGGATTCCAAACCTTTTTTTTTTTTGTTAATTGCTTTTGCTACAAAATGAAGTCAGGATAGAAGAGTTCTGACTAGTCCCTTCTTTATTTGGCCTTTATAAACCCATGGATCCTTGTAAGTGAAATTGTCTCATTCACAGTGCTATTGACAGAGCAACCCTATGTGGCCCATAATTTATACCAAGGGACCCTGGCTCTCTCACCACAGCCAGTTGGACCACAGGTGGCACTAATCTACATGCTAGCCAGTCACCTGTTATATAGCTTCCTTGTGAATAGATGACCTAGGGTTTCCAGATCCTTGTAGGAATCTGAGTGGGGAACAGAATCAAACAGTTAGCAGTAGGCACTAAAACAGAAAGAATGGAATGAGATAGGGAAGGAAACATTCAGGTTCATACCCAGGTTCTGAGTAAGCAGTATTCCAAAATAAGCAGGCGCTATGAAGTGGAGAAAAGATTAAGTTCTCAAGTCAGTATACTATGAAAATAAGCATAATCAATATTACCCTTTAAAAATTTGTTAAATAACTTACAAGTAGTACAATCACATAGTTTTGTGAGGTTCTCCTGTATACATGGACATTCAGATTGTTTTAAGGGATTCACTTTTTCACTTTGCAGGTCCTCAACCTCTATGCTGTATTTGTATCTAAAAGTGGTGATGTAATATGTTCCTGCCTCCTCCTCTTCCACATTGCAAAAGAAAGGTACACATCTCACTCATCCAAATCTCATAATAGTGCATTGTCTTGAGGTATAAAAACCTCAAGGTACCAAAGTGCTATTTTTTAAAAATGGTGTTGGAAAGACCAGGTAAATTTTCCTTTTGCAAGTCAGGTGGTTTCCAGTGTGCTGCTTTCAACAAAATAGGTGAAGGACCTAACCAAATTGTCCACTGAGAGATCTTTAAACATACTTTTTTTTTTTTTTGAGACAGGGTCTTGCCCAGGCTGGAGTGCAGCAGCCTCCGCTTTCTGGGCTTGAACTATCCTCCCACCTCAGCCTCGCAAGTAGCTGGGACTACAGGCATGTGCTATCATGCCCAGCTAGTTAGTTTTGTTTTTTGTAAAGACGGAGTCTTGCCATGTTGCCCAGGCCAGTGTTGAACAGCTGGGCTCAAGTGATCTTCCCACCTTGGCTTCCCAAAGTGCTGGGATTACAGATGTGAGTCACTGCACCTGGTCATTAACCATAATTTTTGATGAAAGCTCACCAAGTCATTTTAGCATGTAACTTGGAAGTCTTTTAAAGAATTGTCACACTGTTATAACAAAACTTTGAGATCCGTTTACTCACATAAATGAGGTTTCTCAACACATCTAATAAAAAAATAGGGATAGTATTGATGCTAAACTGTCTCATTTTATAAATCATAAACAGCCATAGGAAGTAGTTGCTAAAAAGACACATCATCTCATCAAAAGATGTTATAATAAAATGCTACTTTTTGTGTTTAATAATTACTTATCAATATTTATATCTGTTATTTTGATATCAGTTGTGTCCTAAGAGTAACTGTTTAAACAGTCAAATAGAAGAAAAAACTTTCAGAACAGCCTTATTGGAAATGAAACATTTTTAAAACGTAGGTAATTTTATATAATAATGTGACCAATAGGAGATGTCTGAACATAAAAACATTTGTCACTAGGATAAAATTTTACCCACTCCATATCCAGATAGGAACTTTCTTGCTAGCAAATACCATTAGTTTATTACCACATTTATAAGAATCACATGTTTGCTTGCTTTCCTAGGAATATTTATAAAGGAAGAAGACGGATTATAGATCTTCTACTTAACTTCTTCCTTCTCAGTCATTGATAGATGAAAAATGGTGTTTCATTGCTTATTTTAATTTACATTTTGAGTGATGTTGAATATTTGTTCACATGCTTATAACTGATTTGCACTTCTTTTTCTGCCTCATATAAATAGCAACAAAATATTGAAAAGCTGCAAAGTAGATGACACAAGTGGCCGTTACCTTAGCAGACTTGAGAAAGAGGAATCTTAGCAGGCTGTGGAGCAATCTGATTTACACAGCTAAACCCTGCATAAGGCTCAGGAATTGGGAGCACCATATAACACTAGAAGAGAGCATGATGGGCTAAAAATATGAGGAATGGTAGAAAGTCTGTTATAAGAATCAGTGAGATGCGGCTGGGCGCAGTGGCTCATGCCTGTAATTCCAGCACTTTGGAAGGCCAAGACGGGCAGATCACGAAGAGGTCAGGAGTTCGAGACCAGCCTGGCCAGTGTGGTGAAACCCCGTCTCTACTACAAATACAAAAATTAGCTGGGTGTGGTGGCGTGTGCCTGTAGTCCTGGCTACTTGGGAGGCTGAGGCAGAAGAATCGCTTGAACCTGGGAGGCTGAGGTTGCAGTGAGCCGAGATCATGCCACTGTACTCCAGCCTGGGTGACAGAGCGAGACTCCATCTCAAAAAAAAAAAAAATTTAGTGAGTTGCTCAGATTCCTTCCCTATCATAGTAGAAGCCCAGAGATTTAGCCTTGTAAGAGGGTAAAACATAGATTCTCCAGCTTGGAGGACACCAGGCCCATTTAAGTGTGAAGATCTCATGTAGAAAAAAAGCAAGAAAATTAGGGGACTGACCTCTGAATAATGGGAGCTCATAAAAAGATAGGGGAGGAAATAATCAAATAATTTAATCAATAATCAATAACTTAGTGCTATTTATAATCTTTCAGGCTGACCAATTTATTTGATTCATATTAACTGTAAAATGCCATTTTCTAAGCTTTCACAAATGTTGGGGATAGTCAAAGGGCCTTTGTTCAGGTGATTAAAGGAGGGGGTTTGCATTACCTCTCCCCTAAGCAATCATACCAAAGTGGCAAAACTAAAGAACTACGATTAAAAAACAAGAAACAAAAAGAATGGATAATTTATAGAAGCTGTTCAATGATCTGATAAAGCTCAATAATCATACCTTAAGTTGTCAGTGTATAAAGGCTGAGGCTGTAATTGGCTAAAGCTCTAACTGGCTAAACTACCAAGGCAGGAAAACCCCCCTTACAAGCAAATATGAGATAGATAATCAACCGTAGAAGAAAACAATAACTTCTGGGTCATCTATAGAGTCTCACTGTCCTGTCCAGGCTATAAGAAGCTTTTCTTCTAAGTGAGGCATTTCAGTTCAAGCCAGCCTGGCTCTGGGATAGTAAACTCACAGGTAGTGAGTCTAACTGTGGGCTTTCTCTTATTTGTTTGAGGGGAATAGAGCAGTGGAGTGGCCATGCAAGGACCATTTCCCACCTGAAACCTGAAGGTTCCCGTGTCTGGACCTAGCTATTCCAGGTTACAACTAAGGGATACAGGGAAAAGAGCACTGAGTCCTCATCCCCAAATCTGTCCAAACTAGCGTGTAACTTTCAGGAAATCCCCTCTCTGGACCAGCTATTCCTAACATCTAAAAAAAGGAGCCTGGACTAGTAACGCTTAACATTTCCAAGTTTAGGATCAAAAAGTCCCTAGGCGAACCCAAAGCAGGTCACCACCTTCTAAACGTCTCATTAATCCCAGTATGGAACCTTAGCGCCCCTTGTTGAGGGATCTCTCAGAGCTTTTGACACCTCCCCGAGCACCCTCCACACATGGCCCTGAAGAGTCAGTTATTATTCCTCCCTAAAACAGCATAATCTGGGGGATCAGGGTCTAAACCACGTGTTAGGAATAATGCTCAAAATCCTAAGGAAATCGAACACTCGAACAAAGGATTCTTAGTAAAGCAATTTTACTTCTGCACAGAGGGGTGCCTCCTTAGCCAGTTGCCATGAAAGCACACCTGAACAAAGGGGTACGAGAGCCTTTATTCCTGACGCAAGTCCTGCCCCTGTACCCTTTCCTCATTGGTTGGGGTGGGGTCGTACAATCTAAACTAATCCCTGCTGGCTAAACATTTGATTTTGTGAGATAAGGTGGGCCCGTAAAAGGAAGTAGAGAGGAAGGGAAGGGGTGTCTGTAATGAGCTAGAAAGTTAGTCCTCTTTCCGAATAAGGAAAGGAATGTGAGCTGGTACTGATAACGCCTAGTACTGTGGCGTGCCTGGGCATTTAACAAAGGCAAAAAGGAAAAGAGGAGAAAAAGGAAAAAGTTGGGGGGATACTATGAATAAAAGATTGATCAGATTATTTGAAGAGAAACCTCATCATATCACATAGGCGTGTGGACCGGGGCTTCTCTAGGTAAAGAGTTGAAGGTGGAATGAACTCCCTCAACGATCTCCGTGTCTTCTACTTAAACTTTTGATGAAAAAATTTAGGTATTAATTTAAAGATGGCTGAGAGATATTTCATAAAGACACATGTAATAAAGGACTTTTATTCAAAATATACAAATAACTTTTTTTT